>NC_140956.1:59114064-59219064 GCF_014529385.1 Adiantum capillus-veneris
AGACTGGAGGCGGGGATCCCCGTACAAGAACGCGGTGGGAATGTTTTTGCTGAAAGACACTAACACGTGGTCGGTTAACAGGAGCGCCACGTGCACAAAGTCGGCAGGTGACGTGGAGTAGAGAGGCGGGCACTTTCATCGAAAAGTGAACCCCAGGCTGGCCTGCCAGCTGGGCAAACGTTTGTACAAGTCAGCAGTGGCTACGGTGACAAGGACGCATCTAGATCTTGTCGGGTCTTACCGCAGGTAAATACCTAGTGCCACTGTAAGTGATAAGTTGCTCACTAGGAGGTAAAACTGGGGGTGAAATTGGTTATTGGCTGAGATAAAGCCAAATTATTTACGTAAATTCACCAAAACTGTGTGCTGCTGCATGACGTGGCCTGTCTTTTCCTGCCAGCTAGGACAGAAAGACCATACCCCTTCTTTCTAGCCTGCCAGCTAGGACACCAGACCATGCTCACTGTTGCCTTTAGGTTTCTATTTCCAATCTCTAGGCTATTTTTTAAGGTATAATTCTCTCAGCTGGGAACAAATGGGATTCTATATAAATCCACTTTTTTGAGTTGCAAAAATGAAGTTTTTCTGGAGATCGGGGCATTTTGGTCTCACTTTTTTGACCGAATCGCTTGGAATTTATTGCTTTTAATAAAGGGAGCAGATTTTCTAATTTTCGAGAGAGAAAATCTGATTTGTTTTAAAAAATAAAAAGGCATATTGTTTTCTCTCTCTAGAACTCTGACCAGTGAGCTCCCGGTGTTTTGTCCATCCATTAACGTCGACTCCATACGCGCTCACCGAACACGCATTTAATATTCTCATTATAAGAGTTTGCTAAAAATACTGCTTTTTGACCTCCTGTTCCAGGAGAGGCATATTTTACTGCGACAGTGGCAACACCTTCGTTATAAAATGCTCACCTTTGCTGGCCAGCAGTAAGTAATCACTGCTTACGATTAACTACAGACCTAGAGCAGGCTAGTAAGCTCTCTCATCTGCTAGTCTCTCTCTCTCTCTCTCTCTCTCTCTCTCTCTCTCCTACACAAGGTCTTGCTGAGAGATGCTGCTGCTGCCTTATATACCAGAGACGATGTGTCTCTTCTGCGTTAGTAAGCGCAGAGGTTGATTCTCTCTCTCTCTAAAACGCACCCCCCCCCCCCCCCCCCCTCCTCAAAGTGCCCCCACACCCATCCGCATTCACCCTCACACACAATTTCGTTGAATGCAAGTACTCTGAATGCCACCCGCATTACATCACAGCATGTAGGTCATGTGAAGACACATACACTCGCACAATCTTGTAGCGCCTCCCCCCCCCCCCACCCCCGACCCCCCTTCCCTTCTCCTCTACATACATACACACAAACATACATAGCCTGTGTTGTTGGCAGTCATGGTTGCAAAGAAGCCCCGGGTAGTTATCATCGGAGCGGGCATGGCTGGCCTCTCTGCTGCCCGCCAATTGGTCCAAGCAGGGGACTCCTCATTTGATCTTACATTGCTTGAAGCAAGCAGCAACATAGGGGGTAGAATTGCCACCTCCGAGATCGACGGAAACAGGGTGGAGCTAGGTGCCACATGGATACATGGCATGGAGGGAAGCCCTCTGTACAAAATAGCTCAGGAAATTGGAGCTACAATGTGCACAAAGCCTTTTGAACGGCAAGATGGCTTCCCTGGCTCGCCTATAGTCAAAGCCGAGGGCGGCCTCACCGTTCCCCCCTCTATTGTATCCCCTGTCATGGAGTTGTACAAGAAGCTCCTTGACCGCATCAGGTCCAAAGAGAAGCTCGATTCGCAGCACATTCCCCTCAGCATTGGTGCATTTGTTGCAAGCGGTCTCGGTGCTTTCCTCTGTAAACAGAACACATGCCAATTAGAGGATGCTCTCTTTGATTGGCTTGTCAATGAAGAGGCACACCTTGGGTACACATCTCCTTGGACTGTAAAGTCCTTGCAAGAGGCCCTTTTTGCCATGAATGAACAAATGGAGCGGGTTGATACATCCGCCAACACTCTCTACGACCTCGACCTTAAAGCAGAGAAGGAATACAAGGACTACCCAGGTGAGCATGTCACCATACCTGGAGGTTACATTAGCATAATCAATGAGTTAGCTTCTTCCTTACCAGAGAAACTAATCCATTTTGGTAAGAAGGTGGAAAAAATTGCTTGGAACCGCACATTGCAATCACATGCATACCCGGTTGCACTTCATTGTAGTGATGGGTCTGTCTATGAGGCGGATCATGTGATTGTGACGGTTTCGTTGGGTGTGTTAAAGGCAGCGGTGAGGCAAGATTACACATATGCATGGGACAGCCCTGAAGGAAGGCATGTCTGTAGGTCTGTTGATGAGCTTCTGTCAAATGCAGAGAGTGCAAGCTCATCGCTTTTTGAACCTGCTCTTCCACCTTGCAAGGTTGAGGCCATCTCAAGGCTTGGTTATGGTTTGGTAAACAAGGTCTTCCTTCAATTAAACACAGATACGCTAACCTCGTCGCAGTTGCGTCAGCTAAACTCTCACATACAGTTGGTATACAGGAGTTGTGAAGAGTTGAAAGAGGGGCCGATACCCTGGTGGATGCGCCAGACATTCTCCCTGTCTCCCATTTATGATGGTTCTTGTGTGCTTTTGTGCTGGTTTGCTGGAAGTGAAGCACTGGAGCTAGAGTACCTTTCTGATGAGGAAATCATGTCAGGCGTGGCTCAGACCCTAGCAAGCTTCGGCATGGTAGGGCGATCGAGAGCAAAAAGAAGTCGCCATCGGGCAGTGCAGGATAGCGAGTATAGCAGTGGCAGTGACTCTGAGGATATTCTATCAAGAGAAGACTCTCCTAGTAGCAGCAGCAGCAGCAGTGACTCCGAAGAGAATTTCGAAGAAGATGAGAGGGGTTCTGGTGCAAGCGAAGAAGATTACCGCAACTTGTTTACTGGCATTTTAAGAAGCAGATGGGGAAGAAATCCCTTGTTTCATGGGTCATATAGCTTTGTGGCTACAGGAGCAAGTGGAGATGACATAGAGATGCTAGCAGAGCCTCTGCCAGCATTAAATGCTGGTGAATTTAAAGCATTCAGTACCAAAGCCAATGAATGCAATGCCACTGAAGGCGCAATAACGCGAGATGGTGCCATGAATGCTGTTGGTGGTCCATGTGAGGCTTATCATGCTACATGTGGTCCATGTGAGCTCCATGAGCATAGGGCTGAAGGTGGTGAAGCAGCCTGCAATGACATTAAAGATGAGGGTGGAAATGCTCATCTTCAACTCCTATTCGCCGGTGAAGCTACTGTAAGAGCTCTCTATTCGACGACACACGGGGCTCATCTTAGTGGGCTACGCGAAGCTAAGCGCTTACTGAATCACTACGCATTGCCAGCTTGATTACCATGTCTTTTTCCGCCTCCCCCCCTCCCTTGTATCAATCACATACCTCCTTACTTCTCTATGAAGCACATGAGGCTCTATATATGTAGTTGACAGTTTTGCTCATTTTGATATATTAAGAGCTGCAAGTTGTGAAATTTTCTTTCCACTTCTTCTAGTTTGCACAACAGGCAAGAGTTGCTTAACCTTTTTCTATAGATCAAAACATAACCACTTTTTTTTTTTTCAAATTGTTAGAAAGGAAGTAGAATGCCATACCATCTTTATGGTTACAATGTACCATCTTCAAAGTGCAAAAGAGAGATACTACACTTATCTTTTTGGCTTGCCCATGGGCTCTTGTTGGATTCGTCGGCTTAAAGGGATCGCTTGTTTTCTTGTTCTGGGATAGCTAGTTAGGCTATGTTGCTTGCATAACGAGGATGATTGACCTTGTCTAGCGGTGACGGTCCTCAATTATTGCATCTTACTCCGGGCATGTGAGGAGATGATTGAGCAATGTAGACCTTAAGCAAAGTAAACTCAGGAAAAATGTAAACAGTGTTGGGACGGAGCCCGTCCGATGCAAAGTCATGGGACATAGCCTTTCTGATTTTTGAGTGAAGTTGCTACCCAAACAGCAACCAGGTACCAAACGAGAAGTCCACCTACAGCTTCGTTTGTGATCTTTGGCTGAGAGTCGCCCTCTTGCAGTATAGCTCTCCGGGGCCGGGCCATGGTTGATTTTTGACGAGCACGCACCCTTGCCCTCAAGCCTACCTTATTTTTGTCTAATTTAGTATATTTTTTCAGCATTTTTGAAGGGTGACCCTTAGCATTCATTTGAAGTGTAAACTTTTACCTATATTCCATTAAGCTATATTTCGGCCAAAATTAGAAGGGCTACTTAAATATCCTATCCTTGTTTTGAATGATAGAAATATTGTTGCTCTTCATTGAAGGGTCAAAGTGCCTCGTAAGGGCATCCAAGCCTTCAAAAATGAGCCCTTGGCTCACATTTTCACTCGATCTAAACAAGCAAAATTCGCCAAGAACAGGTAAAATGCTTGCCAAGAATCAACCGTGTATGGGGACCTCTACAAGGGAGGGAGGTAATTGTTGTGAGTTACCCCCGCTCCCCTCCACTAACTGCACGTCAAAGAGGTGCAGTTGCAATATGGTGTACCTATTAACGTCTACAAAAGACCAATGTCATCCTCAATGGGGAAGTTGGTAGCACTCATCGAATGCAACCCCTCTCCTTGGGTAAAATAATATGAACTTTTTGCTCTTCTATTAATTCAGTTGTGTATTTGGTTTAAAAAAATGCAACCCTTCAACACTACAACCCATGAGATTTTAAATGAAGACCTTGTCATGGGATCAACAGCGACTACTTGAACGTGTCGAATGCGAGGTAAACTCAACCTTTCGATTTTAAAGAGGCATGTTCGAGATTACTTTTTTTCTCATGTTTAAATTTGCCCATGTAGTTTCTGGGGTTGGGCATTGAGGATACCATATGGCTTGTGCCTACTTGGTTAGACAATTGTGTTGCCACATCTGAGGTACCAAGTTTGAGTCGTGCAAGCATTTGATTTTTGTTTGTCATCCATCTCCCTCGAGATTCACGTATTCAATTGGTCATCGTCCATCCCACAGTGGGGTCTTCACTAAAAACACTGTGGGCAGTGTTCGGGAAAGGTTTGCCTCAGCGTAGCCTTCAGCCGGTTGAAAATCAAGAGTAGCCGATTGTAAACCATGGTAAAGGGAAGAAAAACCGATAAGAGTGATGAGAAAATAGTTCAAAAATCCTGCAATTTTGGAAAATTCTACCAGTGTTTTCCATTTGCATCTTTTTTTTGCAAAACTCACAATTGTGAGTGGATAGTATTAAGAACATCAGAAATATACACCAACCTCGAGCTCAGACTGAGCCTTGAGGGTCAAAGGATTACAAGGTTTTTGCTTGACAGAGAAACCACAACTACTCCTAGGCTTTACTTATTACAAGATGTCATCATGACATGTATTGTTCTAGACCAATCCTCTGAGGCTTGTTTGTCTCCGATCTTGTGGATCGTCACTCTGCTCTCTTGTATGTTTCCCGTTTGCATCTTGACAAGGAGGAAACCTAGCCGTCTATGAAGAAACCTACATAGGTAGGGCTCAAAAGGCCAATGCGAGGTAAGAAAGAAATATGAAGGTCTACAAAAGGCCAAGGTAGTCTAGGCTATAAGCTATGGACAAAATAAGGCCGAGGAGAGCGCAAAAGCAAATCTAGATTTTCTAGCTTGCTAGCAACTTTTGCAAGGGGTGTACTTTCATATTTTGACGTATTAAAGGCTCCCCATACCCAAGCTTTTGAAAATTGAACCCATCTAGTCATCTAGTGTAGGTGGAGATGTAGATAGATGTAGAAAGCACACACGTGGTGCTCACCTAAACAAAAGTCCAAGTCTCCAAGACCCCCTTCATTTCCTCGTGTAAGAGGTGAGTCCCATGGGCCTATTCTTCACAGTCTGTATCTGTGATGTGCTCGAAAAAAACTATTTTCCAATTACTTTTAAAACCTACATATGAGGGTTAATTGATTATATTTAAAGGTTTCTACACTAAATCTCTCTAAATTTTTAAGTTCTTTCCCGCGAATTTCAAACTTAAAGGTAAATCTCAAAATTTGTAGTTTGCTAGACACAGGGTTTTTTTTTATTTATAGAATTGATCTACAACTCATCCAATTGACATGTATGATGCCAGCTACACACCTCCAATTCAGGTCTCTCTCTCTCTCTCTCTCTCTCTCTCTCTCTCTCTCTCATGAAGTGGTTTAAAAAGATTCTCATGGTGACCTAGTTACTCGGCACTTACGAGCAAAACATATTATCTCTCTCTCTAGCGCAAGACCTCGACTTTGCGAACCAAAATAGTGAGACCCACATCACAAACAAATCAAAGCCATCGGTGTTTGGGAAAAGTGTGTCTCAACTTATAATATTGTGCAGTTTTGAAATTCAATAATGCAATTGAGAGGAAGAGAGAAAGTGCCTAAACTTTGAGGAAAATAGTGTAAACTTAGGAAGAATTAGCTCAAAATTTTAAAATTTCCTCTTAAAAAACTTATAAAAGGCATTGTGTCAGGTTGCAAAAATGATTTTTCATGAACACCAAAAGCCATTGTTGTGAAACATCAAAGACTAGCTTTTTGACATATCAATGATGCAATTGAAGATCATATTACCAAAGTCATCATCAAATGCACCCCTTGAAAAGCATGATTTTCTTGGCCTTGATTTTTCCAATTAATGGAACAACCAGGATAATACCAAATTCCAAGGCATTTATCAAGATCTATAACCAAAAATACTCAAATTTCAACCTTGGAAATTAAGGATCGATGAAATTACAATTGAAATATTTCAAATTCAATCAAGAAATTTCCACTACAAAGTCAGATATGTGAGCTCACTCATGAAATGATTGTGAGAATATTTTTGGCTTGCCTAAAGGGCATAGGCTATAGTGTTGAGTACCCTTTTTCTACTAACTAAAATTCCAAATTCTCAATCTTATTTAATTTTTTCCCATACTACTCTAAAACAATTCTCCTATAGGTAGATAAGAAGAGTTGTGAGTTAAATGATTTCAAAATCCTTGATTTGTTGAATTGGGGTTGAGTCTTTCCTTAACCCTTAATGATTCTCATTTGCTAATGGTACCTCGTAATGCGTGCTACGAGGACGTATATTCATACGGCATTCCCTTGTAATGATGATTGATAACAACTACAATCATGTGGTACAACTAACGAGAGGTAGTGGAGACAAGTTGCCAAA
Organism: Adiantum capillus-veneris; assembly: GCF_014529385.1. Taxonomy (NCBI): domain Eukaryota; kingdom Viridiplantae; phylum Streptophyta; class Polypodiopsida; order Polypodiales; family Pteridaceae; genus Adiantum; species Adiantum capillus-veneris. The sequence goes on from NC_140956.1 coordinate 59,121,268, forward strand.
CCCTCCTAGTCCTTTCAAAAATTCCTGCCAATATAACTACCTATTAACACTAGTTTGGTACCAAACCAGGACACTTAAATGCCCTTCTTTTACAAATTTAAATTAAATGCTACTTGTATTAAACGGTTTATTTAAAAAAACACTCGTGATATGCTTAAATATGTTAGCTAGAGGGTCTTTTAAAAATATAATCTTGCATTTTAGAATTTACCATGACTAAGAACTATACTCATCAAGTTGACCTTCGTAAGAATGTGATTGATGGTTTGAAGAACTCAACTTTATAAGCTCAAGAAAAAATGAAGCGACCTTGTAGAAAATTTTAGGTGTTTTCCATAATTTTGCTATAGATAATTGAAAGTTTCATTGGAGTATATAAAATAAAGGAAAGTTCTATGTGTTTGATATAGCCATTTCAAGCATATCATTGTATACAAAGAAAAATATGTTTTTGATGTATTTGTGAGTTTTAGAATGTGCTTACCCTTTCCATTGAGGACTCAAGATGGCAAGTAGAAGGGCTTTGGTATGCAACAATTATTGGATTATTTTAAATATTCAAAATTGCATAAGAGAGAACTTTGATATTTTCATTCTTAAGACATAAGCATTCAAAACCTCAAACTTTCCATGTAGCTCAACTAAATGTATCAAAGTACGTGGTACATACACAATTGGGGTGCCTAAAACCTTGGCTTTAATGTTATTAAGGATAACACAAGATTTTCAACAAGAGTTTTTCATGATAAAAAATTCAAGATAGAGTTCAAGCAACAAAATTTAATTGAGTTAGGGAGCCCAAAAAATACGTAGTTTCTTGGTTTCAACATATAAGTCATTTGTAGTTGTCAAATTGCACTAAAATAGCCCCAATTCCACGAAGGGACCTTTGGAAGACCAAAATTATGCTCTTATTTAATACGTGCTCAAGTATGAAACTATGTCTATAACTTGAGTGTTACTTGGAAACTTGTCTTTAAAGTGCATTCCATTGTTTTGTAACACTAAGTGCTAACACTTGGCTTTTATAAACATAAAACGGGCCATCTCTACAGAAATATATAAGAATTTCATGATTTTTTTTCAAAACAGCTTGAAATTTTACTAAAATTTATGACTTGGAACTTACCAGAATTCTATCCATACGGATTGTATTTTGACTTGGAGAAAAATCCAGTGTTTTCTTTCCCTCACAACCAACCTATGGTAGAAGCAAGGTATAAAAAACTTCTTTCTACCTTGACAAATAAATTGCCAAAACTTGGAAGGAAAACAGGACACTTTAGTGTCTCACGACACTTAAGTGTCCAATTACAAAACTAGTGTTAACATCATGTAGACAATTGTGAGTGAGTTGTTAATCTTTTGCAGTAGCTGGTTGCGTTTGCATCGATACGTGGCCTTATGATTGTCATTCAAAGGTGCATCTTTGCTATAGAAGTTTTTTGGAATGTTGTTGGGACCGTCGGAGGACGAAGAAGAAGAATCATGCAAGCACACCATGCTCATGGAGATGGGATATTAAGGGGGAGATGGGGATGTTGCAATCTGATGAGTTGTGTGTGTGTGTGTGTGTGTGTGTGTGTGTGTGTATGTGTGTGTGTGTGTGTGTGTGTGTGTGAGAGAGAGAGAGAGAGAGAGAGAGAGAGAGAGAGAGAGAGAGAGAGAGAGAATTTGAATGGCTCATGTTGCAAGTGCACAAGAAAGGGGGAGTGGCATTAAAGGGGGATGGGATAGTAAGGGGGATATGGGGATGTTGCAATCTGATGAGTTGTGTGTGTGTGTGTGTGTGTGTGTGTGTGTGTGTGTGTGTGAGAGAGAGAGAGAGAGAGAGAGAGAGAGAGAGAGAGAGAGAATTTGAATGGCTCATGTTGCGAGTGCACAAGAAAGGGGAGTGGCATTGAAGGGGGGATGAGGCAAGGGAGCATGAAAGGAGGCACGTGCCGAGGACTCTTGAAGGAAATCTCACCGTGCTTATTTTATCGCTTGATTGATATGATTCAATATCTCCCTTTCTAACAAATTTCCTTTGTTTCGAATCTTCCATGGGATTTTGTACAATGGATCCGAGATGCCACCTTTGACAAGGAGTAAGAGTTTTCCTGACAAGACTATATAAGTGTATTTATAGATGTCTTCTTTGGAATTGTAGACATGTAGTAGTGTTAGTGTGTATACGCGCTTCACCATGGGCACTTTTCTCCCACTGGGTTTTTCCCCTTGGACATTTGGTGTGAAAGGACACCTTATCTCTTAGGGTTTCATATAAGCTTTGTAGCTCTGAGTTTGTATACACTATTATTCTAATACAGAGAGAGAGAGACTACAGAGATCTCGTACGCAAGCTCTGTGTCTTCTCCTTCTCCATCTTCTTCCTACTCTGAGTTGCTGTCTTCCTTCTGTTTCCTATTTCATCATCTTCAACAATTGGTATCAGAGCAAGGTGATTTCCAGAGCCTCTACTTGCGTTTTCGCGTCCGCGCGTGCAATCGCAGTTTTCAGGTAGTTTTCGGAAAATTTGCTCGTGGGAGCATCCTCGACGTTCCGGGAGTATTCTGAACAGGCAACCTGCTGTTTTACCCCCCTTTCGAAGCCGTTCGAGCCCTCAGAATTTTGTTCAGAGCAGCGTAGCAGAAGTTACTTTTCGGAGGCGTTTAGATCAAGAGGGTGTGCTTTTTGACAGATTTTCTTCAGGTAAACAGTTCTTTTGGGAAGTAGCTTGTCTTAGCTTTGTGCTGAGATTTTGTGTAGATTTTTGCTTGGATTGGAGAGGAGATTTGTGAATCTCTTGGAGGTTCTTTTGCTCTCTTGTGTGCATCCACAGTATGGCTCAATCTACGGAGAAAGAGATTTTTGGTGCGTTTACATCCGAAGACAAATTGGATGGTACCAACTATTCTCTTTGGTCTTTTATGGCCAAAAATGTTTTGGTTGGTAAAGGATTGTGGGATTATGTATCTGGAGATGAAGTTCGTCCAGGTAGCATTGCACCTGCCACGCCTGGTCGTGGTGCAGCTGTTGGTGCCGGACCCTCACAAGTCACTCCAAAGCAAAAGAGATGGGATACTAAAGATGCACAAGCTATGGCTGTGATTGCCTTAACCATAAAGAGGACAATCACACCACATATCAGATCTTGCAGACCTTCTGAGGATGCTTGGAACACTCTGCAAGCTATGTTTGGAGGAAGAAACGCTGCCATAATAGAGTTTTTGAAGAAACAACTTGACAAAATACAGATGGACGAAGGTGACAATATCGTCGGCATCTTACAAAAATCAGGGATCTTAAAGAGCAATTGCTTAGCATTGATGAAGTGATTCCAGAGAAGGACTTGGTTTCCAAAACACTCAATTCACTACCACTATCTTATTTGACTTTTCAGACTTCTTTGACTCTGTCTTTGCGAGCTAATCCTGAGCCTCTTCATTTAGAAGAGTTAGTGGCTTTGCTATTGCAGGAGGATCAATCACGTAAGAACAAGTCTTTACAGGTGGATGGTATGGATCATGCTCTTGTTGTACATAACAAAAACAAGGGTAAAGAGAGTGCTCATTACTCCAAGTCTGGTGCAGGACAGTCTTCAGAGAAGTCTAAAGGTGATGTTAAGTATGGAACCTGATTTACCCTTGTAATTTTCTGTGGTAAAAGCGCGCATTTGTAAGGCCCCCATTATGAGGAGAAGCCATCGTGCATGAAGGAAAATCACTCAACGGAAACCAAAATTTTCACGGACAAGAATCAGGGGCAACTTTAAAGGCCTAGACTTTTTTTTTCGCCGGAATATTCTTTTTCGCCGGAATATTATGGCCGAACGGCGGCCGGAAAGTGGTCGGAAAACAACCGGTCGGTTGGCCGGTGGCCGGTAGTCAATGGCCGATGGCCGGTGGTCGGAAGTCAATGGCCGGTGGCCGATAGCCGAATTCAAAAGCGGACTTGTCTTCTCAAGGGCGGCCACACATGGGCGGATTGGAGGGTCCGATTTGGACTTATTCGTACAAGGGCGGCTACACATGGCTGTCTCTCATAAGAGAGGGCAACCCTTTTGGCCTATAAAAGAAGGCCATTTCTACACACATTTCATAGTGTGAAGTTGATGAAACAAGGTGAGTGTGAGGTGGTGAGAGTGAAGCAAAGCGGGAGCTCCATTAAGGGTATAATCTCTTTGTAAACTACTTCTTGTTTTGAAGTACTAAAGCCATTGAGTGGCTGCTTTCCCGTGGACGTAGCCCACATTGGGTGAACCACATATATCGTGTGTACTCTCTCTCTCTCTCTACTCTATAATCTCTTGTATATAAATCTGTCTCTCTCCATTAAGTAATCTACTCAATTATCTATTTAGCTACGTCTTATTTCCTAACAACTGGTATCAGAGCAAGGTTTTCTCGTAGCTAAATTATCTCAAGCAAAGGATTCCTTGAATTGAGTTGGAGTTATGGCGGAGGAAGGGAAGCTCAAGATTGAGAAGTTCAACGGCAAAAACTACCAACATTGGAAGATGCAGATTGAAGACTATCTCTACAGGAAGGACCTCTATTTGCCACTAGGCGGTCTTGCGAAGAAGCCCGCAACAATGGCAGATGAAGCATGGATTGTCCTTGATCGAAAGGCACTGGGAACAATCCGGTTAAGCTTGGCGTCAACGGGGGCCTTCAATGTTTTGGAGATGAAGACCACGGAGGACTTGATGAAGTCACTTGACGACTTCTACGAGAAACCATCGGCATCCAATAAGGTATTTCTTATGAAGCGCTTGTTCAATCTAAAGATGGCAGAGAATGGTTCAGTTGCAGAACACCTAAATGACTTTAATACAAACATAAGTCAACTTCGATCAGTGAAAATCAATTTCGATGACGAAGTACGAGCTCTCTTTATACTATCATCTCTATCGGATAGTTGGGACAGCCTTATGATGGCTGTAAGTAATTCTATCTCTGGCACAAATACTCTTAAGTTTGATGATGTTGTGGGTGTTCTCCTAAGCGAGGAAATGCGAAGGAGAAGCACAGGAGAATCATCAAGTGCTGCACTATCAGTGGAAACAAGAGGAAGGCTTAAGGAGAGGTTCAAAAACCAAAAGGGTCGTGATCGGTCAAGGCGGAGCAAGTCACGCACAAAGTCAGTTCTTGAATGTTGGAATTGCTGCAAGAAGGGCCACGTCAAGAAGGATTGCTGGTCCAAGAAGAAGAAGGAGACAGAGTCTCAAGACAACAAGCCAACATCGGAGGCCAATGTGGTAGGTAAAGTAGAGCAAGATGCTCTAATTCTCTCATTAGACAATGTGTCTAATTCCTGGATAGTAGATTCCGGGGCTTCATTCCATGCGACACCACACAAGCAACATTTCCAAAACTACACCAAAGATAATTTTGGATATGTATACTTGGGAGATGATGAAGCTTGTGAGATTGTCGGCAAAGGTACAGTTTCTGTCAAAACTGCTAACGGAAATGAATGGAAGCTTAAAGTTGTTAGGCATGTTCCTTCTCTTCGCAAAAATTTGATCTCTACAGGACAATTGGACGATGAAGGTGACAACATTGCATTTGGAAACAAACGGTGGAAGATCTCAAAGGGATCTTTGGTGGTTGCCAAGGGTGAAAAAGTCGTTACACTTTACTTGTGTACTGTTAGCACGCAACCTTCAGCTTGTGTAACAACTACAGAAGTTGACAGTGCGGTGTGGCACTACCGACTTGGGCATATGAGTGCCAAAGGAATGCAAATCCTTCAAACAAAGAAGCTTCTACTAGGTTTGAAAGAAGTGGACTTAGAGTTCTGTGAAGATTGTGTTTATGGTAAACAAAAGAGGGTAAAATTTCAAAAATCAGGAAATGAAAGAAAAAATAAAAAACTTGAGTTGGTTCATTCTGATGTTTGGGGTCCTGCAAGTACACCATCACTTGGTGGCTCATTGTACTATGTAACATTCATAGACAATGCGACTAGAAAAACATGGGTTTATGTCATGAAGAATAAATCCGATGGATTTTCCATATTTCAAAGGTGGAAAGGCTTTGTGGAGAATGAAACAGGTACCAAGGTTAAATGCCTCAGATCCGACAATGGAGGCGAATATTGCAGCCAAGCTTTTGAAAGCTTTTGTGCTAGCAATGGCATTCGGAGGCAAAGGTTAACCCCAAGGACACATCAACAAAATGGGATTTCGGAAAGGATGAACAGGACAATCATGGAACGAGCACGAAGCATGCGGCTACATGCAGGCCTACCGATTGAGCTTTGGGCGGAAGCTGTAAGTACGTCTGTGTACTTAATCAATCGGTCACCCTGAACGGCATTGGATGGGGGAGTTCCAGAAGAGGCATGGACAGGTAAACCGGTGAATTATGCATTTCTCAAAGTGTTTGGGTGTGAGGATTTCATGCACATAGATAGAAGCCTAAGATCAAAGTTAGATGCAAAGTCCAAAAAGTGTTTCTTCATTGGCTATGGAGAAGGAGACTTTGGGTATCGCCTATGGAATCCTGAAGATGGTAAAATCTTAAGGAGTAGGGATGTAATTTTTAAGGAACAAAATCTTTGTCACCGGCCATTGACTTCCGACCACCGGCCATCGGGCATTGACTACTGGCCACCGGCCATTGAATTCGGCCACCGGCCACTGGCCATTGACTTCTGACCACCGGCCATCGGCCATTGACTACCGGCCACCGGCCAACCGACCGGTTGTTTTCCGACCACTTTCCGGCCGCCGTCCGGCCATAATATTTTGGCGAAAAAAAAAGTCTCGGGGACCTCCGCCCTCGAGGCCTTTAAAGTTGCCCCTGATTCTTGTCCGTGAAAATTTTGGTTTCCGGTGAGTGATTTTCCTTCACGCACGATGGCTTCTCCTCATAATGGGGGCCTTACAAATGTGCGCTTTTACCACAGAAAATTACAAGGGTAAATCAGGCTCCATACTTAACAATCTCCCACTTGGAGACTGATCTCCAAACCAAACCTGTGACTGCTTTCCATTCTGGCTTCTTATCCTTGAATGCCGATTGAAGATGAGCAAAAGCTCAACTTCTCCTTGTTGACCACCTTTGTAAACATGTCTGCAGGATTTTCACTTGTATGCACCTTTCCTAGCTTTAGTTCTCCTTCTTCCAAAAGAGTGCGTATGAAGTGATATCTAACCTCAATGTGCTTTGTCCTTGAATGAAAGGCTGAGTTCTTCGCAAGATGGATAGCGCTTTGGCTATCACTGTACAAGACACAATTATCTTGTTTGAATCCAAGCTCTTCTAAGAATCTGTGAAGCCACAGAATTTCTTTGCTTGCCTCCGTCATTGCTACATACTCTGCTTCCGTGGTAGAAAGTGAAACCACTTTCTGCAGCTTTGAAGCCCAGCTTACTGCTGTGCCTCCAACCGTGAACACATAGCCAGTAGTGCTCCTTCAAGTATCTTTGTCACCTGCCATATCTGCATCAACATACTGATAGCCGTTTTTCGGCTCTCTGTAATTGCCATAGTGAGTTATCTCACCGTATCAAATCACTCAAACACTGTGGTTACCCTCACCCTTTCACTGTATATAGGTGCGTGTGAGTTAGGGGACTTTTCCCATATCTCCTTACTGAAATAAAAAACCCTCAATTAGCTAGTCATTGGGCTAGTTGAGCCAAAAAAATAAAAAATATAAAAAATATAAGTATATTATGGCCCATGCATATGTAAATATTTCTTTGTATATAGGGCCTAAATAAAAGATTTTTTCATAATTATTTTGGTATTTATTTAAATATTTCTACTTAGGTGTGTGTTATTTATGCTCTGTACATTACCTCACCATTACCACAATTTTTCTTACCATTTTTCATACTCTTTATTCCATATAGAAATATTTTCATGTAAGCTTCTCTTATATTTGGTGTAACTCCACCCCAACAAAAATCCAAAAAAACTAGTTTTATTTATGTGTATATTTTTTCACTATTGTGATTTTTCCCTTCCTACATCTATTTTGTTTTTTTTCTGAAAAATTAGAACACCAAAAATATTTATCTTTTTATGGTAGCCTCATAATGAGAGAGATTTCTTTTGACCCCTTTATATTTTCTCCACTTATATTATTTATATTTGACATGTACATATTTTTTAGACTCGTCAATATTTGATTTTCTTAGTTGTACTATTCACTTATATCATGATCTCAAAAATATCTTCAATTATAGACCTACCAAATAAGGTCAAGGGTAGGTGGCATGCATACATGCACTATGGAGGGCTCACTCTTGGAGGTATTCAAAAGAATCATCCAAAGAAGGACCCCACAAGGACCTTGTGCAGTGGAAAAAATGGTCGGTTTTGCTGAATTTTTAAAGTTCACTTGCTCTCCGAATTTGAAAATGTGATACAAACAAAAGTTGTAGCTTGTGGGTTGAACTTTTGTCTCAAATTTTTTCATATTTTTTTGAGCTACGAGCTGTGAGCTATGATTTTATTAGTGGACCCAAGTTTTCCCATGCTATGCAGCCACACTCTCTCTTCCACTTTATCATTTTTCTCTTTCACACACACTTCTCCACTCATCATCCCCACCTCTCTCACCACTCCTCTCTGCACCCTACTCACCTTCTCCTCAACCTTGAAGAATAAGAGAAACCATGGTGAACTCATACCTCCCACACACAATTCCATTCCAAAATTGACCACCTAGTCTCATTTTTCCTCCTCCAAATTACCCATATCTATCAAAAAAACCACAAAATTCATCCTCTTCTCTTAAAAGACAGCATCATGGTGGTTGATTACTCAGCTTCAATTACCTTGTCTCTCAAAGAAGGTCAAGAGTGGAGAAAAAATGTACCGTCAAAGCTAGTGGACCGTCAACAAGCGTCAAAATTGGCCCTACTCAAGACACTTGGAGCATCAACCTTGTAAGAAATCCACCTTTTCTTACCTCTTAAGAGTTTTTCTTCCTTGTTTGTATCCTACATGGATACTCCCATTGTAAATATCCAATTCCATTTGTAAATTAATACTAACTCTACTAACACTAACCCACTATGAAAAGTCCTATCACCTCCATTTCTCTCCTCTCTCTTTCCCCACCAACTTCTTGATAATTCCAAGCAAAAGAAATTAGATAAATTGCTGAAAATCTAACCCAACCATGGTTAGAGGAGTAACTCTAGCCTTCAAAATTTCTATAAAAGGAGGGTGTAGCTAGCACAAAAAGGGGGGAGAAGAAAGAGCACTATGCTATAGCTTGAGAAGCCAAGCTCAACCTCTTGAGAAGGAGCTCTTGAGTGGAATCTCATTGGCATTAGGCATATGTATGTGTTGTATTAGGGGTGATTAGCAAGGGAACTCTATGCCATTGTAAGAGAGAGTGATCATTAAATTGAGAGTAGAAAATCTATCATTTCTCCTACTAGAGTAAGCCCAACATTTGTTGAATCAAGGAGGGTGAATTTGGACTAAGCATGGATACCTTGTCTCCCTTCCAACGTGAAGTCATGGACAATAATGATGTGTAAGTGTCTTGGTGTTTTATTTAAGTTCTTGATAGCTTGTCTCCGGGTATTGTTATCAATTTAGCAATAAATCCCACATGCTGTAAGAGGGCGACAGGGTGGAGAGGACTCCCCTGGCCTTAAGACAGTGATTGGGGTGGATTTTTTCTTGTGATGTGTTGTGGTGTAATTTACTTAGGCTATGTTGAACAAATACTAATCTCACTTTGATTGGTCATGACAGATTTGTAAGAAGGCATTAGTGCAACAAGCACCCCCTCCCCCCTTCTCTCTCTTTCTTACATATATATATTTATGTTTGCTTGATCATTAACGATACACTTCAAAGCAGCCCGAGCAGCATCTCTCTCTCTCTCTCTCTCTCTCTCTCTCTCGTGTTTTAGTGTGTGTGAGAGTGTTCCATTTGTGTTAGGGTTAGTGTAAATTCCTTGCTTGTTTGTGGGTTGCTCTAACGTTTCTCCTCTTTTGCGTCCTAGTTCGCTCTTAAACTAGGTGGTGCCCCTTGTGTAGTTGGGATTTGGCTGTGGGTTTGTTGTTTTGGTTTGTGTTGTGTTGTGCCCCAGCCCCATTGAGCAACACGGGAGCCTTGAAGGGTGTCTAGAGGTTGCTCTTCTTGTTGCCCGCCCCGGACCGTTTCAAATTGGTGCCCCCACTGAGGAAAACAACTCGTGTATGTGTTTGTGTAGGATTAACTTTTAGCATAGTCAAGTAGTTTGCATGAATCACGAGAGTTTGTAGGATCCTTTCATTCCCATTGCAAGGCAAAAGATACACATAATTGTTAGTACTAAGTTGCAATTTCAACGGATAATTCGTAGGATTTTAGGTCCTCTTAGGTTAGCCGAGATAAACACTTCGGTAAATCCTTTTATTTTGCCTTTCATTAGGTACGATATTAGCTTGGACGTCTATATTTTTGTGTTTTTTCCCTTTCATTTTACTCCACACATTAGAATAAACGTTGCAATTAGTAGAAAGATCCATTTTCAACAACGAATGGTGTTCATGTTTGGTGCCCAAAGAGTAGGAGAAATTCTTGCATCACCAAACCCTGTCATTCTACCTCTCATCAACTACCACACTTCTTTTGATGTACATGTGTTCATTTTATTTTAAAATGAAGTGCAGCCCAGCAAAATAGTGTGTATGTTTGTTTTTTCTTTGTCCAAGTTGTTACAAGAAACAAAAAACGATCATTTGTTCTAACAGGGAATGTGTGTGCAGTGAAAGTTCAATCCTTAGAGATCTAGCTCTATTACCAATTGAGTTGCAGGAGCAAGTAGTAAGGCGTCTCCCTCATAACAAGAGGGTGGTGAAGTTAAGACGAAAGGTCCTACGCGTGGATTCCATTTTCCTCTTGTTGTTGGGCACTAAGGAAGACCGCGCATTCATCCAACTAGTGTGTGCCCTAAGATTGGTAAATAGAGTGAAATTTGGCGTTTGGCGAGTGCATTTCACCATTGAGGAAGACTCTTCAGGAAACTTGCGGCCAAAGTTCATGCTTCATAGACTCACATTTGGTGAATTTTTCCCTCATTTGCATCTTATTAATAGTCTTCCTTTCGCTTTCAACAAAGGAGATAGGGAGCTATTCAGAGCTTGTCTTAATAAAGAGAGCATAGAGAAGATTGAAAATTTGTATAAATTCTCATCCTTCTCTACTTTCTATGACACTTTGTTCATAGAGACATTGTAAATCTCTTTATGCTTTTGAATGATTTAACCATAATCCTAAGGAGTTTTTGTCCAGGAATTTTGTAGCACAAGTGGAGTCTTTAAATCTTGCAAACTTGATTGGACTTGATGAGGATGTTCTTTATGAAATTGTGAGAAGGTTGCCTCACTCCGACTGTGTGGAACTCGAAGGAAAGGAGCTCCTAGTCAATTGCTACTTTCTCACGGCCTTCGACGAGCATGAAGATCTAGTTTTTATACAAACCGCTTGTGCGTTGGGAATTGTGGAGCAAGTGCAATTTATCACTTGGGACGTGGTTGCTCTTTTGGATCCAAAAAATGAAGTTCTAGAGATTTCTGTTTATCGCCTTAGCTTTGAAGAATTTCAACCCTTCTTAGAGCTCATCAATAGTCTACCTTTTTGTTTTGATCAAACAAATCGAGACCTCATTGAAGCTTGGATAGCTGAAGAAGAAAACCTAGACTGGTATTTTCTTACTTCTTCATTTGCAGGCGAGTGGTTCTAAATCTCTATTGTATCCCTTATTATAACTCGTGTTGTAATATTTCATAATAATGGAGAGCCAACGCCAAATGTCTGGATATCCTCTTTTCTTTGGAGAGCCTGGAGAGGATGCAGAATTATTTTTAGCAAATTTCAAGATGTCTTGCCGTATCAAGAGGATAGTAACAGATCAAGAACGTGTAGAAATGTTTGAGGTGGTCCTTAGGAAAGATGCTAGTACTTGGTTTGACTCTTTGCCTGAGGAAGTTAAGGGGAATTACACAGAAGTTTTGAATCGTTTTAAGAGATACTTCTTTGATCCCCAAAACACTCAAAAACTATGGCAAGACATTGTTTCTCATAAGCAAAAAGACTTAGATGACTACTACTTGTACAAGCAAGAGTTTCTACGTCTTTGGGCTCTATGGATACGAAATGTTGCTAACCCTGGTGATGGTGCAGAATTTTTAAAGAAGGAGAGGTTCATAGCCAGACTCTTTCTTGACCTTAAGGTAAAAGTTGAGGCGGGTGCACCTGCTACTTTTGATGCAGCTGAAACTAGGGCTGCTGAGAAGTATAGGAAACTCAAGTGCTTAAGGGGAGAGGTTCCAATAGAAGGTCTTAGACCCAAAGGTAAGTCACAAGCATCAACATCTAGGGAGCTTCCTGAGGTAACGGATGAAGTGATTGAGAAGTTAAATGAATCTTTAAGCAGCCTGTCAATTCACCTTGCACAAGCTGTAGGTCCAAAGGGACAAGCAAAGAAGTCAGAAGAGAGAGAGCCACGAACTAGGAGAGTCTTGCAATGTTGGAATTGCGGAGAGTCTGGACATGGGATGTATAATTGTCCTTGGCCTCGTGGAGAGCCAGGGAGACCTAACTTGAATTACCCAGTGATGAATGTAGGAGAAGGAGCTGGTCAACAACCAAGGCTTCTACAAAGGCCAAATGGACCAAGACCACCTCCACAAGGAGTGAAGGAGTTCCACCTTTGCCAGACCCAAATGTGCATGTGGTAGAGGTGACAAATTCAAGAGAGGTTGACATGGAAGCAAATGGCATTAAGCGTGGCCGAGGGAAAGGTAAGAGAAAGAAGGAGTTACATCACAGAGTGACCATGGACAGAAAAGAAGGCAAAGGAGACCAAGGAAGCTAAGAGGACTCGACGTCGTATCAACCTCCAAGACTTCCCTCTTGGACATGGTATGGCTCCATACAGCCTGTTGGAAGACATGAGAGGTAAGGGTCCTGATATCTCATGGCCTCAATTTCTTGCATTATGTCCACAAGTTAGGAGGGATTTAACAAGGGCAGTTAGCACTAGGAGAAAGGTAAAAGAGAGTGTGCCTGTTGTAAAAATTGCACAAGCTGAAATGAATGAGGACATTACACCTGTGCTAGATTGTTACATCAAAGGAAGATTGGTTAGGAAAGGTCTAGTGGATGGGGGTGCACAAATTTGCATCATGACAGAGGGACTCATGCAAAAACTAGGCATGCACATCCATGAGACACCTGAAATTAAGTCAAGATGGCAAACAATAGCAAGGCTAGGTGCGTAGGCATTTGTAAAAATGTTTTTGTGGAGGCCTTTGGCATTAAGAAGGCAGTGGATTTCTATGTCATGTCTACCAAGGAAATGGTTACCCATTTATCCTAGGAAGACCATGGCTAATGAAAATGCGAGCTTTGCAGGATTGGGAGAGTGGAAAGCTAATTTGCAGGAATGACAATCATAAGAAGGTTGTCTTTGACATGAAGGAGCAACGCCAAGAGGAGCTCCATGAAGAATCATCTCAAAGTGAGACGGAAGAAGGTTGGACCGATAGCACTTCAGAAGAAGAAAGTAGCGGCAGCATTACTGAAGAGGAGTCTTCCATCGAAGTCATGGGGGTAAGGTTTAAGCCAAGCAACCAAGAGACCTCTTGTCAAGGCTTGGAGGAGGTAGGTCCTCAAGAGAACGAAGGTGTTCAAGATGAAGGAATGCTAGAAGGTATGCTATCAACAACACTTACAAAGGATGAAAGAGAGGAGTTCAAATGTGTGCTAAGGAAATTTCCTAGGCTTTTTGCTAAAGACTACACCGATGTGCGTGGAGTAGATGCTGTTCAACACAAAATTGAGTTGAAGCCAGAGGCCACACCTAAGGCTCAGAAGCTACGAAGGCTAGGAGTCATCAAGGAGCAGGCTTTACTCAAGGAGGTAAGAAAGCTTCTAGCAGCAGGTTTCATTTATCCAGTGGAGAATTCAGAGTGGGTCTCTCCCGTTGTTGTCACTCCTAAGAAAAACGGAAAGTGGAGGGTGTGTGTGGATTACCGTCCCCTCAATGAGGCAACAAAAAGAGATCACTTTCCCCTCCCATTCCAGGATGAGATACTAAATGAGGTAGCTGTTCATGAGAAGTACATTGTGTGCGATGGTTACTACCTTTATCACTGTGTGCGATGGTTACTCAGGTTACTTTCAAATAGGGATTGCATTGGAGGATCAATTGAAAACAACCTTTATCACTCCTTGGGGTTGTTATGCTTTTAGAGTCATGCCATTTGGTCTGACAAATGCTCCTGCAACATTCCAACGTTTCATGAATATGGTGTTTCAAGCATTCTTTGGAAAGTCAATTAGGGTGTTCATTGATGATTTCTGTATTTATAGCTCAAAATCATTGCATCTACAAAGGGTAGAAGAAGGTTTAAAGAAGCTCTACGACATGGGAGGTCAACTCAACCCCGACAAGTGCCATATAGGTGAGGATGAAGTAATCTTGCTTGGTCATACAGTTTCTTACAAAGGCATTGAAGTGGATCCTTCAAAGGCAAAGGCTCTTATTGAGCTACCATCACCCAAGAGTCTTAAGGAGGTCATCTCATTCATTCAAAAGGTGAAGTATATGTCACGCTTCATTCACTTAGCCTCGGAGTTACTTCACCTTTGCAAAAGTTGACACAACAAGTAGAATTTGCATGGTCTGATGAGCTTGAAGAGTACTTTTGTAACATTAAAGCATTTTGTCAGAGCTACCAACACTCATGCCTCCTTGTTGGGAGTACACATTCTTTGTTAGCTCTAGTGCTGGGAAAGAAACAATTGGTGCAGTTTTGCTACAACAAGATCCCTATAGTACCAGGATGCGGCCCATCTACTTTGCTAGTAGGGTCATGAATGCTTTAGAGAGAGGCTACACGGAGGCAGAACTCATGATGCTTTCTCTCATGTTTGCGATAAGTAAGTTTAGATCCTACTTGCTCCCAAAACCTTTTGTAATCCTCACCGCAGAGAATTTGTTCCCTTGGGTGTCATCTCAAATGAATCTTAGTACTAGGATCTCAAAGTGGATTATGGAGTTGCAAGAGTTTCAATACTCTTTCAAGGTAGAAGATAGTGTGTGTGCACAATTGGCAGGGATTCTCACTTATAGGGTGCATGAAAAGGAGATTAAGGTGCCTGAAGTAAAGACCCTACCATTGCCACCACCAAAAAGTATTCCTAATGCTTTTACCTTGTTCTTTGATGGAGCTTTTCGTCGAGCCACAGGAAAAGCAGGGGGAGGGCTAGTGTTGCTCAACCCAAGTGGAGAGGTGGTCATGAAAGAGAAGTTCAATCTACCAAGTTCAGCTAGCAACAATGAAGCATAATATGACACACTACTTCATGGTTTAAAAATATGCATTGGCCATGGTATACAACGTCTCATGGTAAGAGGGGATGCACTTCTCATTGTGAAGCAGATTTTAGGCATTTGGGCATGCAAAAATAAAAGACTAAGGTCCAAAGTTCATACCATCCGTAGGCTATTTAATCAATTTGAGGAGGTACAATTATATCATATTCCTAGGAAACAAAATGAAGATGCTGATTTACTTGCACAACAAGCCGTTGCATGTGTAAAGAAAGAAGTGCAGGTCATCATGATGGCGGCTGCTGTGAAGCAATCGAGGTACCAGGGATTGGAGTCATTGGCTCCCATCATTTGCTACATCTTGGAGGGTGAGTTTCCACCAGACTTCACAAAAGCTCAGAAGAGGAGACTCATGAAGAAGGCAAGCATGTATCTCTTCCTAGAAGGCTCCCTCTATCAAAGAGGGAAGGATAAAGTGTGCAGAAGAGTACCAACTATCGCGGAAATTCCAGCCATTCTAAAAGGTTTGCATGAAGAGGCATGTGGTGGTCATTTTTCCCAAGAATTAACTATGAAGAAGATTTTGCTTGCGGGGTATGTTTGGCCAAGTCTGCATGTGGATGTCCAACATTGGTGTAAAAGTTGTCACAATTGTCAGGTAAATGGGAATAGAAGATTGATTTATGGTCCAAGGAAATTGTGCTTGCAAATGGACCCTTTGAAAAGTGGGGCATTGATGCTATGGGTCCTCTGCCTAGGACAAAAAATGGTAAACTCTACATTCTAGTGGCTGTAGACTATATGACTAGGTGGGTGGAAGCACAAAGTGTGGCAAAGGTAAATGAGAGGACAGTGAGAAAATTCGTCTACACTCACATTTGTTGTAGATTTGGCACACCTTTGGAGATTGTTTCTAATAATGGTCCAGGGTTTAGAAAGGGATTGCTCACAGAAGTCTATGAAGAACTTCGCATTCTACATCGTCACAGTACACCCTACTATCCCCAATCAAATGGTTTGGTAGAAAAAGCTAATGGTGTCATTGCAGGCATCATTAGAAAGATGGTGAAAAACAAGACAAAGTTGTGGGATGACTTCTTGGATGGTGCCTTGTGGGCGTATCGAACCACATATAGGGAAGCCACGGAGTTCACACCATTTCACTTGGTCTATGGTCAAGAGGATGTACAGCCAATTGAACTAAACATTCCAACAATGCGACTTCATGGAAAATTAGCACAAGATGATCAAGAAGCATGGATGGATCGACTTCTTACCTTAGCTGAGCTTGAGTGAAAAAGAGAAGCAGCATACGAGTGCTATAAGAGGAAAGCCACACAGACAAAGTAGAAGCTTGACAAGAAACTGAAGGACAAAGGCATCAATGAAGGAGATCTTGTGCTAAGGTATGACAATCGACTCGATAATCGTTTTGATGCCAAATTTGAAACAAGATGGCAGGGGCCATACATAGTCAAGAAGGCTTTCAATTCAAGTTACTATCAACTTATGGACTTGAATGGGAAAGAGCACTCCAGGAAGGTAAACGGCTATCGCTTGAAGCCTTACTTGAGTCGCCTTCTACCAAAGGATCTACCAGAGCAAAAGGCAACTATCCCATGTAAGTATTGTTCCATGAAGCATGAGTGTAACACAAACCAAAATTCCAAGGGGCCAAACAATGAAGATCTTGTCAAGGACTCTGAAGCACTCTCTTTGGAAAAGATTCTTTATGATGGTACATGAATATACCATCATCCTGGGGGAGGGCTAATGATAGCCGTTTTTCGGCTCTCTGTAATTGCCATAGTGAGTTATCTCACCCTATCAAATCACTCAAACACTGTGGTTACCCTCACCCTTTCACTGTATATAGGTGCGTGTGAGTTAGGGGACTTTTCCCATATCTCCTTACTGAAATAAAAAACCCTCAATTAGCTAGTCATTCGGCTAGTTGAGCCAAAAAAATATAAGTATATTATGGCCCATGCGTATGTAAATATTTCTTTGTATATAGGGCCTAAATAAAATATTTTTTCATAATTATTTTGGTATTTATTTAAATATTTCTACTTAGGTGTGTGTTATTTATGCTCTATACATTGCCTCACCATTACCACAATTTTTCTTACCATTTTTCATACTCTTTATTCCATATAGAAATATTTTCATGTAAGCTTCTTTTATATTTGGTGTAACTCCACCCCAACAAAAATCCAAAAAAACTAGTTTTATTTATGTGTATATTTTTTCACTATTGTGATTTTTCCCTTCCTACATCTATTTTGTTTTTTTTCTAAAAAATTAGAACATCAAAAATATTTATCTTTTTATGGTAGCCTCATAATGAGAGAGATTTCTTTTGACCCCTTTATATTTTCTCCACTTATATTATTTACATTTGACATGTACATATTTTTTAGACCCCTCAATATTTGATTTTCTTAGTTGTACTATTCACTTATATCATGATCTCAACAATATCTTCAATTATAGACCTACCAAATAAGGTCAAGGGTAGGTGGCATGCATACATGCACTATGGAGGGCTCACTCTTGGAGGTATTCAAAAGAATCATCCAAAGAAGGACCCCACAAGGACCTTGTGCAGTGGAAAAAAACGGTCGGTTTTGCTGAATTTTTAAAGTTCACTTGCTCTCCAAATTTGAAAAGGTGATACAAACAAATGTTGTATCTTGTGGGCTAAACTTTTGCCTCAAATTTTTTCATATTTTTTTGAGCTACGAGCTGTGAGCTATGATTTTATTAGTGGACCCCAGTTTTCCCATGCTATGCAGCCACACTCTCTCTTCCACTTTATCATTTTTCTCTTTCACACACATTTCTCCACTCATCATCCCCACCTCTCTCACCGCTCCTCTCTGCACCCTACTCACCTTCTCCTCAACCTTGAAGAATAAGAGAAACCATGGTGAACTCATACCTCCCACACACAATTCCATTCCAAAATTGACCACCTAGTCTCATTTTTCCTCCTCCAAATTACCCATATCTATCAAAAAAACCACAAAATTCATCCTCTTCTCTTAAAAGACAGCATCATGGTGGTTGATTACTCAGCTTCAATTACCTTGTCTCTCAAAGAAGGTCAAGAGTGGAGAAAAAATGTACCGTCAAAGCTAGTGGACCGTCAACAAGCGTCAAAATTGGCCCTACTCAAGACACTTGGAGCATCAACCTTGTAAGAAATCCACCTTTTCTTACCTCTTAAGAGTTTTTCTTCCTTGTTTGTATCCTACATGGATACTCCCATTGTAAATATCCAATTCCATTTGTAAATTAATACTAACTCTACTAATACTAACCCACTATGAAAAGTCCTATCACCTCCATTTCTCTCCTCTCTCTTTCCCCACCAACTTCTTGATAATTCCAAGCAAAAGAAATTAGATAAATTGCTGAAAATCTAACCCAACCATGGTTAGAGGAGTAACCCTAGCCTTCAAAATTTTTATAAAAGGAGGGTGCAGCTAGCACAAAAAGGGGGGAGAAGAAAGAGCACTATGCTATAGCTTGAGAAGCCAAGCTCAACCTCTTGAGAAGAAGCTCTTGAGTGGAATCTCATTGGCATTAGGCATATGTATGTGTTGTATTAGGGGTGATTAGCAAGGGAACTCGATGCCATTGTAAGAGAGAGTGATCATTAAATTGAGAGTAGGAAATCTATCATTTCTCCTACTAGAGTAAGCCCAACATTTGTTGAATCAAGGAGGGTGAATTTGGACTAAGCATGGATACCTTGTCTCCCTTCCAACGTGAAGTCATGGACAATAATGATGTGTAAGTGTCTTGGTGTTTTATTTAAGTTCTTGATAGCTTGTCTCCGGGCATTGTTATCAATTTAGCAATAAATCCCACATGCTGTAAGAGGGCGACAGGGTGGAGAGTGATTGGGGTGGCTTCTTTCTTGTGATGTGTTGTGGTGTAATTTACTCAGCCTATGTTGAAAAAATACTAATCTCACTTTGATTGGTCATGACAGATTTGTAAGAAGGCATTAGTGCAACAAGCACCCCCTTCCCCCTTCTCTCTCTTTCTTACATATATATATTTATGTTTGCTTGATCATTAACGATACACTTCAAAGCAGCCCAAGCACCATCTCTCTCTCTCTCTCTCTCTCTCTCTCTCTCTCTCTCTCTCTCTCTCTCTCTCTCTCTCTCGTGTTTTAGTGTGTGAGAGTGTTCCATTGGTGTTAGGGTTAGCGTAAATTCCTTGCTTGTTTGTGGGTTGCTCTAACGATTCTCCTCTTTTGCGTCCTAGTTCGCTCTTAAACTAGGTGGTGCCCCTTGTGTAGTTGGGATTTGGCTATGGGTTTGTTGTTTTGGTTTGTGTTGTGTTGTGCCCCAACCCCATTGAGCAGCACGGGAGCCTTGAAGGGTGTCTAGAGGTTGCTCTTCTTGTTGCCCGCCCCGGACCGTTTCAATACCCTTCTAGAAAAATATCAGTTCCTCCAAAATACAAAGCATTTGTTGTTGTCCCTTTTAGATACCTAAGTATCCACTTCACAGCTTGCCAATGCTCTTTACCTGGGTTGTCCATGAACCTACTCACAACTCCCACTGCATGTGCAATGTCTGGCCTTGTCCAAACCATAGCATACATTAGAGAATCTACCGCTGCAGCATATGGAACTTTAGACATATAGGCTATCTCCTCTTGTGTCTTTGGACACATATCCTTCGTTAGTTTAAAATGACCATCCAAAGGTGTAGAAACTGGTTTTGCACTCTTATCACTACAGGTACGCTGGAAAATGGACTATTTGTGCTAGATCGTTATGAAAAGCAGATTCAGGTATGTATTGCAGAAACAAAGACTCAGGCAATGCAGGATGCTGAGTTGTGGCATGCTAGATTTGGGCATGTTAGTTATGGTAGTTTGATGACTTTACAACGTCATAATATGGTGCATGATTTGTCTTTATTGGAGATGCCACCAAGACATGTATGTGAAGGTTGCGTTCTTGGAAAGATGCACAGATTTGCATTTTCGCAGGATGGTTTAGTTAGAGCGACACGAAAGTTGCAGCTTGTACACAGTGATGTATGTTGTCTGTATCCTCTCTTTCACGGCCAAGAATCAGGGGCAACTTTAGGGGCCTCGGGGGCTTCCGCCCCCCAGCCTTTTTTTTTTCACGGCCAAGAAGAATTTGTTGTCTGTATCCTCTCTTTCATGGCCAAGAAGCAGGGGCAACTTTAGGGTCCTCGGGGGCTTCCGCCCCCGAGACTTTTTGTTCCCTCGCATGAATATTCCTTTTCGCCGGAATATTATGGCCGGATGGCGGCCGGAAAGTGGTCGGAAAACAACGGTCGGTTGGCCGGTGGCCGATAGTCAATGGCCGGTGGCCGGTGGCCGAATTCAAAAGCGGACTTGTCTTCTCAAGGGCGGCCACACATGGGCGGATTGGAGGGTCCGATTTGGACTTATTCGCACAAGGGCGGCTACACATGGCTGCCTCTCATAAGAGAGGGCAGCTCTTTTGGCCTATAAAAGGAGGCCATTTCTACACACATTTCATAGTGTGAAGTTGATGCAACAAGGTGAGTGTGAGGTGGTGAGAGTGAAGCAAGGCGGGAGCTCTATTAAGGGTTTAATCCCTTTGTAAACTACTTCTTCTTTTGAAGTGCTAAAGCCATTGAGTGGTTGCTTTCCCGTGGACGTAGCCCACATTGGGTGAGCCACGTATATCGTGTGTACTCTCTCTCTCTCTCTCTCTACTTTATAATCTCTTGTGTGTGAAGTCTATCTCTCTCCATTAAGTAATCTACTCAAATATCTATTTAGCTACGTCTTATTTCCTAACAACTGGTATCCGAGCAAGGTTTGCTCGTAGCTAAATTATCTCAAGGAAAGGATTCCTTGAATTGAGTGGGAGTTATGGCGGAGGAAGGGAAGCTCAAGATTGAGAAGTTCAACGGCAAAAACTACCAACGTTGGAAGATGCAGATTGAAGACTGTCTCTACCAGAAGGATCTCTATTTGCCACTAGGCGGTCTTGCGAAGAAGTCCGCAACAATGGAAGATGAAGCATGGATTGTCCTTGATCGAAAGGACTGGGAACAATCTGGTTAAGCTTGGCGTCAACGGTGGCCTTCAATGTTTCGGAGATGAAGACCACGGAGGACTTGATGAAGTCATTTGAAGACTTCTACGAGAAACCATCGGCATCCAATAAGGTATTTCTTATGAAGCGCTTGTTCAATCTAAAGATGGTAGAGAATGGTTCAGTTGCAGAACACCTAAATGACTTTAACACAAATATAAATCAACTTCAATCGATGAAAATCAATTTCAATGACGAAGTGCGAGCTCTCCTTATACTATCATCTCTACCGGATAGTTGGGACAGCCTTGTGATGGCTATAAGTAATTCTATTTCTGTCACAAATACTCTTAAGTTTGATGATGTTGTGGGTGTTCTCCTAAGAGAGGAAATACGAAGGAGAAGCACAGGAGAATCATCAAGTGTTGCACTGTCAGTGGAAACAAGAGGAAGGCTTAAGAAAAAGGTTCAAAAACCAAAAGGGTCGTGATCGCTCAAGACTGAGCAAGTCACGCACAAAGTCAGTTCTTGAATGTTGGAACTGCAGCAAGAAGAGCCACGTCAAGAAGGATTGCTGGTCCAAGAAGAAGAAGGAGGGAGAGTCTCAAGACAACAAGCCAACATCGGAGGCAAATGTGGCAGGTAAAGTAGAGCAAGATGCTCTAATTCTCTCATTAGACAATGTGTCTAATTCCTAGATAGTAGATTCCGGGGCTTCATTCCATGTGACACCACACAAACAACATTTCCAAGACTACACCAAAGGTAATTTTGGGTATGTATACTTGGGAGATGATGAAGCTTGTGAGATTGTCGGCAAAGGTACAGTTTCTGTTAAAACCCCTAATGGAAATGAGTGGAAGCTTAAAGTTGTTAGGCATGTTCCTTCTCTTCGCAAAAATTTGATCTCTACAGGACAATTGGATTATGAAGGTCACAACATTGTATTCGGAAACAAAAGGTGGAAGATCTCAAAGGGATCTTTGGTGGTTGCCAAGGGAGAAGAAGTCGGTACACTTTACTTGTGTACTGTTAGCACGCAACCTTCAGCTTGTGCAACAACTACAGAAGTTGACAGTGCGGTGTGGCATTACCGACTTGGGCATATGAGTGCCAAAGGAATGCAAATCCTTCAAACAAAGAAGCTTCTACCAGGTTTGAAAGAAGTGGAATTAGAGTTCTGTGAAGATTGTGTTTATGGTAAACAAAAGAGGGTAAAATTTCAAAAATTAGGAAATGAAAGAAAAAATAATAAACTTGAGTTGGTTCATTCTGATGTTTGGGGTCCTGCAAGTACACCATCACTTGGTGGCTCATTGTACTATGTAACATTCATAGACGATGCGACTAGAAAAACATGGGTTTATATCATGAAGAATAAATCCGATGTATTTTCCATATTTCAAATGTGGAAAGCCTTTGTGGAGAATGAAACAGGAGGCGAATATTGCAGCCAAGCTTTTGAAAGCTTTTGTGCTAGCAATGGCATTCGGAGGCAAAGGGCAACCCCAAGGACACCTCAACAAAATGGGATTTCGGAAAGGATGAACAGGACAATCATGGAGCGAACACGAAGCATGCGGCTACATGCAGGCCTACCGCTTGAGCTTTGGGCGGAAGCTGTAAGTACGTCTGTGTACTTAATCAACCGATCACCCTCAACGGCATTGGATGGGGGAGTTCCAGAAGAGGCATAGACAGGTAAATCGGTGAATTATGCATTTCTCAAAGTGTTTGGGTGTGAGGCTTTCATGCACATAGATAGAAGCCTAAGATCAAAGCTAGATGCAAAGTCCAAAAAGTGTTTCTTCATTGGCTATGGAGAAGGTGACTTTGGGTATCGCCTATGGAATCCTGAAGATGGTAAAATCTTAAGGAGTAGGGATGTAATTTTTAACGAACAAAATATGTACAAAGATTACTTGGAAAGAAAACAAACAAAAGAAACAGGTGATGAGTACATGGAGCTTGAGGACGGTGAAGACTCAAGGACTGCAAATGGTGACAATGTGCAACAACGTCAACCAAATGAGGAGCCTCAACCTATTCCCCGAACATCTACAAGAGCAAGTAGACCTCCAGAAAGGTTTGTTCCTTCCTTTAACCATCTCTTGATCTCAGATTCTGGAGAGCCGGAATCATACGAAGAAGCTATGCAACAAGAATCCAAAGAAGAATGGACGAAGAGCATGCAAGTGGAGATGGAATCACTACATCGCAACCAAACATGGGATTTGGTTGAGTTGCCTAAAGGTAAGCGGTCACTTCAAAACAAATGGGTGTACAAGCTGAAGGAAGAAGAAGGTGAGAAGAAAAGGTACAAGTCTACGCTTGTGGTAAAAGGGTTTTCTCAAAAGAAAGGTATTTACTTCAATGAAATATTTTCTCCTGTTGTAAAAATGAACTCAATTAGGCTTGTCTTAAGCCTTGTGGTTGCTCGTGATATAAATCTCGAGAAAATGGATGTAAATACGGCATTCCCTCACAGTGACTTAGAGGAGAAAATCTACATGCTTCAACCAAAGGGGTATGAAGTAAAAGGTAAGGAGAAAATGGTTTGCAGATTAAAGAAGAGATTGTATGGTTTAAAGCAAGCATCAAGACAATGGTACTTGAAGTTTGATTGATGGATGTTGGATCATGGATTCACAAGATGCAACTCGGATCACTGCGTCTACACGAAGAATTTGGGAGATGGGAAGTTCATCATCCTAATGTTGTATGTTGATGACATGTTGATTGCAAGTGCTAACATGCAGGACATCAAAGAACTAAAAGAGGAGCTGTCCAAATCCTTCTCAATGAAAGATTTAGGTGCTGCAAAAAGGATACTTGGTATGAAAATATCAAGGGACAGGACGAAGAAGACAATAAAGCTATCTCAAGAAGATTACATCAAGAAGGTACTAGAAAGGTTTGCAATGCAAAATGCAAAACCAGTTTCTACACCTTTGGCTGGTCATTTTAAACTAACGAAGGATATGTGTCCAAAGACACAAGAGGAGATAGCCTATATGTCTAAAGTTCCATATGCTGCAGCGGTAGCTTCTCTAATGTATGCTATGGTCTGGACAAGGCCAGAAATTGCACATGCAGTGGGAGTTGTGAGTAGGTTCATGGACAACCCAGGTAAAGAGCATTGGCAAGCTGTGAAGTGGATACTTAGGTATCTAAAAGGGACAACAACAAATTCTTTGTATTTTGGAGGAACTGATATTTTTCTAGAAGGGTATGTTGATGCAGATATGGCAGGTGACAAAGATACTCGAAGGAGCACTACTGGCTATGTGTTCACGGTTGGAGGCACAGCAGTAAGCTGGGCTTCAAAGCTGCAGAAAGTGGTTTCACTTTCTACCACGGAAGCAGAGTATGTAGCAATGACGGAGGCAAGCAAAGAAATTCTGTGGCTTCACAGATTCTTAGAAGAGCTTGGATTCAAACAAGACAATTGTGTCTTGTATAGTGATAGCCAAAGCGCTATCCATCTTGCGAAGAACTCAGCCTTTCATTCAAGGACAAAGCACATTGAGGTTAGATATCACTTCATACGCACTCTTTTGGAAGAGGGACAACTAAAGCTAGGAAAGGTGCATACAAGTGAAAATCCTGCAGACATGTTTACAAAGGTGGTCAACAAGGAGAACTTGAGATTTTGCTCATCTTCAATCGGCATTCAAGGATAAGAAGCCAGAATGGAAAGCAGTCACAGGTTTGGTTTGGAGATCAGTCTCCAAGTGGGAGATTGTTAAGTATGGAGCCTGATTTACCCTTGTAATTTTCTGTGGTAAAAGCGCACATTTGTAAGGCCCCCATTATGAGGAGAAGCCATCGTGCATGAAGGAAAATCACTCACCGGAAACCAAAATTTTCACGGACAAGAATCAGGGGCAACTTTAAAGGCCTCGGGGGCGGAGGCCCCCGAGACTTTTTTTTTTGCCGGAATATTATGGCCGGACGGCAGCCGGAAAGTGGTCGGAAAACAACCGGTCGGTTGGCCGGTGGCCGGTAGTCAATGGCCGATGGACGGTGGTCGGAAGTCAATAGCCGTTGGCCAATGGCCGATGGCCGAATTCAAAAGCGGACTTGTCTTCTCAAGGGCGGCCACACATGGGCGGATTGGAGGGTCCGATTTAGACTTATTCGCACAAGGGCGGCTACACATGGCTGTCTCTCATAAGAGAGGGCAGACCTTTTGGCCTATAAAAGAAGGCCATTTCTACACACATTTCATAGTGTGAAGTTGATGCAACAAGGTGAGTGTGAGGTGGTGAGAGTGAAGCAAAGCGGGAGCTCCATTAAGGGTATAATCCCTTTGTAAACTACTTCTTGTTTTGAAGTACTAAAGCCATTGAGTGGCTGCTTTCCCGTGGACGTAGCCCACATTGGGTGAACCACGTATATCGTGTGTACTGTCTCTCTCTCTCTCTCTCTCTACTCTATAATCTCGTGTATATAAATTTGTCTCTCTCCATTAAGTAATCTACTCAATTATCTATTTAGCTACGTCTTATTTCCTAACAGGTGATTCCGACAAGTCCAAGAAGAAAGGTAAATGTCACTACTGCAAGAAACCTGGTCACTACATTAGTGAGAGTAAAAAGCGAATTGCTAAAGAAAAGAAGAAAGAGTCAAGTTTGGTTGTTTCAGCTTCTGGTGATTCTTCTACAGCTAAAGAAGAGTCTGCAAACTTTGTGCAGGATTCTTATGCTTTTGTAGTATGTTCAGATTTTTTTGCTTACAGTGTTGACAAGACACAAATGTTTTGGTACTTTGATAGTGGTGCATCCAGGCATATTACTTCAAGGAAGGATTTGTTTTGTTCATTGGATGCAGCTCCAGCAGGAAAGAAGGTGACTTGTGCAAATAATGCTTCTTATCCAATCAAAGGCATTGGTAAGATTTTGATTACCATTTTAGATGGTTCAGATTTATGCTTGCCAGATGTCTTATATGTTCCAGGGATCAAGAACAATTTGTTGTCTATATCCTCTCTTGCAAAAAATGGTCTTCGGGTCATTTTTGAGGATGACAGATGTGTTGTACCGGATCGAGAGAATGGTTATTCTCTTATCACTACAGGTACGCTGGAAAATGGACTATTTGTGCTAGATCGTTATGAAAAGCAGATTTAGGTATGTATTGCAGAAACAAAGACTCAGGCAATGCAGGATGCTGAGTTGTGGCATGCTAGATTTGGGCATGTTAGTTATGGCAGTTTGATGACTTTACAACGTCATAATATGGTGCATGATTTGTCTTTAGATGCCACCAAGACATGTATGTGAAGGTTGCGTTCTTGGAAAGATGCACAGATTTGCATTTTCGCAGGATGGTTCAGTTAGAGTGACACGAAAGTTGCAGCTTGTACACAGTGATGTATGTGGTCCTATGAGGACGCCATCTTTGGGAAATAGCCTTTATTTTGTGACCTTCATTGATGACTTTTCCAGGTTTTGTTGGGTGTATCCACTCAAAGCAAAGTCAGATGTGTTTGCGGTTTTTCAATATTATGTCGCCATGGTTGAAAATGATACAAGTTGCAAAGTACAGACTCTTCGTACCGATCGAGGAGGTGAATACATGTCAGGTGCATTTAAGGATTTTTTGGGAAAGAAAGGCATTAAACACCAATGCACTATGCCATACACACCACAACAGAATGGTGTTGCAGAAAGGAAGAACAGGTCTTTAATGGAGACGGCTAGATGTATGCTCAAGGCTAAGAGTTTGCCTCATAAGCTATGGATGGAGGCAGTTGCTTGTGCAGCACATGTTTTGAATAGGTGTCCTACTCGTGCCTTGAAGACCATTACTCCATATGAAGCTTGGTATGACAGAAAACCTTCAATCAGTTATCTTCGTGTTTTTGGTTGTCTTGCTTATGCTCACATCCCTCAGCAGTTACATGGGAAACTTGATGATAAGGCAATCAAATGTATATTTGTGGGGTACAGTAGTGGAAGTAAAGGTTATAGACTTTACAATCTTGCTACAAACAAGATTTTTGAAAGTCGTGATGTAATTTTTGCAGAAACTACTGCTCAACCTATGGTTGCTTTTGATGTACCTCATATGCAGACACATGATGTATTTGAAGGTTTGCTTCCTTCTTTTGTGGAGAATCAAGAATCACAACAGGTTGATAATCTTAATCAATCTTTTGATTAGCATGTGACACCTCATGATGTAGAGGAAATTGTGCGTGAAGAGCAAGAAGTTCTCAGGGAAGAAAGAACCTTGCCTAAATGGGTTCAGAAAACTTTGCAGGATAGCAAGTTGGATGCACCGTTCCCACGAAAAACACGTGCTGGTACTACTTTTGGCAGAGAGCAAGTAGATTTAGCTTTCTTTAGCACTCTTTGTGATGCAGATGAGCCTGATCCATTTGATCAAGCTTTAGAGTGTGTTCAGTGGAAAGATGCTATGCAGCAAGAAATTGATTCTATTCATAAGAATCATACATGGGATCTAGTGGACTTGCCTACAGGTAAAAAGCCTATTGGTACAAAGTGGGTTTTTAAGGTAAAAAGGAAACAAGATGGTACCGTTGACAGGTACAAAGCAAGGCTTGTGGCAAAAGGCTATGCGCAACAGAAAGGCATAGATTATGATGAAACCTTTGCTCCTACTTCTCGTGCGTCCACAGTTAGATAACTAGTTGCAATTGCTGCTCATCATGGTTGGAAAGTGCATCAGTTGGATATCAAAACTGCTTTTTTGAATGGTGATTTGCAGGAAGAAGTTTATGTAAGTCAACCAAGTGGTTTTGTTGTAAAAGGTCAAGAGCAAAAGGTATGTAGATTGCGTAAAGCTTTGTATGGTCTCAAACAGGCTCCAAGAGCATGGTATGAGAAGATACATACTTATTTGATTGGCCAGGGATTTCATAATAGTCCAACAGAAAGTACTTTGTATGTCAAAAAGAGAGATGGAGTTCTCATTATGCTAACACTTTATGTGGATGATATGCTTCTTACAAGCAATACTGCAGATGAAATTGAAGCGTTTAAAGATGCTTTGAGAAAAACCTTTGAGATGTCTGATCTTGTTTTGCTACATTATTACTTGGGTATTCAGTTTGTGCAATCAGAGGATGGCATATACATGTTGCAGGCAAAATATTTGCATAAAATTTTGGACAAGTTTGGTATGCAAAATTGTAAACCAATCTCTACACCTGTAGAAATTGGATCAAAGTTGAGCATGCACGATGCTGGAGAACCTTTTGATGTACATACTTATGCAGTAGCCGTTGGTTGCTTGATATATTTGGCAGGCAACACTCGTCTAGACATTCAATTTGGGGTTTCACAAGCAAGCAGATTTATGCACAGCCCAGGTATGCATCATTGGCAGGCTGTGAAGCGCATACTTCGTTACCTTTCAGGTACCCCTAATCTTGCCATGTTCTTTCCAAGGGGGGATATGTATGGAAAGCTCAGTTCTATGCAGCTTCTTGGTTACAGCGATTCAGATTGGGCTGGTGATTTTGACACACGACATTCCACAAGTGGCAATTGTTTTTTCTTGGGAAATGCATGTATATCTTGGCTAAGCAAGAAGCAACCCACAGTGGCTACATCAACTTGTGAAGTTGAGTACAGGGCAGCTTTCACGGCAGCAGTTGATTGTGTATGGATACGCAGGTTATTGGAAGATCTTTGTGAGTGTCAACAGGCACCCACTACCATTTTCACTGATAGTTAGAGTGCTATGGCAGTTGCAAGGAATCCAGTATTTCATGCAAGAACAAAGCACATAGAGGTTCACTACCACTATGTAAGGGAAAGGCTACATGCAGGGGAGATCACACTAACTTACTGTCCTACACATAATAACATTGCAGATCTATTTACGAAGGCGTTATCACGAGAAAAGTTTGAAGCTTTCCGAAAAGCTTTGGGCTTACTCTCATACACATGATGATCTGCTACCTTGTACGGATTCACACTATCACTACAGGGGGGATTTGTAGACATGTAGTAGTGTTAGTGTGTATATGCGCTTCACCAGGGGCACTTTTCTCCCACTGGGTTTTTCCCCTTGGACATCTGGTGTGAAAGGACACCTTATCTCTTAGGGTTTCATATAAGCTTTGTAGCTCTGAGTTTGTATACACTATTATTCTAATACAAAGAGAGAGACTACAGAGATCTCGTACGCAAGCTCTGTGTCTTCTCCTTCTCCATCTTCTTCCTACTCTGAGTTGCTGTCTTCCTTCTGTTTCCTGTTTCATCATCTTCAACAGGAATGGTGATAGGACTACTTATATGTAAATATGCCATCATGGCTGAAGCCGATCTTTGCCTAGCTTAGCCACATAACAACTCCTTGTAGCCTTTCAATCCTCTTATAGCCAACCTTCTAAACATGATGAGAAGGTAGTGTGTAATTTGTTTCGACAACGAATGGGGCCTATGTCATTCATAGATAATATTGGCAACTCTCCCACCATTGTTAAGAGAGTAATCAAGTCATCTGAGTAGTTTTTGTGGTCTAGCTTGCAAAATTGAGTTTTATGGAAAATTGTTTTACTAGATTAATGTCTCTATCTTGCTTTACCTCTCAGTACCTCTAAAGATGCAAGTTTTCTTTTGAAGTTTTGTTGTACTCCTAGCTAGCCAAAATTAGCATCTATATGAATGAGCATGTCATTGCACATGAGAAATGATCCTGAAGCAGGTGAGACTTTTGGTTGAGTATTATAATTGTAAGTTCTCATAGATTCATAGTCTAACTACGGTGTGATTTTAAACAACTTTTGTGTTTATATGCCACGATTTTTGTATTTAGGTATGTTGATTCCGTTGTTATTTCCCTCCGTGGAATCAAGCATGTGATTAGAAAATGTTTTATGATACAAGTATGGAGAAAGTAACAAGTGTTGTAAACAATTTGTGGTGTGTCAAAGAATTGTATTTCTGTTTAGGAATTGTTGGTTTTGCCTCGAGTTTCCCTTCCAAGAGTTACAAGCTGTGACAAACAAAACAATGTTTGTAAATCTTTGACCAATCATATGTTCTTTTATTTGTGTAGTAGACTTTCAAGCTTATGAATTAAACGTCTGAGCCCCTTTCTCAAGTTATGTATCTTTGATGTTGATTTGGAGTGATAAACATAGGCAAAATGTTGATGCATGTCTCTCTGTCCTATGCAAGCTCTCTTTAAATTATTGTGAAGGTGCTCTAAGGTTTAGAGAATTCTATCAGTGTGAAGCGATGGCCAATGGCTACAACTATGGAAAGTACATCCTTCTTAGTGTGGTTCTAAGTAACTAGCTTCTAGCAGTAGATCGAGCTTGAAAGATGGACCTAAGGTAATGTCCAAGGATTAATCGGAATGTCTATTATGCTCAAATATGAATGCAAGCATTTCAAACTCCCATTGGACTGTTTTCTTGACTCAAATGGCGAAAAGATAGAAGCACTACTAGCAGGTTACCATACTTTGAGTCAGTGTAAGAAATAGAAAGCCAACATCTTACTGTAATCAATTTGAGTTCCACAAATGATGCATCTTATTGGCCTTAAGCAACTATAGTGGCAATCCATACGTAGAGATATTGATGGATGGCAAGGCTAACTAGGTTGAGCAATCACCAAGGCTCTTTACCTAGCTATGTAGGAACTCTACTTTTCAAGGCAAAAAATGAGCTAGTCTGCAGTCGTTTGTAAAGGATTAAATTATAATCTCTATGAACGAGGGGTAAATCTTTCATCACTCGCCATAGCCACGCAAGAATGGAGCTTGCAATTTCAAAAAAGTCTACAATTATGTACTACATTTCATTTAGGTTTTCAATTTGGGCCTCTAAACAAAAAAGATTTGTGTGTAAATCGTCAATGATGGTTGACTAGTCTAGATTTAAGCATCAGTAAAATGGTTAGCGGTTTGGGTGTGTGGGGGAAATCCTATAAAACTACTTGATGCTTTGCATTAGATTGCAAAAGAAAAGAAAAGACAAAGGTTAATGGTTGCACCAAAGAATATCTAATAAGAGGCAAGGGTACCCATGATGCTGCGAAGTCCACCATAAGATTTGAGTGGTGGAGTAACTATAAATCCATATACACGTTTGCCTCTCCTCTTGAAAACAGGCATGATTGAAGTAGCACATGAATAATCTCAATACATGGTGGTTGCCATCGAGATATGCTCTAGAACAAGGTCCATCACACACACATAGAATCCGTCAACATGCTTCATAGCATAGTATGCATACACATGTATTTGTGGTTGCCTTTAGAATCCATTATGCACAAGAACTTGTATTCCTCATGACCAACACTTTCAAAGAGAAAATTTGAGGATTTGAAACCAATTGTTCTCTTGTTTTGTAGTTCAAGTACAATATGTGTGCATGAATTTATTGCTAATCCATCCGTCAAGGTATCCTCGTCTCTCTATCTCCTTCCATCTTTGATGACACAACAACATGCAATCGTACTCTTTTGAAACTATTTAAAAAGGGTAAACTATACAAAAAGGGGGTAGATGTGAAGCTTCCTTATGGGCTAAACATGTTAGTACAGAGGATTTGAACAATAATTACCTTCAATTTTTTTTGGAGGGCATCTGTAAACGGAATTGGACTATGAACATTGAGAATAGCGGAATTAAGAAAAATATAGTGAGCAATTTTATGAGAATTCTTTAAGAGCATAAGGAGAAAACTTGATTAGGAATAGCAACATAACCATTATACTTTTCTAGCTTGGCATGAACAATCCTTTGCAAGAGAGAGAATTAGAGAACTTGGCAACAGTTGAGGACCAGATTTTTGTGGAGCCGGTCCCCCCTCCGAAAGGCTTTTGTATTTAGCTTCTCCCATAAAGAGAGACTTGGTACAACACAAGCTTTGTGTTCCTTGATACCTTGATGGTGCAATGAAGATAGAGAGCTTCATGCACCACAATTATGCACGTACCTTAGCTAAATGAAAGCATTAACTTGTCCCCGGCCTCAATCCCAAGACCTCAAACACCTTCAAAGGTGGAGAGAGCTAGCAAGGAATGAGGGTAAGATGTAACATACGAGAAAGAAGTAGTGTTCTTTCATACCATCACTCATAGAGCTTAGCATAGTAATGGAGATGAAGAAGATTGCAAGCATAACATTGAAGCATGGCTCTGGTTTGATTTGCACTCCATAGCCAAGAGTGTTGGTGCAGGCTCTCAATTTCTCAAGCTTGGAGAGAGAGCTCTTGCACTTTCACAAAGTGATAATATGTGAAATGAGTGTGTAAGAGGGTGTATACCCCTAAAGCAAGTCCCTTGCTTAGCTTGGTCGACCCCCCCTCATAGCTCAAGCTTGAATATGATTAGACACCTCTAAGCCTAGCCAATCACATGCATAAACCATATTAAGCAACAAGGGTAGCATAAGGACCCCTTACCCCTTTGAGAGAGAGTGCTTGATAATACCTAGATATTTGATTACTTAATCTAAATGCTCATTGGAACCCTCTTTAGCCTAGCCAATAGGATTCAAGCACACCATGTGGCTAAGCATAGGGAGAACCTGACATGTGTCCTTGTGCCCCTTGAGGAAGGGTTTCCCTTTGGTTGAGTGGAAGTTCAAGTCAAGAATGTCACTAGCTTTGTGGCTCGCCCCCTCCTTTGTAGGGCCCCTTTTTGACTTTAGCTCCTCAAGCCCTTACCTTCCAAGCATGGGGAAGCTTCTCAAGCACCTTAGTCAGCATGCATAGGCTTAGTATGAGCATGGGCTCTCTCTCTCTCTCTCTCTATCTCTCTCTCTCTCTCTCTCTCTCTCTCTCTCTCTCTCTCTCTCTCTCTCTCTCTCTCTCTCTCTCTCTCTCTCATATCCCTAGCTTGTAGGCTCGGTCTCCCCGCTTTGTAGGGCTCGGCTTTGACTTGGACTTGGCCAAGGACCTTAGCCATCAAGCATGTCAAGCACCTTAATTATTAACACCTAAAAAATGAACCTAGCTTAACCTAAGGTCCTAGGTTTAATGATTTTTAACACTAAGATTTGGAGGTCTTTAGTGAAGCTAACCCTAAGGTCTTTTAGGCTCCATTATCTAGCATTGCTCTTTGACAGACCATCTCCTATTTGGACCCATTGACTTTGGTCCCTTGCTAAGATAGATCCATAAACACATGTCTATATTCTAACTCTTGTTCCCATTTATTCTCCTACATTAAATGACCAGTTCAATATGAGAAAATCATTTGGGTTAGTCAGATACTATATTTTATGACATTACCTCTCTCTTGAAATCATAGCTGTCCTCAACTATGAGGTAGAGAAGATAAAGTGTTAGTCATTAGTCGGAGTTTCTTAGCGGGTAGAGGATCCCTTTTTACCGTACGACATTATTCCAAAATGGATAACTAATCCATTTGGTGCTTGGGAGACTTAACTACAATAAGCATGTCTGCTCTTGAGTCCATATCATAATTCCAAAGTAGATTGACAAATTCTACTTGGTGTTTGAGAGACGTCGTCATCACAAACATGATTCTAAGCATGAATACTATTTAAATTCGTGCACAATAAAAAGAGAACTAGTCTTATAAAGACAAAAACATTTTTCATTCAAAAAGTGTTTATATTTACTTACTCTAATGTAGCATTGTAAGCATTGACAAGGTTCATACTATCCTTAAGCTTTGTTCCTTGCATCCATCTAGCATCTTCAAAAGGTTGGTTTTTAAACTCAATAAGATACTGTCAAATAATCTTATCGTGTCTTTGTACCTTGTATTCATGTAAAAGAATTGATTCGGGCTGAAGCACCTCTTCTTGATCTTCGATATCGGGTGGGTCCTCAATGATTGGTTCTTGTGGTGGCTCGCCTTTGTAAGGCTTAAGGAGTCTCACATGACAAGCATTGTGAATGAGCCAATGGTTGGGTAACTTGAGTTGATAGGCCATCTCATTGGTTGGTTTTAGAATTTGAAAAGGACCATAGTATCTTTTCGCTAGTTTAGCATTAATACTTTTTGGTGGCCCGTATGATTTTACCCATAGTTGGCCTCAATCGAGCCTTGGGAAATTTAAGTAGGAACCAATAATTTTCCTTGAAAGATAAGGCCCTTCTATGCTTGTTAGCAGCATCCTTTTGCCTTTGTTACCAGATGGATATAGCCTAATAATCTTTTGGAAAGATTATTGTAGGTCTCGGTTATACTTATCGGCTACGAAGATCTTCCCATGTATCTTAAGAGCAAGGGACTTTTAGGTCTTCCTTCAATGATTTTGAAAGGTGCCTTACCCATAGTAGTATGGACAATGTTATTGTACACATACTCTACAAGAGGTAGGTACTTTTCCCATTGTGAACGATGATCTACTTTGGTAACATAGGTCTTAAGTAGATACGTAAGGTTGGCTATTTCACTTTGGCCATCCGTTTGTGGGTGATAGGCCAAAGAGAAATTGAGCCTAGTACCTAGATTTTCAAAGAGACCCTTCCAAAAGTTACTCTTCATTAAGGATCTCTATCTGAAGTATTGATGTTGGCAAGCCATGGTGTTTAACTATTTGAGATATGAAGAGGGTTGCCATTTGGTGTGTCTTAATAGTCTTTTTGACAGGTATAAAATGTGCTTGTTTTCTAAACCTCTCTAGTATTGTCTATATTTCTGTATTCCCATGGATATACTTGGGCAATCCAAAGATAAAATCCATGGATATGCTCTCCCATGGTGAATTTGAAATTTGCAAAGGCTGGAGCAATCCAGGTTGCTTCCCCCTATCATACTTTGTCTTTTGGCATACCACACATTTTGACACATAGTCTTGTATGTCCATTTTGATGGTAGGTCAATAGAAATATGTCTCTACTCCTCGAAGAGTAGGTTGAATCCCTCTGTGCCCCGCATAGGGAGGACATGGGATTCATACATCACTTTCTCACAAAGAGAGAGTAACACATAGCCTATTGCCATGGAGACGATAACCTAAGGCAAGGGCTTAAATTACATCTTTAAAATCAAGGTTAGTAGCATATTCATCTATCATAGAAGATAGATCTTTGTGAGTTGCTATAGACACCGCATTGGCTCTTGGTCGTTGTGATAGTACATCAACTACTTGATTGTGCTTGCCAGCAACATGAGCAATATGTAAATTGAATTGCGAAAGAAAATTTGCCCACCTCATTTGTTTGTTGAAAATCTTGGTTTGCATCATGAAGTACTTAAGATTTTGGTGATCTGTGCGTAGGAGGATGAATGGAGTCCCAAAAAGATAGTCCTTCCATGTGTTGAGGGCATGTAGGACTGCTAGTAGCTCCTTTTCATAGATTTTCAATACTCGCTTGTTGGAATTGAGTCTTTGACTCTCATATGCTCTTGGGGGGGGGGAGTCACTATGTATAAATTGTGTACATCGCGTACGTTCAAGGACTACTTTTAAAACTCTTTATCAATGAATTTTTTACAAATAAAATACACCCTTTTTCTATTCAATTTGTAAGTTTTTTTCCCAATTTTATCTTATGGTATCCTTCTGTATGTGAAAATGTGAGAAATAATAAAAATAGATAAACCCTTATGTTGCACTCACGTGATAGTCACATAATTATTAAGTGACCTCCCTGAACATATGATATGGCATGCTCTTCTTGAAGCAAAACTACTCCAAGGAAATCTCCACAAGCATCACATTGGACCTCAAATAGTTTTGAGAGATCGGGTAGTATAAGCACTGGTTGAGAGGTAAGATTTTCTCTAAGCTTCTCAAAGGCATTTTTCTCTTTAGAAATCCATATGTACTTAACATTTTTCTTGGTCAAGTCATGTAGCGTCTACAGTATGCACACATACCAACAAAGCTTCGCAGCTCATGTAGATTCCTTGGGTTAGGCCATCCTTTTATCGCCTCAAGCTTTGCTGGATCCATACGGATACCATCTTGAGAGATAATATGACCTAAGTATTGAATCTCTCTGAGAAAAAATTCACTCTTTTTTTTATTAATGAAAAGTTTATTCTCCCTCAAAGCTTGAAAAATTACCTAGAGATGCTGCTTGTGGTCCTCTAAAGATTTGGAGTAGATGATAATGTCGTCAAAGAACACTCCAGTAAACTTGCGGTGGTAGGGTCTAAAGATTTTCTCCATTAGGCAATTAAACGT
The DNA here is from genome assembly GCF_014529385.1 of Adiantum capillus-veneris. Classification (NCBI taxonomy): domain Eukaryota; kingdom Viridiplantae; phylum Streptophyta; class Polypodiopsida; order Polypodiales; family Pteridaceae; genus Adiantum; species Adiantum capillus-veneris. The sequence continues at coordinate 59,157,725 of NC_140956.1, forward strand.
GGTTGGAGCATTTTTCAAACCAAAAGGCATGATAAAATATTCATAAAGACCAAACGTTGTACAAAACGTGGTCTTTACGATATCTTCATTCACTATCCTTATTTGATGATATACCCGCGGTACGAGAAGTCTGTTTTTTATAGTAGTGATTCGGTTTTAGTGTTATGATAGTCTACACACATACAATATGTACCATCTTTCTTTTGCACTAAAAGGACTGGCAAACAAAAGGGAGAGGAGCTAGGCCTCACCATCCCCTTATCTACCAGTTCATGCACTTGCCTCATAATATCCTCTTGTTGAGCTTGAGAAACTCTATAAGGAGGTTTATTAGGCGGTGAGCTCCCAAGTAGAAGCTCTATCTTATGGTCATCATCCCCTCATTTTGGAGGTAACTCCATAGGGATGCCATCGATAAATACATCTTGGACTATATTTAGAAAATTAGACAAGTCTAATTCTTCTCAATTCCTACCACTTTGTTTGTTAAAACATTAGCATCATTTTGAGATTCTTTCACAAAAATCATGTACGAGCCTAAACCGAGCTTTTCATTGACTTATCAAAAGCAGGTAGATTTACAAATGGTATAGTACAACCGGACTCATTAACATCTATATACATTCTCTTTTCTTTGTAGTAGGTGAAGTAGATTCGCGTTTCAAGGAACTTCATGTTGGCAAACGTGAGGTTGAACCATGGTGCCCCTAGGATGACATCCTCATGTTGGAGAGCAGAGATGAAAAAAACTTCTTTGTTGATGTTGCTTTGGACATGAAGTCTCAAATTTCCAATCAAGGGAGTAATGGAGGCTTGTTGTCCCTTGAAAGCCCCATCGGGAGTTACAGTATCTCCCATCTCAAAAGCTTGTATGCCAAGCTTTGTGGCCCACTCCATTGATACGAAGTTGTGAGTAGATATAGGATCAAATAGGATGAAGGCATCATGCTCCCTCACCTTCCCCCAAGCATATGAAAGGGATGATCCTTTGCAATGAGCATCCTCTTTTGGATCTTCAACCATGGAAGCTCTAGGAGTCTCATTGTGGGCATTTATTTTGGGGTAAGAACGATAGCCATGTCCTTGCTCCCCACACTTAAAGCATTTGTGATCTTTGTGAAAAGCCTCTAGCTCTTCAAGAGAGAGTTTGTTTTTACCTTTGTAAACTCCATTCTCCTTGGTCTTGTTGTTGTTGCTATTGGAATTGCCTTGGGAAGAACTTTGAGCATTGTTCTTTTCCTTTGCATCATTTCGATCTTTGTTTTCCATGAGCTTGGCATTCCTTTGAGCCCCTTGTTGGAAATTGATATGAGATGAAACCATAGTGTGGTGGATGACTTCGGTGATAGAACCAGGTTGTTGGGAATTGACATACTCGGCCATTTCTTCAGGTAATCCATCACAAAATTGTTGCTTTTGCTCGAGAAAATTTATCTTTTGAAAGACTATAGCTTTGAGATGTAAATCCCAAAACTTGTCTACATGTATTTGGATAGACTCGTTGGAAAGTAACCCCAAACTCCTCCTTTCGGTGAGCACTTTATCTTTGGCGTCGCTTGCAATGGAAACTCGTAGAGTTTTCCATGTCTTTGAAGCATTGTCGTTTTGCCACAAAGGCTAGCCCACCAATGATGAGAAGATTTTTGAAAGTGCATAGCTATATGACGTAGCTTAGAGGATTCAATGAAGCCCTCGTCTCCAAAGACCGCATCAAATTGTTGGATGAAGGACAATACTTTGTCAGTAGCACCAAAGGTGCCATCATAGGTGACAAAAGAGATACTCTTTCCTCCCTCTTTGATAAGCTTGTGGGCCTTTTCCAAGCAGTATAGGATTTGCGATGTCCTCTCCTCTTGTATTCTCTAAGAGAATAGCCATTGGTTTCGTCGGAAGAGGAGGAAGGTGATGAAGAAGGAGAAGAGGGTGACCTCTTTCTTGCCTTTTTTTCCTTTGTTTCCTCTCTTCCCTTTCGGAGTGACAAGGAGAAGGACTATAGCATGATCTTTTCCTCTTGGGAGGAGAAGACCGCCGTCTTGGTGGAGCCACATCTTCAAAGGAATTCGGAGATTCACTTATTTGTCATTCATTGGATTCCTCCTCTTCTCTTTTTGAGAGAGTCTTCTTTTGGAAGTCTTAACAAGAGGCTTCCTAAGCTCTCTCTCTTCTTGGAGAGGTAGGGAAATCCCATAAGCACGAAGTCTTTGGGTAACTTCGTCTCTCAAGGCAGGGTTGCCCATATCTTTTTTTGCAACCTAGTAACAAGATAGTTCACAAACATTGGACATCATCAATAGCACCTTCATGTGCAAAATCAAAGTTGCCTATATTCATTCTACTGTCTTTATTATGTCAGCCATGCTAACTAAACTTATGTATATGCTACTTTGTGCTTTGGTACCCTCAAAAACCTTAGTTGCTACTCTTCTTTACCTTTGAAACTTAGCTCTCAAGCAGCCACACCCGTGGTTTAAAGACTGTTTATTGAAAAGAGTAGCGGAGAGGGTCTAACAGTTCTCGGTTCATTATGGCTTTTGTTGAGCTTGCTAGTAGCTTAATAATGGTTAATAAGCCGAAGGAAAGCCCCAAACGACTTCATTATTAACTCTATAGTTCCCAATGATGTACCTCGAACTAAGTCCTTTTCAACCAAGTTAATACATCTTTGTCCCACTTACCCTCTTGCAATGAACATGTCCAACCTTTCATGGATCTAAGGTATGCTTGGAAGGTGGTCAGTCAAAAGGGCTATAAGTGCACGACAAGCTGCTTACCCCTCGTTGGGCCGTCCTTAAACTTGGGGGTTTGATGGGTGAACCGCACGGAAATGCAATAAGGCTATGGACTCCTTAAAATGGGGAGAGGTTTCTAGGTACTTTCATAATTCCATAACTCAATGATCCCCTTGGCTCTCCAAGGCAGGAAGCATCTTGTTGACCCCTATTTGGAGAGAAGTGGCTAGGAAAATTAATAACAAAGGTATCTAACATCTTGGTTAGCTATGGGATTACAACATTTGTAATTGGAAAGGAATAGATTATATGGCCCTCCAATATAACCTGAATGGGACAGAAAGGTTATTGAATCTTGATCAATAGAGCTCTAGAAAGGGTTAGCAAAGTGTGTTTTTTGGATTGTGAATCCGAGTTCGAGTGGAAAGCTTGGCAGTGGCCCAAGAACAGGAACTTCCCTAAACCTTAAACGCTGAAGGCAAGATTGGGGTTAGTTGTGAAGAATATATGGCGCCCACCATCACCAAATAAGATGAAGGTGTTTGTGTGGAAGGTTCTGTGGGTAGCCCTGCTGACTGGGGTGAAAGTGTTCACTAGGGGAATTGGGAGGGAAGGTGTTTAAGAGTCATGCGCTTCTCATCATCACACAACTTGTGAGGTTTTGCTATTTTTGACATGTTTGGAAGGCAATGAAAAGTCATATATTTTCATGAATGGCCTCTTCTTGGGAGGCAAGGTGTTTAAGAGTCAAGGCTTCTCATCGTCACACAAATTGTGAGGTTCTGGTATTTTTGACATGTTTGGAAGGCAAGGAATGGTCATGTATTTGAGAGCATATTAGAAACAACTGAGTTCACAAAGATAATCCAAAGAAGAAGAAGGCGATCATAGCCATCAAGAAACATGTAAACTCAAATGAATGGAACAAGACCGTAGGCGCCATTATGACTGACACTCTTGGGTGAACATATGAGCTCATCCCTTGCCATGGGGTGGCTCCCCTCTTAGCCGATGTAATGATAACCTTGGGAATCTATCATGGCTTGACACAGGCATGACAAGTGATATTGTGAGTTGCAAAAGAAAAAAAAAATCCATCACTCATCCACACTATCTCTTGTTGGCTTTGGCTAGAACTATAAATTTAAAAATTGAAGTACGTGAATAGGAAAGTTGTCTCTTTTGGGTTCAAAGTCTCCCTTTAGCAAAGGTGGAATTGGGTTGTTACTCATTTCCACAACAAACTCTCAATTTGGATTGGGCTTCAGGATTCCATGGCTGGTCGTATTCTTGTCATCAATCATTTTATCTCGATCTTTGTCATCTTCTTCTTGTCTTGTTGATGACGTCCAGATAACCATCTCCACGACATCACTAAGGTTTTTTGAAATTTCTTATGGTATGGAGACCCCATGGGCAAGAAAGCAACAAAAGTCAAATGGGATTATGTCTCTCTCCCTAAGGATCAAGGCGGTCTTGGAGTCACCAACATCACATTGAAAGCTGACAACTTGGCTGCTAGATATATTGTTACTCAGGGCCCTTGAGCATAATTTCGAAGAGTGGGTAGTACTTCTCCTCAGGAACCTGTACACTGGGTATGTAGAAGGTTTCCCCCAGTGCTCTAACCTCCCCTAGACCACCCTGTTGTTCAATCCTTATGCCATCAAAGTTAAGTCTCTAAGCTTTTTGCTTCTTTTGGGAAGGCTTGGGCCAGGAATCGACATAGAATTGTGCTAAATACTCACGAAAAACTTTGGTTCCATTCCTTAGGACCAGGATCTATCTGGTGGTTGCTTCCCTATCTTAAACCCAAAGTGATTGTCAACAAACATGTCATTTAGAGTATTCAAGAAAGGGATTCAAAGTTGGAAATGCATTTAGGACTCTTTTAATCATAGATGGTTGAGTAGAAATGAAATTATACTCCGATCCAATATCACCCCTGCAAATTTAGATCTAGTATTAGCAAGGTTGGTAGTATTTCCTAAATAGCTAGAATGGTCTGTCAATCTGCCTACTAATTTCTACATTGAGGCCTTCATTTGGACAGGTGGTTTAAAATTTAAGAATCCCCCCAAGTTTCAATCCTCTATACTTCACAGAATGGTTGATAAACTCATAAAAGGTGGGAAGTGTGCCTACCCAAAAGATAGTGGATCTTCAAATTCAAGACCCTATGGAGCCCAATTATCCTACCCAAAAAATCAATGTTGCTTTGGTTGATACTGCACAAAGGAATATGGACTGATGAAAAATCACTCAAAACCGGCCTTTTAGATGGTAGATGTCTAAGGTGTAAACTAAATTTGGACTCTTTGATGCATTTATTTGTGAAAATGTCCATGGAATGATGCAATTCTTAATTTCCTATGGTACAACTTGGGTAAGATTTCTAATTGGAAGCAAATCTTACTGGGAGACTTTACTAGCATAATATTGGAAGCTTGGAATGAAGCATGTTCAAAGTTTGTTTGGGCAATCTGGAGATGCTTACATGAGGGAGCTTACCAGGCACCAAGTCTGAGGCTACTTTCTCTTGATTTTTGTTTTTACGACACAAGATGGAAGCCATAAGAACCAGGTTGGAAACGATGCCTGGTAACATAGACAGTCTTAGGCATCTGGATACCCACACTATCATAATTGGGCAAGAGGCTCCTCGGATGGAAGAGTATGGGGCCTGTTCGGAGATTTACGTCGAAGGAATGGAGTTGGGGAGAAGAATTGAAGAGGGGGCCTGTTCTTAGAAAGAATTAGGATTTACCAAATTCATAGCTACAAAGTTTTAATGGATTGTTCTCATGGGAAGGCATCCTTGTCTTTTATTGTTGATGTAATACAATTCCCGACTACTTCTCTAAAAAGAAAAATTGTCTCTTCAATGCCATCATTTGAAGGTATGCTTGTGTTTAGAGGAATTAAGATCTACACTCGTACTAGTCGTAGGTGAGATGGTCCAAACCTTATCAAGGTATTGAGGGTTTTAATACTTTCTTCACTCTTTCTCGTACCCCCACAATGCACACTCTCTTCCCTCAAAGTGATGTGGGCACTCTCTTCTCTTTCTCATTCTGTGTCTTTGAAGGAGTTGAGAATGATAATGGTTCATCATGTATGCCATAACAACCTAGAATAGTGCGTAATCTATGTTGTATGTTCAACATGATCTGTCCAACCACATGGTGCTCCTACTGCTACTAGAGCTCCACAATGTGGTTGGAAGTGGCTAGGGTTGATATTCACGAAGGTGATGATGAAACCCTCCTTGGCGAGCATCTTGCAAAAGCACATCCCGTGTTGGAAATGATACCACCGGCTCATCAAAGATTACTAGCACTAAGCCATCTAGCTTTGTGGCAAGCTCGACTTCTTCCTAAGTGTCTACTAGCTTGAGCTCATGGACGACTTTAAGGAAAACGAGAAGCCCTAGCGCCAGCTGGAGAAACAACTGTAGGAGGAGTAGGTGGTGTTGCTCAAGAGGGAGGGCACCACAATGGCCTGGTGTGCACTCTCAACTACCCAAATGACCAAGTTCTACACGACTAATTCACCTCATCCACTTGTGACCTTAAAAACTTAGCAAACTATACATCATGTTTAGTAATTCTCAAATTGTTGCATGAGGTAGGAGTTGTGGCACAAAGCTTGATGTGCTTGGTGTTACTGCTATTTAAGCTTGTATAGTAGACACACCAGCTTTGTTTTTGAGTCACTCCTAGATCATCTATAGTGCTGAGATTTTCCATTGTGCACTTGCTTGAATACCCAAGTACGTTTGTTTACTACTACCATTACCTTTATGCGTTGTTGAACTATTGTTGAAAGCATTCTTTACCTAAAGGCATAATGTTGTGGGGTGACACAAGCCACTTTATTGTTTGAGGGAGACGTTGAATTTAAGATTTGGCTTTACACTCTTGAAATGGCTCCTTTTAACTTTATCATTGGATAATGCCTCTCACGTGAAGAATCAAGCTTCAAATGATGCATGTGTTTGCTTTTGTGATTCTCATGGCGAGTTGGTAGGCTTGAAGTAACAAGATTGCATGTCACCATCTAGTTTTCTCAACTCCCCTTTTTTTTTGGGAGGAAGTATTGGATATTAAAAACCGGAAGAAAATACAAAAATCCCTACAATAGGAAAGGGGTAATCTTGTCTACCAGAGTACAGACTAAAGAATGGGATATACATCAAAATGGGAAAGAAGAGAAATATCTTAAAATCATATACATTCGAGAGGGCTCATAAAAGGAGAGGATGACTGCTCTCCATCTTTGCCATCTAAGGATTCTTTGTAGGTCCTTAACTTCTATAGCTGCAGCTTCAAAGATACAACCATAGATTTCCTTCATAGCTCCAATAAAGCTGATAGACAATGGGATTGTAGAAGGAAGTGAGGTCTCCTAAAAAGGGTACGGTTCCTTTCCAACCAGATATGCCCCAAGAAAACACCACTGAGGCAAGTCTAGAGCGGTACATCCCCAAAATTCTATTCTCCCAGCAAAGGGGATCTCCAGCTGAGCATTGAGGCTACAACACAAAAAACGTCTTGAAGCTCTGATTTGAACAATATGTTGAATTTACAGTGAACAAAACGATGAAACAATGATTCTTCATGGCACTTGCACCTTGGGCAAATACCATCTTCAATCTCCAACTTCTTTACTTTTGCACCTAACCAGACACCTTGATGCAGGATAAGCCACATGAGACAGCTATGCTTTATCCAAGACAAACCCCATTTGTGATTAAGCTTTCTAACAAGGCTTGGCTCCATACTGTTCTCAAAATCTTTAGATAGATATAAGCAAGTACATATATGGGAGAGAGAGGCTGAATGGACATTGTCACATCTCTGCAGCCAGTCTTGAAACCTGTGACATCTTGATAAGACGAGATCTGCACATCCTTGAGTGATCTAAAACCTGTAGACGAGTTTCTCAGCAGTGAGAAACTTCTCCTCTTTATAAACATCTTTCCAGCACACCTGATTCTTGCTTTGAAACATTTATGTGCCCTCTTAGACATCTCCCATCCTTTTGTATGGCCAAACCATCCAAACTAGATGGAATCTTGATGCCAAAATTCAACTGAAAATTCCCAAATTTTGGGAGGGGGCCACCTGGACTTTTGGATGTTTCAAGCCTTCCAAAACCTGCACAGACAAGCCCAGATTTGGCTCTATAACCCTTCAAGTGGAACAAATTGATTTGCCTTTTGATTAGAACATCCAAGAATCCACAAGAGGAAGTTGTCCTCATGATCCATTTACTGGCTAGCTTGTTTGAGAGGTGCTGAAGATTGAAAATCCCCGTCCTTTGGGACTACAACAAATCTGCCAAGAGACTTTTGGTATTTTATTTTATCTTCTCTGAACCTTCCCAGAGAAACCTTCTTGCAAGAGTGAAAATCTTATTCAATTGGTACTGGGAAGGAGACCAACAAGACAAGAAAAAAATCAGAGTAGACAATATGTAATGATTTAAAACAAAAACTATAGCAATAGGTCAATGTGGGCAAGGTCGGGTACATGCATCCACCACCACTAAATAATGACACTTGCTATGCTAGTAAGGGTGCAACACCTGATCTTAGCACTTTGTTTGCTCCAAGCACTTGAGGGCGACCACCTCCCCTCTCTTTGGGTAGACTTGACCATGATATATATAGCACACTTGGTGTGTGTGGATTATTCAAACACCACACAAAGAGAGAGAGAGAGAGAGAGAATTCATGTATAAATTATTTGAAAACTGCTATTTCATGATTTGTATAAAAGGTATAAACGAGACATGATTGCATTTGTCTTATTTCTTCATTTATTCAAAAGGGTCAATATTTTGTATTTTCCTCCACCTATTTTCCGCTCCACCCTGCCAACTGTTGCATGACCCCAATTCAAGACAATGGAAAACGTCTTTACGCTTGGCTCAGGAGACGTCTAAGAGTGAGGAGGCAGCTCCCATGCAAAAAATTCCCACATGCAGCTTGAGGTTTATGTACTGTGTGTTACTTTTTGCGCAGGGGCTGGAGGAGGAGGTTGAGAGTGATCGATGCTGCATCCACACAGAGCCCACCATACCATCGAGATAATGGCCATAAGGCTGCTTGCTCATCTGTGGAGGAACCCATAACGATTTTTAAGAAATGCCTGCTGCCTCCTGATCACCCCTTGCGCGTCGCCGTCTGCCACCAATTAGTCTCGCCACGTGGGATTGCCTGTCGCTTCGGCTGCCAGCTCTCGTCACGGGCTGCTTCTAGCTGACGAGTATCTCTTGCCTGCTTCGCAACTCGCCCTCGCTCCATTTTCTGCCAAACCTCAGCACTAAAGACCACGGGGTCCATCGGGCACTATCTCACACCGGCGGGGCGGGAGGAGATCGACGGCTGAGGTGATCTGGGCCGTGCGATCGTGAGAAAAGTAAATTCGGGTAGTAAAATTGGAGCAGGCCATGTCTTCATCTCAAGACCTCCACACTACAACCCATGTGCACTAACCACTATGCCTGTTTATGTTCATTGAAATAGTATACGGGATTTGAAAATATGCCATATAGTAAATGCGGAGGGGATTTGTAAACTCGAGGCAAATTTGTAAATTCGAGTCGCCCTCGTGCCATAAAATCTGATGGTCCATGATTGACGCCCCCCAGTTTTTCTCCTCCATCGTTGATCCCCTCTCACCCTGCCCGTGTTAGATAGTAACGAGGCACGGGCAGGGTGTGGAATCAGATGTTCATCGAGTTTACTTTTCTTTGTTTTTATTTGCCATATAATATAATGGTATGTTTTGCCTTGGATGCCATCAAAAGCTATGCGCCCATGTGGTAAGGGCATTCCCCTAGTTAACGGATAGTTCATGGGTTTGATTATTCTCATAGGTGTTGATTGTGGCTTTTTATCATCCATTCATTCACCTCGAGATTCTCGTGCTCAATCCACGACTGTTGAGCCCACCGCTGGAGCATCATTAAGACGCCGGGTGATGTAGTGTGGGGGTAGTCTTGCCACTTGTAAGATACCCCCTAATTAAAACCCAAATGCAAACTTGAATTTGGGCACATATTGTTATTATCATACCCTCTTTTCACCTCAATTGGGTATTTGGTAAATGTATTCACCAGGACAGTGACCATCACCTAGTGACCATCACCTACTTGGCTCACCTAGTGACCATCACCTACTTGGCTCTACTGTTCGTTCTACGTTGAAGCCATTAATTAATTAAGTTGCAAGATTCCATCATCCCTTCACAATCTCAAAAGCAAAAGTGCCTCTCCCCCGTTCTCACGCAGCGTCTTTCTCCCCTAAAATGAAATGCACCCTTCTCCCCCAATGGCCTGCTTGAACTCTTGGTCTCGAACTCATGGTCTCAGATACACCCCACCATCGCTTTCCCTCCATTGCCTTCCTCTCTCTAGTCTTCGCCTTCTCCATGCAGCCCGTGTCGCCTGCGCTCCACTCGACCTAGGTATGCTCATGTACATCACAAGAAAACACAACTACCATGTCGCAAGGGACAGGAGAGAGAGATGGAATCTAATCTAACTGTCTTGAACCTGCAAGCACAATCTGTGCATTCTCTCTCTCTCTCTCTCTCTCTCTCTCTCTCTCTCTCTCTCTCTCTCTCTCCCCCCACATGCAGCATTCGGTCGCAGTTAGCTGTCCTAGGTCATTGTAGCGCCACAGCTTCCTCACCCTGTGTGCGACACTCTCGCCTTTAAGAAAACACGCATTGCAGTACCACAACATGCATGCCCTACGTACCATTGTTTGGACTTGCACTCCAACTACCATCTGGCTCGCTCGTCCACAAATCACAGACAGTAAGAGAGAGAGAGAGAGAGAGACGGGCCGTGTCTCTCTGCGCCTCCCTCCAAGTGCCCTCTACCTCCGCCTTTACCCTCTCCTCTGTTGTCCCTGCAGCTTCCATGGCCTTCACCATCATCCCCACCATCATCAACCTCTGCCCTGCATGCTCACAGGGAGTATCTCTCCACACTAGCATTTCCACCCTGTAGTCCGTGCACATCCAAAAGGCCTCCGTTGCTCATCTCTCGACATAAGATATTTGATGAACTAAGAAAATTAAAATAACATGTGTCGTTTTATATTAGTTTTCTTTTTTTGCCTCAAACTATAGAAGAATCCAAGCAGATTTCACTTAATGCGACCCTTAGAAAGATTGACAGCACCTAATTGGATCTAACTTCAAAAAACCCAATCAATTTGTATTTGAGATTTTAGGAGAATCTTCAATTTAAAAAGGAAAAGTGTTGCCATGTCACCATCATTGGCTTTGCGGAGCCCCTCCCACACCATTGTTGCCCTCCCCCCAGCCCCGTCTTTCCCAAGCCTAGCATACCCCCCTTCCCTTCACTTGTATCTACACTAAGCTTGCAACTCTTGCATGGAAGGTCTTGGAGCCTTCCCCTCTATGCCACATCCACGCCCTTTCCATCTATCTCTACCTTCCCTATGCCTTGCTCTTCAAGGTTGGTGATGCACATCCTCTGTGTTTTCTCTGCCAAGTTCCTCAATGCTTCCTCTCATTATGGATCAAAACGTCCATCTTCGTCTCGACCATTGCTTTTTTCCTACTGTCTACTTCTATTGTCCAAGGTCATTCCTAACATCTGAAGCTCTACTCGAATCCAACAAAGCATAGCACACAAAGAGAGAGATATGAGCGAGACATGATTGCCATATGCCATCGAAGACACGATCTAGACGATCCCTATGCTTAAAGGAGATAATTTATATATATATATATATATATATATATATATATATATAAAATATAGCCTCCATGTGCCATCTCCCCTCTCCCTTTTTGGCCTACTAAAGGTCTTAGTATAGTTGTGAGACGTGTGTCCGTAAAAAAACTTTAAAAGTCTTTAAGAAAAAAAGACATCATGTCCTTTCAAATGCTATTTATCAAAATTGCATTCTTTTTTTTTTGTTGAAAAGACTTTTAGAGAACAAAGGAATAAAGAGTGTATCCATAAGAGTTTGATCCATGATGTGAAGTATTGATTCCGTATTTGTTTTTCATATTTTGACTTATAAAGAGTCTTTTCATTTAAAGACTTCACAATATTTATTTCATTAAATTGTTATATTATTTTCTATGCTGGTTAAATGTATCTTTTTTTTGGAGATATTAAAATATTCTTTTGTTTTAGATTTTTAATGTTTTTTTATATTTTATTGTATTTATATTATTTTATATTTTATTTTATTTTGGTTTCAAACGTTAATGTGCAATGTGTACCTTTCACTTTATTATTTTGAAAAAATCACCAAAATACCCCTGAAAATCCCCAAAGTATCCTTCAAGTTTCAAATCAATGTTTATTCCTTTTGACAATTGAGTTCCATTTTTTAATGCTTAGTATGTAATTTGTCACATGTTACTTGGCAAAGAAGGCAATTATGTCTAAAAATAATGAAGCAATTCATCTCTAAAGCCTACATAACCAACTCAAATTCTAGTTTTACCATCTTGTATTGATAGACAATCAGTCTTCTTATGAAAAGCCACAATTTGTTTTATCTTTGGAGATATTAAATCTCATGACCGGGGTTTTTTGGAAATTTTTGAAAATTTGAAGGGTGTTTTGGAAATTTATGAAAAAATATTGGGGATATTTTGAGAGTTTTCGAAATTTAAAGAGTATTTTGAGAATTCCCACTAATTAAAGGAATATTTTGGTAAACTATTTTTAATTATGTATGTATAATGAATAATATAATTTTTAAATTAAACACAACAAAAATTTCATATGATTTCAAGCAATCATTAAAACTTACTTTCCATAAATCTCATCCTCCCCTTAACTTAGCCGGCCTTCGTGCTTCCTCACCTTGTTTTTTCTCTCAAAGGCATGACATGAAATTGATGCGCTCTCCTTTTTACACTCTTACACAAAGTCTGCCTCCATAGATTTAGATAAATGTTGATCATGTAAGAACTTAATTAAAAATCACTTTAAGTAAGACTAATTACTTTTGATGAGTAAAAGCTATCCCATTATAATCATCCAAAGAAGTTGACATTTTTGTCTTTGTCTTTGTGACGACAAAGTTTTTAAGTTATGATGACTCAAATATAAAAGGTGCTTTTGAAATGTTTGTTGGTGGTGAGGATATTTCGTAGCCAATTCTTTGCTCCAAATAATGTGACAGTGTCCATAGAGAAGGTGTCACGGTGCATGTTGTTGAAGAATAAGCCCTTTTCATCAAGTAAAGTGGGCCATTTACACTTGTCAAATATACACATGAATCATGTTCTAGTAGCACATGGGTTTGGTTTTGAGTGTCCTTTTTATAATGTGGATGGCTCAATGTGCACACGATATAAAATTGTAAGGCTGCTACCTACCATAAGTTCTTCCTGTGGAAGGTGTTGTGGGGGCCTATTCCTACCAAGATTGAGGTATCAACTAGAGGGATAGGCTTTAATAGATGTTCATGTTGCAAAATGTCTACTGATGATCCCCTCCACTGGTTCAAAATTGTCTGGTTCCGAGAGGCTTGGCAACCAAACACTATGAAATTTTGAAAACTTTCACGGATTTTTACCGCAATTGTAGAGAGAGAGTCCAAAATGGGTTGACCAAAGACGAGAGAGAGAGAGAGAGAGAGAGAGAGAGAGAGAGAGAGAGAGAGAGAGAGAGGGAGAGAGAGAGGGTGGGAGGAGATTTTTTGTAGTTTAAACACTATCGCGGACATTACCGTACATATTACTGCATGTATTTCTGTGTTATTCCCACAAATATTATCGTCACTATTACCGATTGTAGATTGGCGCTTAATCATTCAAATTTGGGTATTTCCCTCTGTTTTGCTTATGAAAAAATCTTTAAACATATGATTTTACATTTCAAAAAATTTGACCAAAAATGATATTAAAACATGAAACCACAGCTATTTGGATAAATTAGGTTGCACAAGGTATGTGACCGCTCTGTCACAAATATTGGATCGCAAGTAAAACACAGATCAATGAAGCTCGCACTCTTCCCCCAAACACTGCGCATGCATTTCACACTAGCGACTACATCCATGCATTCGTCACATATTCCAAAAGGCTTTACACAGTGGTGGCGACGAGCTCTCTTGCTATGAAAAGATATTGAGCGAGAAGCACAATAAAGGAGCTCTTCTTCAAAGTAGTTTTCAATATTGAAAATAGCTTCCCTCACTTTCTTGTCCCGACACAGGCACATACTCACCGACAAAATGAACTACAATGTTAAAAGATTAAAATACCATGTGAATTTAGTCTTGCACAAAATTCAATATCTAAACAAAACGAGGGAGAGGATAGAGAGGAAAGAAAGAATTGCCCGTAACATCTTGTGCCAATCATGGGTCTTCAACCCATACAATTGAATGCTTTCTTTGCCTTTGTGAAAGCTCCTTTTAGTGACCTCATGTACCCCATGGCTGTGTGAATAGATGCAACGCAGCCCTTCACTCAATCTAGGTCATCTTTGGTTAGATTCCATGGGGATTTATGAAGCACAATCTTCCCATTTGGGGTTGACATGGAGTGGCAAAGACGGGGAGAAATTTTCCTTTTTTCCCATTATGTGGTCCCATAGGGTGTAAGGAACATTCTTGAATATGTGCATGGGATCCAAGAGATGTTTTATTTTTACGTCCTTCCAATATGGAAGCCTTAAAAATATGGAGTACCTTGACATACCTTTTGGTGGAGTAGACGCCCCGGGGGGGGGCTTGGATCACTATTAAACCTGCTCTTTCCAAATGGTTGCCCGATCTGCCATTATAAAATCTAGAGGTGTCTTCCCCCCTTTACTGGAGCTTTGTATTTTTTGTGACTTTGGGGCAGGAAAAGATGGTTATTTGAATAGATTACCTTGTGTAAGGCATTTGGCCGCTCCATCACCAATGATGGCCCACATGTAGGACATGCATCATGACCCGATGTGGACAACCTTGCATTCATATCATATTGTTATAGAAACACTTCAAAATTCAAATGATAAAGAGAGAGAGAAGAATGGACATAGCATAGCAAAAATATCTCCAAGGCCAGGATAGTCATGCATGGTCCACATAAGGATACCCCTCACAATGGCCTCTCTCCACTCCTTTAGAAGTGAAACATCAACAACGCGGATGCCCTTCTACAACTCCTCCAACTCTGGATCTATGAGGGGCTTGAGGCTTTGTACTTCTCTGGCACAAGCAAAGAGAGAAGTATATTTCCCTTCTTGATAGTCTCTCATGGTGGTGTTGTGGTCAATGATGACCATAGGCCAAGTTCTCCATGATGTAGACTTGGTGCCAAAGGGATTGACATCGTTACTTGGCAATCCAAGCCTCCACTATAGAGAATCTAGCCCGAACTCCGACTAATAATTCTCAATGTACCTCCATGTGCAAGTGAATCGACAGGGACACACATCATACCATCATTTGAGTTGTGGTTGGCATGCCATGTAGAAGCTCCAACGTAGACCGGCTTTTAAACATGTGTTGAATCCAAGGGATAAGTGGAAAATTCCTCAATACCTTACGGAGTAGGTGAGTCCCCGCTCACATCGGTCTTGTAATGTGCTGTAGCATGTGCTTATTATTGCAGTATAGTATGCAATCATTGATACATGCATGGATGTGCTCATACTCCATGCCATGTGCGGTGACATACGACCACCGCTCATTGACAATCCGAAGGTATGTGGTGATCTTTAGGAAACATTTTACCCATCAAACTACAATGAAACAAAAAATTAATACAAATGCAAGGGTGCCAACAAGAGAGTGCTATTTACAAAAACCATAAATAGAACTTACCCGAGAAGTGGGTCTACACTTGCATTTCTCCAACCAAATTTTGCATGCAAGTTGAGGACCTCCAATGATGCTCGGAGCACCAAGTACTAGGCACATTGTAAAGAGGTGTTTGGGCACTCAATAGAAATCTGTCCTCTGATGTCTATGTCCATTTAGTGCAGGGTCTACAATCCTCCTCGCACATGTTGGCTTCATGTGACAACAACTCATCCACCATGTTGAACATGTGTTCGTCCTCAAACTTGAAGTGCCCCTAAGACGTGTGTGGAGGTGTTGTCAAAGTAGAGCTAGTGCCACAATCACCTCTTTCCATGCCTTCCCTTAATAGCTCTTGCCATTTTCTATCAGCCTTGCATGCCTCTATACCACCACCAAACACAAACCAGTGGGGGGCATCCTCAAGCGATGGAGGGTTGGTGCTCCCATCTACTCAAGCGCTTTTTTGAGAGCTTCAAAGCCCTTCATTATCAGCATGCTCCAAGGCAATGTGACTCAAGTGAGGGATTTCCCTTTTGCACTTGGCGCAAGGACAAGGTAGTTTGTCCTTCAATCATCACTCATGCTTGGGGCCGTTCGGGCCATGATCATCCCAATTGTCCTACACACGTGTGAAAGAGAGATAGGTTAATTCAAGAATCTAGTAAAAATCACATATGCTCTAAAAAATGAACAATTAGTAGATTAGGTATCAGCTAGATTTTCACTCGTAAAATTGAGAGAAATGACTAAAGAAATATTTAAAAAGAGTACAATGAGTTGGAAAAGAGAGCAAAGCTCTAAAAAAATAAAATAATACTAAAAATATAATTTTTAAAAATGAAATGAGTAAGAAAAGAAAGAGAAGCTAAAAAATAAAATAAAAAGGTACTAAGGTGGTGGAAAATGAGATAGGGGGTTGCAAAAGTTTGCAACATTGAATACTTCTCTGAACATTGAATATTCATGTGCGCAATAATATTTGTAGTAATGCATGTGTTAATAGATGCAATAATAACCATGGTAATGATTGGTGCTCATAAAAAAAGAACAGAGCAAGGCATGCCATATTTTTTGGGGCATACCATGCTCTTCAAACATTGTTGTCATCGCACTTGTTGTTCCCTTCCTCTCCATCTCTCCCTCTCAAGATCCCCCCATCCCCTCTTTCTCTCTCTCTCTCTCTTTCACACATACACATACTCTCTCTCTCTCTCTCTCTCTCTCTCTCTCTCTCTCTCTCTTTTTCACTCACACACACAACCAATCTTTGGTGAAGCGCTACATCACTCGTTGTTGGAGATCAAAGGGTGGATCGTGAGAGCAAAGAGTGGATCGTGAGAGGAAAGGGTGGATCGCAAGTAGACTCAATCGCACAAGGGCTCTGCACAAGAGGATGGCAAGGAGATCCAACCGTGAACAAAATGCAAGAGGTAAGCTTCTATACAACCCCCCCACACCAACCCCATTGTCTTAAACACACACACACACACATATTAGAATAGATAGATTCAAAGCTTTCATACCTCTTGCATATTTGGAGTAGGTGTTTGCTTCCTTGCCCTCAATTTGCTTGCTTGCTTGAGTTTTTGGTTGCCCTCACTTTGATTTCTTGATTGCTTGTTGTGATGGCGTGAGTAGATTGTAGGTGTTTTTTTTTTTTTTTGGTGTGTGATTAAGGAAAAGAAGAGAGAGGAAAAGGGAGGGAGAAAGAGAGATTAATGTAGATTTATAAGTTAGTGTTGAAGTAGATAGAGAAAAGAAATGAGTGGGTTTTTTTATATATATAATGTTAAGTTAGTGTTAAATTAGAGTAAAACATGTTCAATTTAAAAGATGTGTAATTTAAAAAAAAATGAAAGAAAGGCCAAAAAAGTTAAACATTAAACAAAAGACATAAAGCTTGTGAACAAGTTGATAGCGATGAAGACCTTCGCTCTTGCTGATTGTGATGACAGATGGTAGTGTGTTGAGCTGGTTGGGTTGAACACAAACCTCCTCGGCAGGGTCATCTCTACAGAGGCTCCATCTCGGTACTCGCCACAAAGGCTCCATCATCCATCTCGGTTTTTTGTTGCTCTTGACTCGGATGAGTTGGGTACTATTTGTTGCTTCGTACATCCACAACGCGACCTGGGGGAGCCTGGGAGCATTAGGTGGTTGCAACCCTCGGCCTCTGCACACGCCATCGCTCGTGGCCCTTCTTATGTTAATAATCACCATTTGTGTCTTGTGAGCAATAACGATTATTTAGGTGTGCAAAAAAGCGATTATTAAGTTAGGCTTGTGTTACTATAATCGTTGGGAGATTTTTGCATTGTAGCCCGTTCACACTATAGCTTTTAAGCCTTGAGACCTCCTTTTTGCATTGTACCCCTTTCACACCATAGCCTTAAAGCCTGTAGTTTGCGGGTGGCCCAATTGGGAATTGAGCCACTGTTAAGTTACTTAAGGTTCTGAGCTAATGGAAGGCGACAATCTCGTCGTAAGTGAGGACATTTGCAAATTCTCGCAGATGTTAGCGGCAAGGAAAAGGTCCGAAACGGAGCTAGCGGTGCCAATGGATATAGGCGGCAGCTCGGTATTGAGACCGGTGCATGACACGAAAATGTCAGGCCCCAGCTCGCCAAAGGTATCAACCATGCAAGAGGTCAAAATTGCTCCGACCAAAAAAGTCCCCTTTGAGGAAACAAGAGAGAAAATGGGCTCGGCACAAGGGTTCAAATTCGAAGTAAAAACCATCAAAGACGGGGTTCCTTAGGGACCAATCTGTGCAAATGTAAATAAAGCGTCAAGTTCATCGGCTACTTGCAGGCCAGGTGTATCGTTTGCTAGCATACTCAAGGGGCCTAACTCTAGGGATAATGGAAAAAGCTCAGCGGAAGGGATGTCAAGTGCAGGGGATATCAAAAACCTGCAGAATACAAAAGCTAGACTGCAACAAGAGCTCTTGGAAGTCAACAAAATGCTTGAGGCCGGCCCTAACAACAACAAAAGAACTTTCTCCCATTCAGAGTTCAGTGGGTTGGTAGAAGACGGGGTGGCAGATCGAGCCTTCTTTGCTTTAAAAAAGTCCTTGCCACAGCATGTGGAGGTAGCCAAGGCTATTACTGTATCGATCCCACCAACACTGATAAAAAAACAGCTAGCCAGCCAAGCTAAGATGACGCTTGTATTTGGGTTTAGTGGAAGAATCCTGAACAGGTTTGAGATGATCCAATGGCTGCAGAGCCCTCAAATTCTTGGCCATGGAGGAGCAGTTGAAAGTACTTCCTACCTAGCTAAAGGTTTTTGCTCAGTGAGATTCAAAGAGGCCTCCGATGTGGAGAAGATCCTCGACAAAGGGCCCCTAGTATTTAATAGGACTACGGTGTGTGTGGTGCCTTGGGAGAGTGTTCAACTCAGCTGAATCTTTGCAAGTGGTTCATCCGGTCTGGGTAGAGTTTGTGGGACTGCCTAGCTGGCTGTGGGATAATCTTAGGATGCTTGCTAGCCAACTGGGCACTCCCTTATTTATACCTAGTAAGAGAGGGTTTGGCAGAAATTCAAACAGGGTATGTATAGGATGGGATTCGTCTAAAACGCCACCTAAAAGCATGGCTATCAATGTCGGAGCTGTAGTATCATTACAATAGCTGTTTCAATGGGCAATCCTTGGCGAAGTGACCAAAGTTGTGTCATTTAAAACATGCCCCAAAGTAAGTTCCAAAGTTTAGCGGAACTGTTGTAATGATACTATAGCTCCGACAGTACATGGACCCAATAAAATGGAATCTCCGATGGGAGGAGTGGAGAAGCAGAGAGACAATAATGAAGGGACAAATACAGGGAAGGATGAAGGAGGGATGGTGTGTGAGAAAATGGATACGAAGATGCAGGGAAAGATGGTGGAAGAATCGATTACCATTCAACGAGCTTCTGAAGGTACAGGCAATATTAATAGGATCATTACTCCCGCTGCTACCCCCAAATTTATGGCAGTAACAACGGCAACGACTGTCCAAGTCCCTAGTCTGAAAAGAGCCAAAAGAGCGAAGGCAGTGGCAAGAGACTCCAAAGTGCTGCAAGTCATCAGAACACTGGAGGTAAAAGGATCTAATCCATCCTCTACACCTTCGAAAGGAGGGGGGTTTATTATCCCTTTGCACAATCCATCTGCAACACTGCAAGAAAAGAAATCCTCTTACTTGGAACCCCCGAATTCTCCTGAGACCAAGGAGAAGGGGGGAATGGTGGAGGGGAATGATTCGGATGCAGAAGAATTCATTCCTCTATCCCAATGAACCCTGTATTAATGATGGAGTCACTCACTATCCAATCTTGGAATGTAAAGGGGTTGAAAACCCGGAAGAAGAGTACCCTTTTCTGGGAGGAAATAAAAAAGGAGAAGACAGTCAACTTTTGGGCCATTCAGGAACACCATCTAGACGCCCATAGCAAGAGAAAGCAAATGCTAGGAAAGAAACTGGTTTTCTATGGAGAAGGAAATAACGCCTTCAGTGGCGTCCTCAGCATTGTGGACAGAGAATTGGATCCGAAGTTGGTTCTTAACCACCCATCCGGCAGGATCTTGGGGATCAGAATCAGATGGGAAGGGCGGCCCCTCACAATGGTGAATGTGTACGGCCCTTGCAATGCAAAAGATAGAGCGAAACTATGGATGCATCTCAGAGATACCCCTATGGAAGGGGAGTGGTTGTTTCTTGGTGACTTTAACATGGTAGAAAAGAGCAGGGATAGAACAGGATCCTCTAGTGTGCTGGCTGGCTCAGAAAGATCTAAATGGCAAAGTTTAAGCCTTCAGTATGCCCGCATTGCCTCCAGACTGGATAGATTCTATTGCTCACACCAAGCTGATTGGATACCAACGCTGATGGAAATTAAGGTAGTCCCAACAACAATCCTCTGGGACCACATTCCTCTGCACATTCAATTTAAGAAGAATAAAGAGGAGGAGCAGGCCCCAAGAGGTTAAAAAAAAATGTTGGTCACAGGGGCACACCTTTTCAAAGACCCTCTATTCAAGATTATTGCCAAGAAAGCACTGGGTAAGCTAAAAAAAGATGTCGAACTCAACAAGCACAATGCGTGGTACCTCTTTGCTTGGAGCATCCAGAAAGCAATAAAAACCACGGGCCCCCGAATCAAGAAAGCTAGGGAGGATCACCTGTTGCATCTTGCAGCAGAGGTACAATTGTTTACCGTTATAAAAGCCAATGGGCATGCTACTGAGGGCGACCACAAACAATGGCTTGAAGCCAAAGCGAACCTCGCTAATGAGCAGGTAGAAGATATCAAAAAGGTTAGACTTCTCTCTAGGGAGATTTATTTGCAACCGGAAGCCTCCAATCAAGCTCATTTTTTTAGGGCTCTAAAAATCAAGAAGAGTCGGAGCCACGTCCGCTCGCTCGATGATGAGAAAGGGACAGCAGCTCATAACCAGGATGAAATGGCTGGTGTGATGTTGAGCTATCTCAATCAAATCATTGGACAGCCTGAGACCCAGTCCCAAGAAGTGGAGGAAGCCAAAGGGACCTTACTACAGAGTGTTAAAAAGGAAATTCCCCACTCAGAATTTAATAACTTGGAACGGGCATTTTCCGAAGACGAATGTTCACTAGCATTGCAAACCCTTGGCAAGGAAAAGTCCCCTGGTTGGGATGGGATGACTGTGGAATTCTACGTAGAATTTTGGGATGATCTCAAGGCTCCAATCACAAGTTTGGCCAATAAAGCCATGGTCAAAGGGTCGTTGGAAGCAAGTGTGAAGAGAGGGCTTATCAAGCCCATCCCAAAACAGACCTGCTGCTCTAAACTTCAACATTGGCACCCTATAACGATGATGTTGGTGGCCTACAAAATTATAGCTAAAGCAGTGGCCCTCAGACTAGCCCCCTTACTAACCAAGATCATCTCCCCCCATCAACATGGTTTCATTAAAGGAAGGTCCATATACGATAACATCTTGGCAGCAATGGTTGGCATAGAATACGCAATTGTCACAAAGTAGGAGTGCATTCTGCTGCAGATGGACTTGGACAAGGCCTATGACAGAATAACATGGACGTATATAGAAGCCACCATGGAAGCTCTAGGCTTTGGGCCGTGCCTCTGTCGGATGGTTCGTGTAATGGGGGCTGGGAGCTAGTCAGAGCTCCTATTTAATGGTAGAATTTTGGGCTATTTTGAGGTTAAAAGGTCTATTAAACAGGGATGCCCTCTTGCCCCCCTACTTTTCGCCATAGGATCACATCCTTTAATCACGACGCTCGAAGCTAGTGAGGAACGCGGGGAGGTGCAAGGCCTTGTTTTACCAGGAAATAGACAACTCTTGGAAAAACTTTTTGCATATGATCTCTCCTCTTCTTGAAGGCGTCCCCCCAGGTAATCAGAAAAGCTCTAGAGATTGTACAAATGTTCTCGGTAGCTTTGGGGTCCCAGTGTAATATAGAGAAGTCAAGGATGATTTCCCTATCAGAAAATGACTCATTTGATCCTTCTGTCTGGTCAGGGGAGATTGTCACAAAAGGAAAGATCTTTAGACATCTTGGAGCCCCCTTGGGGGTGGATGCAACTCACAAGCAAAGATTCGAGTGGGTGCTTGAAAAAATCAAAACAAAAATGAGAAGGTGGGAGTATGCTCTTCTCCTATTCCCAAGTCGGATAAAAGTGATGAATGCCTTCATGATTCCTTATATTGCCTTCACTAGCCCGCTTCTCAAGATGGCTAAGTGTCACTGGAAAGAGTTCTTAAAACCAGTAATTTTTTTTTAATGGAAAAATAACACGAAATCTTCCAGGCCATGGCAATGGGCCAGTTGGGAATCGATTGCTCGGTCGGGGAATCAAGGAGGCCTCGGGATTCTTAACCCTATGGCCCATGCAGAAGCTTGTTGCGCCAAATTTTTTGTTTCCTTGGCTAAACAGGATCAAGTTTGGGCAGTTATGATCAGAGATATGATAGAAGCAGCTAAACTTGGCTCGAAGGGAGGAAAGTGGACAGGGGTAGAGGTTCATGACAAGCTGCTTGCCTCGGCGTGGTCTACATTAAGATTGGGGGCAGCTCAGGAGAATTGGTAAGAAAATGCAATAGAGTAGCAGGATTCCTAAAGTGGGGGGAAGAGGCCATATACTTCAAGAACTCCATGCAACATTGGTCCCCCTGGCTCTCCAACGTTGTAGATCCGCCACAAACTCCCTATTGGATTGAGACAGCAAGGAAGCTGAATAATAAGGGTCTGATCCGACTTGAGCACTTTTGGGACAGTGTCAACAAGAGTTGGAAAACCATTGACCTTATGATTGCCCAGTACCAACTCAATAGCTTGGAGGTCTTGCTTGTCCACAAAGTGATGAAAGAACTTGACAATCTAGTGATGCCAATCTATGACTCAGAGTTGGACTGGAAAGCCTGGAAATTGTTGGGGTATAAACCCAATGTGGTTGCCCAGGTAAGTGGGTGGGCCGCCAAGTATGGGCTCGGTGTTCTCAGAATTTCATTCTGAGGTCATCTCGGCCACCGTTCGGCTTCGACAAAGGTCTGCGCAGGCCATTTTCGACTACGTGGTCTCGACGGGTGCAGATCCGACTCTGCAAATTTGGGGTTTTAGGCCTACGAGTGCAGGTGCTGAGGATATCGACACTCCCAGAGTGCTGATTTGTGGCTGTCTACACATCGAAGGACGGCTCACAGTTCTTGGAGGCGTGTCACATACGACACGGGCGCATCTACACACAGACTATAGGCGACATCCACTAGTTCATCAGGTAGCTTGTGTTTGCTGCTTAATATTCCAGATTTCATCCTGACATTGTAGGTACTTCCACATGGGATGTATTGTCAGAGATGATGTATGTCTGTTGAGGGTTTGCTGGCTGTGAGTCACGTAGCAAACAACCGTCGCAACGGTTACAGTATACAGTGGGAAATTTGTGGATGTATGACTTTGTGGGAAGTCTATGTACTGTCAGATTTACTACAGCCTTTGTTGAGGGTCGAGTGAGGTTTTATTGAGCTGGGGGATTCTCGAATGTTGAGATCCTTTCGGTGATAAAGGCCTTGGAGCGATCCCTGGAGCACCCTTAGATAGGCAGCTAGGATGTATTGACTGTGAGTTAGACAGTTGGGATTGCATCTTTGCTTTACTACCGTTGAGGCATTGTCACAGTCTATGCTTACAAGACAGTGACAGGACAGTGAGAGACAATACAGGTGCAGGACAGGTTTACCCGCAGCTTACAGTGTCAGAGAGACAGTGTTTTTTGAGCTGTTTTTTGGTCTGTTTTTAGTACACCAGAGCCATTTTACAAAGGAGACTCTGCCAAAATTTCTGCAGAATCTGAAGCTTTCTTGGTTCATTTGACAGGTTGATATTGGTTTAGAGGTCAGTTTACGGGGGAAACTCTGCCGAAGTTTTCCCAGGAAAGTAAACTACTGTGAAGCGTAGCTATGGCTGGATCATAGGACACTGCTCTTTACAATATCAAGAAGCTGGATGGAACCAATTTCCCATTGTGGAAGAAGCAGATTTGGCACGTGTTGGTACAAAAGAAGCAGATAAAACCTATAAATCTCAAGGGGATAAAACCAGAAGATATGGACGAAGATGAATGGAGTGAAATGGATGAATTGGCACTTTCTACCATTATGCTGACTTTGGCAGAAAGCGTTTACTTCAATGTAGCAGACGAGATGTCGGCTTATCAAGCATGGTTAAAGCTGAGTGATCTTTATGAGAAGCAGAGTGCAGCTTCACAGGTATACTGGCTTAAGAAGCTTGTTGACTTGAAGATGAAAGAAGGGACATCTATGTCCAATCATCTGAATGAATTCAACACAATCTACAGTCAGTTGTCAGCTCAAGGTGTCAAGTTTGATGAACCTGTTAGAGCTATGTTCCTGTTGATAACATTGCCGGAAAGTTGGGACACTTTTCACACAGCTTTGAGTAATTATGCACCTCCAGATGGTTTGAACATAGCAGGTGTAGAAGGAAGTCTGCTTACTGAAGAAACCAATAGAAAGACAATGGACAAAGGCAAAGGAACAGCCTTAGTTGTCAGGGGAAGGACCAAAGAAAAGTACAAAGGTGGAAAGAGGAATCAGTCTCGTAGCAAGTCCCGCAGTGCTAAAGGCAAGAGTGTCTATGCTACCATTGTGGCAAGAAGGGTCACATGAAAAGAGACTGCAGAGAACGGAAAGCAGAAAAAGGCAAAGAGAAAGCTGAAGACCATAGTGAGAAGAACAAGTCCTCAGTGAAGATTCAAGAAATAAATGTGACAAACACTGTTGCAGAGGATGACAGTCTAGTGTCAGGAGACATCTACTTCTTGAAGAATACAATGGACTCAGCTCTTCTTACAGCATCTGATGGAAATGCACTGAGTGACTGGATTATAGACTCAGGGGCATCACTTCATGTGTCTCCAAACAAGGAGTGGTTTACCTCTTATGTGACCACTAAAGATCATGTTCGGCTAGGCAATGGGCAGACATGTGAGATCTTAGGTGTTGGAGATGTTCAATTGAAGTTTCAGAATGGCTCTGCTTTCACGCTGAAGAATGTGAGACATGTTCCCGCAATTACAAAGAGCTTGATCAGCACAGGTTTACTTGATGATCCTGGCTACGTCACCACTTTTGGACGGAACATGTGGAAGATATCCAAGGGCTCTATGACAGTAGCACATGGAGTAAATTTTGGAGGACTTTACATGATTTATGTATCAAATGTCTTTAAAAATGTAATCAATGTAACCGAGCAGCCGAACGTTTCTTTGCGGCATAGCCGGTTAGGACATATGTCCAAGAAGGGAATGGAAATCTTTCTAGTTCTGGTTATTTGCCTGGCTTTTCATTTAATGATTTTGAATTCTGTGAACATTGTCTGTATGGTAAGCAAACACAGCAGCCACATAAACATAGAAGCAGTAGAAGAGATACACAGTTGGCACTTGTTCATAGTGATTTGTGTGGACCTATGCCTAACCTATCTCTAGGGGAAGCTTCTTACTTTATGACATTTATAGATGATTACTCGAGGAAAGTATGGGTTTACTTTCTCAAGCACAAGGATGAAGCGTTTAGTGTTTTCAAAACGTTTGTGACACTTGTGGAGAATCAGAGTGGCAAGAAGCTTAAATGATTACTCACTGACAATGGTGGAGAGTATGTTTCAAAGGCCTTTCACGACTTTTGTGAGTCAAAAGGTATAAAACATGAACTTACTGCTCCTTACAATCCTCCTCAAAATGGTGCTGCTGAGAGGATGAATAGGACCATACAAGAGAAGGTCAGAAGTATGTTGTCTAATGCACAACTGCCAAATGGGTTTTGGGCTGAAGCTGTATCAACAGCTGTTCATCTTGTAAATAGATCTCCTAGCAAGGTTTTGCAGAAGGATTCAGTGCCAGAGATGGTATGGTCAGGCAAAATGCCCTCATACAAGCATCTCAGAGTCTTTGGCTGTGAGGCATATACTAATGTTCCAAAAGAATTTAGGAACAAACTTGAGCCAAAGAGTAGAAAGTGCATCTTTCTAGGCTATGGTAATTCTGGTGAGATGGGGTACAGACTTTGGGATCCCGAATCCAGAAAGGTTGTCCGCAGCAATGATGTTCACTTTAATGAATCCAAATATCATTCTAAACTAGAGAGGGTTGAGGAGATTAGAAGAGTTTTCTTCCAAGAAGATGGACCTGCAGGTGCAAGACAAAATGTCAGAGCTCAAGAGGAGCAAGGACAGGATAGAGTGGAACCACAGGTTGTGGCTGAGCCGGAGCCACCTATTGTGCATAGATCTGGACGTGTCACGCGACCTCCTGATAGGTTTGTTCCATCTATGAATTATGTCATGTTGACTGATTGCAATGAGCCTTCATGTTACAAGGAAGCAGTGAAAATGAAGGACTCCGGGAATTGGCAATTGGCCATGTAGTCAGAGATGACAGCTCTGCATAAAAACCAGACATGGAAGCTAGTTAAATTACCACGGGGCAAAAAGGATCTACCCTGTAAATGGGTTTTCAGGTATAAGATCACCGCTCATGATAGTCAGCCAAAGTACAAAGCAAGGCTTGTTGCCAAGGGCTTTAAGCAAGAACAAGGCATTGACTTTGATGAAGTCTTCTCTCCGGTGGTCAAGATGACTACATTGAGATGCTTTCTTGCATTGGTTGCCATATTAGATTTGGTGTTGCACCAAATGGATGTCAAGACAGCGTTCTTGCATGGTGATTTAGATGTGGAAATTTACATGCAGCAGCTAGAGGGTTTGTTGAGAAAGGCAAGGAAGATTGGGTATGCCAGTTGTTAAAGAGTCTTTATGGCTTAAAACAATCACCAAGGGCATGGTACCATAAATTCCACAAGTTTATGCTTTCTCAAGGCTACAAACGTAGTGAGTTCGATCACTGTCTATATACAAAGAAGGCTAAGGATGGCAGTTGGCTGATCCTTATTTTGTATGTGGATGACATGTTGATTGCTGGCAAGCACTTGGAAGAAATTTCAGCTTTGAAGTGAAAGATGGCAAAATCGTTTGACATGAAAGACATGGGTGAGGCAAGTCATATACTTGGTATGCGCATTGAGAGAGACGGATCAAAGAAGTTGATTTGGTTATCTCAAACAGAGTATATTGACAAGGTTTTGCAACGTTTCAATATGGAGAAGGGAAAGGCACTGAGTGTTCCATTGCCACCATATGTGAAACTTAGCAAACAAGATTGTCCCGTGTCTAAGGAAGAACAGGCTAAAATGGATAAGATTCCATATGCGTCTGCAGTGGGTAGTTTGATGTATGCAATGATTGCTACTCGCCCAGACATTGCATTTGCAGTGGGAGTAGTAAGTCGATACATGTCAAACCCAGGCAAGAAACATTGGGAGGCAGTGAAAGGAATATTGAGATACCTGAAAGCTACAAAGAGTATGCGTATATGCTATGGGAGTCAGGAGCTAAGTGTAAAGGGTTTTACAGACTTAGATTATGCAGGTGACTTAGACAACCGAAGGTCTACGTCAGGGTATGTCTTTACATTGGCTGGTGGAGTAGTATCATGGCGTTCCCTATTACAAGATTGTGTTACTTAGTCTACTAATGAGGCTGAATATGTTGCAGCATCAGAGGCATGCAAAGAATCAATTTGGCTTAATCGACTAGTAACAGATTTGGGAATCAAAGAAGAGATGCATGTGTTATATTGTGATAGTCAAAGTGCTATACAATTGGCTCGCAATCCAGTTTATCACTCAAAGACAAAGCATGTGGATGTGAAGTACCATTTCATCAGGGAAATGCTCGAGGATAAGCAACTTCAGCTTGTCAAAGTTCACACCACAGAAAATCCTGCTGATCTACTTACAAAAGGACTTCCCTCAGAGAGCTTTGTGCATTTTCGCAAGCAGTTAGGTGTAGGGTAGTACATCACTTCTCTACGTCTCTTGTATATTAGCTTGTATAGTAGCTTCTCTCACACTTAAAGTACCACATTGGACTTTAAGTGGGAGGTTGTTGGGGTATAAAGCCCAATGTGGTCACCAAGGTAAGTGGGCGGGCCGCCAGGTATGTACACATATTCTTTTGTAAAAACCTAATAAGAACTCACTATGCTCTACACATTACAGTAGAGCGAGTTCACCATATCGTCGTGCTCTTCTTCTCGCACTCTCTCTCGCGTCGCACTTCCGCTCGTACTCCTTCAGAAATGGCCCGGCAACAGTCTCTTGGGGAAACCCCATACCAAAATCATTTATCAGACAATGATGCAAAAGAAGAATAGCCCCCTTAATAAGCTATGGAAAAAGCAATGGCCAGAGGAAAGGTGGGAACATGTAATGGAGAACATATGGAAGCCAAAGGTTCCACAGTACATGAAGGTTTTCTTATGGAAGGTTATTTGGGGTGCTCTACCGACGGGTGTGAAGATTCAGGAGAGAGGGATTGGGTCAGATCGATGCTTGGGGTGCCGGTTGACTAGTGAAGATCTGGCCCACCTTTTCATGGACTGCCCAGCTATAAAAGGCCTCGCAGGGAAAGTATGCAAGTGGTTCCAGAGAACATGGAAAATTAGGTTTTTCAAGACTGACCTATGCTTTGGAGGTAAAAACTCAGGTAATCCTGCACTCCTCATCAGCACCCAGATTGTCAGATACTTCTTCTTTCATAATGTATGGCAAACAAGGAACCGCCGTGTTTTTGAAGGAGGATTTGAGGTGGCAAGCTTCGCAGAAATTATACAGGAAAGCAAAGTGCTAATATGGGCACTAGGGCGCAAGCATCACTCGGAGGATTGGTCTAGGACTACTTGTGCCTTGTTGTCAGCAGACGGAATACCTGGGACGGGGGCAAACCTTGGCCATCGATAGGAGTGCCTTAAGAGCCGGTGTAATTATGATTCCTAGATATTGCCATGGCTTAACATGAGCCTGCTTCTCATAAATGCTCTTTGTTGAGGGAGAAGCAAATGCCCTTCCCCCCGGCCACTTCCATGCTTTCCACTCAATTGTCGTAGAACATAGTGGGAGGAAAACATGTAAGAGTGCATCTTAAAGTCTACCCACAAGGACATCTTCCTAAACGGGAAGGTTATTGACCTCTTTTAATATTTCTAAAGACTGCCATCCTTCTCCGCGATGGTTCCATAAAGAGGCGAGAGTGTCAAATCCTTTGTTGTTTAATCGTCTTGCAATCTCAATCTGGTGGCTATCAAGAACTAACCATTGTACAATAGGGGCCCACCATCAAGCAAAATTCTTGCATAGTTTCAACAATTTTGTGTTATTTACATGAAAAATAGTTGAAGACAGAGCTCCAAGGCATCTAAACCTTTGGATGGATTTTGGAAAGACATTGATAGATTCACAAGTATTTATCTACAATTTTCCATTGGTTTATTTATAAAGATATTGATAAACTAACTATTCTTTAGTCTTATTTGAAAGAAAAAAATCACCTTTAATGCTATGTATTTTTTGCTTTTTCTTTTTTAATGAAAAGATTTAGACTCGTCCACTTTGAACCTTTGTGTAGGTGCAAAAGCAATTTTATGACATTTGACCATAGAAGCATTATAAACTATACTTTGTGTGAAGGGTATAAAAACCTTTCATGGAAAAGGTGAATCTCTGTTCAAATGAGTTTGATGGGGAAGAATCACCTCAAGCTTTTTACTTTGAAAAGTAGCTTTAGCTATTGCATCAACAAGCTCAAATCCCAAAAATCTACCTTTGTTCATGAAAAAATGTCAAAAAATTGGCATCTTCTTTCCAATTTACAATTGCATAAATTTTATCATATGATATTGCACATTGTTTGATAAAACATTGTTCCTTTTGGGAATGAGATCTACGATTGATGGAAAGCACTACATTTGAGAAAAAACATTTGCAATTTGCAATTTGCTCACTGTTCAAAGCATCAACTTGATTATTAAGGGCTCCTCCTCCAATACTCGTCTTGGAAACATTCCCTTTGTTTTAAGTGGGAGAGAAGAAAGTCAATCCTATGGTCTTCTTTGTTTTTGAAGGAATAAAAGCACTCACAAAGTCAACATAGGCTCAATTTTCTAAGGTCTTCTTGGGAACTTTCCATTTTGCTCAAGTGGTGTATGCACTTGGACTTGCAATACCCTTGTGATCTCTTGCCTTTACATTGTTGGATGTGCTAGCTATAGTTGGTGCCACATAGGAGCATATTATCAAAGTTGGGATCAAAAGCAATTGTGGGCCACTTTACACTTTACCCACCTTTCTTGCATTGGAGTTTGCCACATGGTCAGTTTGAAACTTCATGGTTGGTACCTTCATCCAAATAGTGGATTAGCATGTAGCAAGACTAGTGTATATTATAAGTGGAAAGCAACACTTAACAGCAAGCCTATTGATGTCCAAGAAAGAACCATGAAATGTATCAAAAATTGATTAATGAAGGTCATGTTTGACAACTAGGTGAATGGATCAATGACTCGAAGTAAGATGCCAAGGAGATTATTGATTGCCCAAGCACTTCTAGCTTGATTGAGGGCCTTTCTCGGGGATTTCCTTGGCCACACAGGTTGGAATTTGCCTAATGGCATCGCTCTTGTGCCCCAATGATGCGTGCATTGCTCAATTGCTATTGTGCCCCAATGACGCGTGCATTGCTCAAACGTAATCCATTCATAAAGCTCTTATAAATACGAGATTCATCTCTACAAATGGCACTCCTCTTGAAATTTATGACAAAAAGTTGAAAATCTCTTCCTTTAAAATAAAATGCATAAATTGGATTTTGAAATTTTGACCTAGACTTTGTAATTGAGACCCAAAATTACAATGTAGAAACATTATAGAAAGGGTTAAGTGAGCAAAAATGGGGGAGACCATTGATATTTGCAGGGGTTGGTAGCTTACAAAAGTTAGGGCATCTCCACACGAAGGGGGTACCTGTTTTGAGTTACCCCCTTCCCCCCCTCCACTAGCTACACCTCTTCGAGATGCAATTGCAAAACAAATGCAAAAGCAATGCCCGACGCTTGCATGTGCACGAGCTCTGGATGTCAAATCAATCACCTACCAATTCGTTTTACGATTAACCCCCTCCGTGTGGGGGGTATCTTAGCATGGTTCTTTTACACATGCATTGGAATTTGTAAGTTGTAGGTTACCATATGTCAAAATATGTGTAGCATAAGGGACATGTGTGGATATCATAATCAAGATCCTAATTCTACGTTTGTGACAATACTACGCTGCCTATCTTCTAGATAAGGAAACCCAACTCAACTTGAACAGTGGATGTATGTGCCTACAAATGAAATAATGCAACAATCACCCACACTGATGTAAGTTCAAATCAACAACATTTGACGAGACTGAAAAGTGGCTGATTGCAATGTAACGAGTACACATAATTGATTGATGAGATGACGTTTTTGAGCTTTAGTGTATTGGAGTAGGCGCTGTGTACATAAGTCTCCCTCCCTCCCTTCCCTGCTTCAAAGCTCAAAGCTCAAGATACACTTTAGGTGATTAGAGTGATTGATGTGGTACATTAACTTGTTTTTTTATGCACATTGTACTGGGAATGCGGCATGCCCAAAAGGAACCACCCTACTGGAGCACCCACAGTCTCGACTCTCCACTCTCCCATTGACACGTAATTTGATTACCAGCTATAAGCAAATTTGCACGTGCCGCCTTCGGCAGTCGCAATCTCTCTCTCTCTCTCTCTCTCACACACACACACACACACACACACATTGTCTAGCCGGGTTGCCAGTTCACACTAATTGAAGGGGTTGTCGGAATCCCTTCCCCCTTTGTATATAGTATAGATCGATAACGAAACACACATAGATACACACACACACACACACATTGATACCTCTCCCCTTTGTATATAGTACATATTCACACACACACACACACACACACACACACACACACGCATTGTGCACATTGCGCACATGTGTGTGTGTGTGTCCCGCAATAAGAAACCCCACACCAAACACACACAAACACACACACACACTCTTACACTCACTCACACCAAACACACACACCCACACACTCACTCATGTGACTAAAGCTCCGTAGAACAAGGACTCGGGCCCTGTGGAAACATGGCCTATCAATAATGGCCAAGGAAAATATTTTCGCATGCTTCTCATCTAAAAAATATTGTCATAAAAATTATATTGTATAGATTTTATAACCAAGGATTTTAATGTAAACTAGTATGTGACCCTAGCGTTGATGCTGCCAAGAAAAGCATGGTAATTGGATCTCTCTCTCTCTCTCTCTCTCTCTCTCTCTCTCTCTCACACACACACACACACACACACACACACACACACACACACACACACACACACATTTAAACATGATAGTTTGTGTTTATCCTTAGTAGATGAGAGCTTTCAATCTCATTCCAAATTCTTGTTAGGAATCCCTATCTTGTATTTTCATTATGAGTATACTTCACAAGGGTTGGCTTCCCACCATGTAGACCCTACCCTTGGGATGGGAGAGGGCCACATGCACACACACACACACACACACACACAAAACTTGATTAATAATTGAGTCATTTGGGTTTCACCTTTATTTCTCTGCATCTCTTTCTACGTGTTACCCTTGGGAGCACGCCGAAAAATGGCATGTGATCTAACACCGCTACCCTCTTGGAAATTTACTATACGTAGTTTCATAATGTGTCTTGGGTTTATATCAACAATGGAATCTGCTAAAGTCTTCACCTACTGCACTAGATATGGTGATATCTTGATATGAGCCATACTCACTTTGTATTGTCTTCAATTGGGCTCATCGGCATGTAGGTATGAGCCACATTCTATATGGTATAAAGAAACATCACTAATGGAAAGTTGCCCTTGAATTTCTAAGCAACTTTTTGTGCTAGCTTAGCCTCCATTTATTGACCCCAATACCTACCTTTGCCTTGCAGTGGCGGGTATCCAAACGCGCGACCACACACACACACACACACACACACGAACGTGGGACCTTATTCTCCTTGGCAGGTATGGGTTCATCTCTCTCTATCTCTCTACTTGCCATAATGCCAACCATCATGCCATCGTGCAGGCCTTAGTACCGCGCACACCCACACCAACACATACACTCATGTACACCCACACCCACACACACAACAAAGCATCGTGGGAATTTTGAATGGGGTTGAGCACAGATGGTATTGAGAGTATATTTAAAACCTCAAGACACGAACGTCTTTCGTGATGGAGGGGAATGGGACAGTTACTTTGGACAACTTTTCTGTGGTGGTATGCTCAACAACTTATTGATCATGAGGACATGGTGCTTTCTTTGGCTTTCTTTAGGCGCAGACACACCCACACACTTGTTGTTTTGTCTTCCCTTGTCCCAATCCACCCCTTTCACCCTCATGCCCTCCTCTCAATTGTACGCACTCGCATCCTACTGCAACAATTTCATACCTTGATAAGGGCAAAATTAGCACATCTCATGCGATACAAATAGGACGAAGCTTGACTCAAATCTCTAAGAGCATGACCCAAATCTCCAAGGACATGACTGTGGCTACCAAGTTCAGTGATAGGATCGTGTTCTTCTGATGCGCACACCCACATGAAGTTCTTCATGCGTGCAAGCAAGTGGAATGATATCAACCATTATGAACCTTGGTGACACCAATCCACAATGGTATAGGTAGGTAGGTGCTTATGCACCTACTCAGTATATCTAGTTTTTTTATAGATGAGAGTACTTTTGAATGTTTCTCAGTTCATGTGGGATATGGTATTTTGCACACTTGAACTATGGTTTTTACTTGCTGGTGTAGTAATCCCCCAATGCTGGGTTGTTAATACATTACATCATCGCCATGCTATGACCTACATACAACATGTAACGCAAGTTAGAATGTAAAAATCATGCTTGATGTTGTAAATGAATATGTGGTGTATTTCGACTTTGAGATGATTGACTCAGGGATTTTAGGAAGATGCTCTTGCACCTACTTAGTACTTAAGCTTTTCATGACGATCGAGCTACTGCTTCTTTAACACATGCATACATGATTGCCATCTACAGTTATGTATGTATCAGCATGTATGCATCACATGATACACCTACTCATCAGAGATACGCATCAAATTTCCATCTACAGTTTGCCTCCTTGCGTTATGGGTTAACATACATTACTCACAATTGCATGTGTAAAATCCTTTGCCAATAGCATATACTTGCATATGTATGAAATTTCTCTAGTTGTCTTACCTTTTCAGCTCTTATGGGATCTGGCGGTGATTTCACCCAGTACGACAAATCAAATCCACATAGATAATATTGTAATAATATGATATGGGGATGTACATAGCTTATACAGCATGAGTATGGCTCTTAACTTATTACATACATAGTAGGCTTACAGCTTCCATTGTGTTACCCCCATGGATTGCAGCTCGCGACAGTCAAATTTGGTTTACATAGATTGGGTTAATTTTGATTTTTCACTTACTAGCTTGAGGTATTATTGATCTTTTGAGCTCAATTAATTATATATATATGCTTATACCTCTGGTAAGGATCTTGGAAGAAGTGATAATGAATTAATTTTTTGAAAATATAGTTTGTATATAAATAGAATGCTGCCCAATTTTCTTTTTATAACAGTCATACATGTGGTAACAAATAGTATCATGACACGGATGACATTACTCTCTTGGTTTCCATATTGTCCAATATTTCTGTTAATTTTGGTTTGCTCACTTTGAGACTTGCAAGAACAAGTCTACATAAAGTGACATGATCTTGTTGGGATATGTTTTTTGGAAATGATTGTCACTACCTGGGTTGCCTACAGCCTCATGTGAGAGTCTTAGGGGTGATGGCTTTGATTGATATTTTTAACATAATGAGCAGATACTAAGAATGGCTACCAAAATTTCTATACATTGATTTGCATACATAAACTAGTGTATATATGGATGTTAACCATCTCATAAATAGATGAAAGATGATATCTTGTATTCAGGGAAACCGTGCCCATCATGTGTGACTTGAGGATATTGTAGCTTCATTTCAGGGTTACCATACCCAATTTTATTAGATGGGCACTACTTTATCTGGTGTTCAGGGCTATCGGGACCGTTTGCACAACTATAACATAGTAACCATGCGATAGATACCTAATGTATATCTCATACTTCTTAGATGATTCTTCATTGTTTTTAATCGTTAAATTGTACACTTTGGGTGGATGTGATCTCAAACTAAGATTCGGCGGTATCTCGTAGATAAAACTTCAGTTTTTTGGGACTTTAATAGTGATATATATGGGACTCAAGTTTCATAAATTTGATTTAATTTTAATTGCTACCCTATTGTTGACTGGAATTCCAGCAACAATAACTTTACATGAACTTGGTTGTGGACACAAAGTTCTTATACTTCTAAATTCCAGCAACAATAACTTTACATGAACTTGGTTGTGGACACAAAGTTCTTATACTTCTATCTCTTTATGCAGGAACTCACTTTCGATGAAGGTAAGTATATAATGGTGATTTCACAATTCTAATGTGCTTTTTGATGCTATAATCTACTTTGAAAATTATCGAATGATTCTTAAAAGATCCTTAATCCTCAAGTGGGTGTCTCGGATGAGATGGCAATAGACTGGACTTTTGAGAACTGATCTATTTTACAAAGAAGATGATGTCCGACTTTTTTTGGAAATAAATGATGAAAAATTATCATAAATTAATGGCTCGTTCTCTAAACATAAATGTGATCTATATTATGTTGTTAGTTTTTCTTGTAATTTTTGACACCGATAACAAGGGGAGGGAGTCGTTGACACATGTCTTCCCAAGTAATGCCAGTTCTAGTGGGCTTATGTTTCTTGGATGGTGACAGGTAAGAGATTCTTTTCTTGGGATTACAATGACAATTGGAGCAATAACATAAGATCATCCACTATTAGGTTATTTTTATTAGTGATAGATAACCCTTTTATATGATTCTTTGATAATAACATGTAATACGCTATATGTTAGTATCAATATCAATTGTAGTCTTAACTTTATCTACTTGCTATCTAATGTATACATAAGGTTTGGTTGTTTACACTTTGACTGGTCTCTGGTCCCATTGTGTGGTTCAATGGTTTGTGAAATCAAACTATTGTTAGATAAATCATTCTTAAACACACATACACACACACACTCACCCACACACACACATGCCTTGGGATAGATGTAAAACACCAACAACTTCTCCAAATATGTGAAGCTAAAGTACGAGACGACAATGGATCCTAAAAGCTAAAACAACATTGCTAGCCATAGAAGAAGCCCAAAAAGTTTTGCTTCAATTACTACATCCCCAACATAACTTGCAGATAAATATCTCTCAATACGTCAGCCCCCACAGTGCTCTGATGTGAAGGGAAGTTCCATAGATGTTAATGGGAAGGTGAGAGAGAGCTTGGAGAAGAATGCATCCCCTAAGTTTAGATAATGGAATGGGATCCTCTCTCTCTCTCTCTCTCTCTCTCACACACACACACACACACACACACACACACACACACATCGTCTGTCCGACTTGTGGCTACAACTGCTCCCACCTAAGCCATTAGCTCTTTACACTCTTGCTACCAAACCAAACTCTTAGTGGCTCAAGCAAACCCATGCACACCTATTTCCTTGAGCACCCATCTTCTACTACCTAGCACTCCAACCAATGGATAGTGCTTGTCCCCTGTCCGCCTCTACATGATCATTAGTAGCTATCCTGAGATCAAGGTCTTGCTCTTGGTCCCAATGATCCACCTTACACTTTCTATTTCTATGTCTACTTGCTAGTGGCAGAGCTCTCTCTCTCTCTCTCTCTCTCTCTCTCTCTCTCTCTCTCTCTCTCACACACACACACACACACACACACACACACACACACACACATAGGTTGTCAGGCATACAATTTTGACTATTGCAGGTCATTGAAAAAGGATGGAATGGCACAGAATCTAAGCTACTTTACTCAATTTTCAAAGGCTCTTTAATTTGTCAATGGTAAGGAGGATGACCCAACAGAGACTCAACAACTCAATTTTGGTGTTGATCCAACATGCCATGCAAATCAACCAAAAAACAACGCGTAGAGGACCTCTCCTTCCTCTAATTTTTCAAAATTCATTATAAAGAGTATAGATAATGGATTATTGAATAATAGAAAAAATCTATTGTGTACCCCAGTTGCTCAAGAAAAACTTAGGTTTAGTATAATCCCCTACAAATTTTCTCAACTATATCTAATGCACCTTGGAGGCCCTTGCCACGTGACATAAGGAAAGGGTTTAGAAGGGGGGCTAGACCAAAGGAAAAGAAAGAAAGAGAGTGGATTGGGTGCCAAGAAAAGGCTCTCTCTCTCTCTCTCTCTCTCTCTCTCTCTCTCTCTCCATAGGAAGGGCCACAAACCTGTAAGATTTACTTTCAATGTTAGGACACCCACAACGATTGGAGGAAAAAAACTTAGGTTTAGTATAATCCCATATAAAATTATTGAGATTTATCTCTAATTGTGAATGGCTTTTATCAAGCAGGAGGAAGCGGGTTTCCGAGAAGAAGAAGATAGGTCCTTGATAGAAATATAGTGTACTTGCAAAAGTGTTTGGGTATGTTTTGGGTCAGAGTGTAAATATGTTGTATTGGTTGGAGACCCCTATGCAAAGGACATGCCAAGATCTACATGTATTCTTTTTTAGTTAATTCAAATCAACTCTTAAGAGCATTAAAAAAAAAAAAAACTACAAAGGCTAGAGAACGTGAATTAATGTAGAGAATCTATAAAGTGCACTGACAATTAGTGCAAAAACCTTCAAATATAGTAAATTTGCCTCTAAAATGTTTGAAAAAAAGAAATAGTAGAGCCATATGCTTGAGAAATCCTCAATTTATAGTAATCTCACTTGTAGATTTTGAAATTTATTTCTAAATCATAGATTTGAAGGTGAGAAAACCTACAAAGTATAGAGAAATTGACTGTAAAAGCCTTCAAATATAATCAAGTTGACCCTAACATTTCTCGTATGAAAGTTTTCTAAGTTTTTAGGAAAAAGCACTATGCCTAAACTCGGTTTAGTGTAAACCCCTAACAAAATTTTGGTATTTGCATCAAAAATTCTAATTTGCCTTTAAACAATCGAGAAAACTTAGATTTAGTGCAATCCCACTTACAGATTTTGAGATTCACCTTTGAATTCCAAGTCAACCCAAAGACGAGAGCACTAACAAAGCTCAAAGAAATCTAGCGTAAAAACCTTCAAAAATAGCCAAGAATTATCGCAGTTCCCTCTCGTCATCCACCTTTGATGTTTGTTGAGGTATGCTCCTACAGTGCGCTTGCACATCTTTTGCATTGGATTTGTCGGATTGAACTTTCCAAATTGCTTCAACTCTCAATTTAATCTATTCTCAATTTCATAGATGTCAATGTCGATTCTTATTTTTGATTCTTGATTGTGAATGTCATTGATTGTTGCTTTGTCGATTGTTGATTGTAAAACCAATGCTTATTCTCCCTCCCCTCTCTCTCTAGTGCCGGTGTGAAATCCCTCTCACCCCCCCTCTCACTCCCCCCCCCTCTCTCTCTCTCTCTCTCTCTCTCTCTCTCTCTCTCTCTCTCTCTCTCTCTCTCTCTCTCTCTCTCTCTAACACACACCGGTCATCGGGGAGAGACCGGGCTAGCTTTGCCGTTGTCTTGGCAGCCCCAAGCAAAACAGATCGCATCGGACAATTGCAAGCTGCTCTCGACATGGTCATGGAAGAAACCGCGACCTCAAAGCGCGCCTTAGCACGCTCGAGGCACGCTTTGACTCCATGGTCTAAATCAAGACAGACAAAGTGAAGGAAGTCGAAGAAAAAGTCACTCAAGCGCACACGATTGCACTTGCCAAAGTGGAAACTTGTGTGAAGACAAAACTGCGGGAACATCAACTTCAAGAAGAGAATGCCCTCAAGCTTTGCATTGGAGGACTGCCCCAAGCATGGGACGAGTGCAAACAAGATTTCTGCAAATTAATCGACCTCCTCAACGAAACTCTTAAACCGGTCCATGTCGACTACGATGCGGTAGAATGTATCGTCAACAAATTCAACACCAAGCGCACACCTAGTGGACATGCCATTCTTGAGTTCAAAGACAAAGAGGAACGGCTCCAACTACTCCAGCAATCGCGTCTCCTTAGAGACACCGAATTTTGGATCGCCGAAGAACTCACCCTGACACAAATCAAGCACAAAGGCGAAGAGCTGAAAAAAGTGCGTGAAGCACGAGCCAAAGGCAAGTGGGCAGTATACCGCAGAGGGAAGGCCATCATCCAGGATTTTCGAACTCTTAAACTAGCCCCTGCTCCTGCCCCACAGGACCCCCCTTAGACTTTGCTTTTTCTTTTGTTGGACCCTCGGTCCTTAACTGATATGTATCGATTGCCCTCACTTAAAAGAAGTGGTTGTAATGTTTGTTTTTGGTCCCATGGGTCATATCTGACCTCCGTGGACGATAATTCAATCTATGTATCTATCTCTCATACACACTCACTTACACAGGCTATAGTGAATTGTGCTCTCTCTCTCTCTCTCTTACTCACATGCATTATCTCTCTCTCTCTCTCTCTCTCTCTCTCTCTCACACACACACACACACACACACACACAAACATAATGCATGCAGGACATCCATAAAAAATTATTGGACTCGTATCATTAAATTGTTGGACTCAATGTACTTCAGTAATGCAATGAAATGTGAAAAGCCTTCATGCAATGTGCCAACACCTCAGGGAATGACACCTCACTTTGTCTCTTATATTCACACACATCAAGAGAATGGATCTCTCTCTCTCTCTCTCTTTCTCTCTCTCTCTCTCTCACACACACACACACACATACACACACACACACAAATACATGCATCTAGCTTTTGAACTTCGAACATCAAAGTTAGAGATCATTTACGACATAGAAGGTCCGTGTAAACCTCCGAAAGGAGGTTCATTGAACAACACATGAAGAAAAATACTTTATGTCCTTCAAATGTAAAGGAAAGCTATTCTTCAAATCATTTTAAAAAATAAAAGTAATTAGTGGTAGCCTTTAAATTGAGGGCCAGTTCATTGAGCAACACATGGAGAAAAATACTTTATGTCCTTCAAATGTAAAGGAAAGCCATTCTTCAAATGATTTTCAAAAATAAAAGTAATTAGTGGTAGCCTTTAAATTGAGAGCCAGTTCATTGAGCAACACATGGAGAAAAATACTTTATGTCCTTCAAATGTAAATGAAAGCCATTCTTCAAATTAATGGCTTTTGAAAAAGTCGTTTTGGTTGCCTCCCGATAGCCTTTAAATTGAGGGCCAGAGTGAAATGGCCTACTAAGTTATTTTTGACTTTCCACTGCCAAGACTCTTTCAAGTCTTTCCATTTTCTACCATCCTAGTACTTATCCTTTACTTTTTCATTTTCAATTAAATGTTCTTTTTTAAATGAAGCAGAATGTGACACATGGAGGGTTTCTCCTTCCTTGCCAAGACTCTTTCAAGTCTTTCCATTTTCTACCATCCTACTACTTATCCTTTACTTTTTCATTTTCAATTAAATGTTCTTTTTTAAATGAAGCAGAATGTGACACATGGAGGGTTTCTCCTTCCTTGAAAATTTTAAGTTGCTTCATATATAGTATATATATAGATATAGATGGGTCTCTTGCATCCACTTTAGAACCAAGGATGTGGATGTAAATGGATCGCTTGCACACATTTTAAAACCAACGATTTTGATCTAAATACCATGGTCCAAATCACATTAACACTACCAATAAATAGACACATTTTGTGCAATTAGCAAGCACAAACTTGACTCTGGAGACTATGCTAGTGTGTTGAGTGTTTCAAAATTTGTATCAACTTTTTGAAAATGTTGGGATATGCATGGGTAGACTAGAAAAAGTGTGCCCTTTCCTTTCCCCTTTCTCTAAGCCCAAGGGATCTTTCAAGATTCCTATTAAAAAGGCGTGGGTGCAGACCTACTAGCTGCATTTGCATATATTAAGTAGTCACAGGAACATATGCATTGATGTTAATTTTTGTCAAAACTTGATGTGAGTGCCTAACTTCGTACTACGTATTAGTTTGTTAGTAATTTAATAGTGTTAAGCTGTTGGGTTAGTATATATTGGTAGATTAGCTAGGCTATTAGCCAATTAATGGTTAAAATTAGAGTTAGTACCAAAATATAAAACTTGATAAAATGTCCATGTGTCTATACTTGTGTATAAATATGGGCGTTATCTAGTTGATTAGGACATATTAGTGCATTTGGCTAAATGTATCAAAAAGTTTATCAAAGATGGGTGTATGAAAGATTATGTAATTGATTAGCACATATTAGTGCATTTGGGTGAACGTCTTGGAAAGAAAATCACATTTCATACTATTTTAGTGTGTCGAAGAAGCACAGAGACGTGTAGTATGTCTAAAATCTTTGACTTGTAATGTGGAAATAGTCTAAATATGCATGGTAAATCTTAGTGCCACTAAAAGTGATCCTCCCTAAAGGTGGACCATGGAAGGAGCTAGAGATACACGACAAACTATTGGTTAGGCGAGCTAGTACCAAAGCTGCAGAGCACTGCCAGCAATGGCTATTTTGGTAACATCCAGGGAACCAAAGGCAAAAGAAGTTACCAATTGTAACTTCACTTTGATTTGGAGTTACCATTTGGTAACTTGGACTTTTTTACACACTACCATATGGTATCACAATTTTCTCAAATAGTTACTACTAGGGTGTAGGTTTATTTGTGTAAAATATATATCATACACACACATACACACGTATAAACTCCAAATCTTGATTTCATTTTCTCAAATATAAGAGCTC
The DNA here is from genome assembly GCF_014529385.1 of Adiantum capillus-veneris. Taxonomy (NCBI): domain Eukaryota; kingdom Viridiplantae; phylum Streptophyta; class Polypodiopsida; order Polypodiales; family Pteridaceae; genus Adiantum; species Adiantum capillus-veneris. The sequence continues at coordinate 59,199,689 of NC_140956.1, forward strand.
CTTATTGAAATATAGGAGTTTCCATCTCGATTACAAAGGTTATCAATTGGTAACTTAAGATTTTGAGAATGTTACCAATGGTAATTTTATACAAATTTCAAATTTATACTAGAGTTGCAAAGACACTTGAAAGGGGGAGGGGGGAGGGAAAAGCAAGATATTTTCAAAACTCCATAATATATTGGTCCCCATGGCTCTCTAAAGTGGGGAATCAACTATTGAATCCATTATGGTGTAGGGAATGGCCCTGCAGTGGCCATTCCTTGAAATAATGGGCGACCCCATGGCGACCGGCGGAGGCCGGGAGCCATGGTGGGAGCGCATTATTTCTGGAATGGCCACTGCAGGGCCATTCCCAGCCGTCAATGGTCGTGGGAGAGGGGGGCCAACACACTGACCTGCAGAGGGTACAATCACGAAGAAGAGGGTACAATCATGAAGCAGTGAAGCCTGATCAATGCACTGAGAGCAGATGAGGGTGCAGTTGGGAGAGTGCATACAGTGCGATTCCAGGCAAGACAGTCTCAGATTCCAGCAGCTGATGTGTCAGCACAGCATGCGATTCCACCTGCTGAGTTGGACCTCAGTCATTGGCTGCAGGCTGCGCAAATTCTGCCAGCTGATGTGGTGTGCATCGCATGCTTGCAGAGCTATATTCTGCAAAATAAGGTGTAGCAGTCAAACGGCTCAGATGCACTGCCCCCCTCCCCACAACCTTGACGGAGAGAGATTTCTAGAAAGATTAATAACGAAGGACTTCGGATCTAGGCCAATTTTGGAATGGCACCATCACGAGATGGAAAGAAGAAGACCAACTGGCTACCTTGTTTCTCCTCAACATAACTAAAAGACTCCTAATCAAATAGAGATGTGAAAGATCTCAATAATGTGTCGATGACTATTTGTGGGGTGAATTCTAGTGGAAAGCCTTGTTGTGGCCCATAAACAAAAAACTCTTTAAACTAAAAACCAAGGAAATATACAAAAACATGATGCTTAAAATAGATTGGGTTTCCCCCTCTGTAAACAGTGGCAAAAGAAATGTCTAGAATCTAGGTGGGAGACAATAGCTCATAACATCTAGGACCCTCAATGGTCCAAGGCGATGAAGATTTTCCTATGGAAGATGCTGTGGAGGGAAATTTTGACCAGCACTAACATTCTTCCCAGAGGGTTTGGCTTAAGTAGGTGCTTAGGATGCAAAGAAGCAAGTGAAGATCTTTTGCACTTGTTCAAGGATTGCCCGACTATAAGTGGCATTGGAGGCAAAGTCTGCAAATGGATAGATAAGAGTTGGAGGATTTTGTTATGAAATAATGATCTAATTCTAGGAGGAAAGATCATGAAGAACCAAGATCTTCTTATCTGCATGCAAAATGTTCTCTTATGCTACTTTAAACAAGTTTAGAGGACTAGGAATTGATGAGTATTTGAAAATGACATTTCTCTTGCCAGCTTCAACAAGGCTATCCAAGAAAGCAGGGAAGGGATCATATCAATTAGAAAAAGGAAGAGCTCTAATGAGTGGAATCAAGTAATCCAAGCTATCACACTCACTTTTAGATAGCACCACAAACGGTATCTTCTAGAGTAGTTTAGATTTATCTAGGGTTGTGTAGCTCCTATATGTATCTTGTGGCCTCTCAAGCCACGCCTTGTGCTTGAGGATGCTTTTACATTCCTTTATGGTGAATTTAATACATCCACTCACAATTGTGAGTATGGGCAAAAAAAATAATGCATTTGTTTACTCAATTCTTGTGGTATCTATAGTCAAGGTTCAATAAAGTGTTTTTTGAGTTTATTCAAATGAATATTGGTGTTTATTAGTGATACTGATAAGTTGTGTTTGAAAGTTCATTATTTCTAAGAATTTTAAAGTAATCTTTGAGCTATTACTATGGTGTTTTAAGACACATAAATTTATCCGTTGTGGGGGAAAATGGGAGTGGGTTGCCAAATCTAAGGAGTAGGGTGGAATTGAGATCCTAGACCCAACAATCCATGAGGAGGCCTAGTGAGCCAAGTTTGTGATGGCAATAACGAGTCAAGATCAAGCTTGGGCCATTATGACATGGGATATGTTAGACAAGGTAAAGCTCTTCTCCCAAGGGGGTCCACGGAAGGAGGTAGGAGCTCATGAGAAACTATTGACACCATGTTGCACTCACAAGAAGATAGGCAACAACATGGGTGAGATGGTCCCTAGATGTGCGAAAGCATCAGAAGCACTAGAATGGGGAGAGACAACTAGATGCTTCAAGAAATCCATTAGTCAATGGTTCCCTTGGATCTCTAAGACTAGAGGTTTCTCATTAAGGCCTTTCTAAAGAGAAATAACCAAAAACATCAACAAATGAAGGGCTAATATATCTAGCCTACTTTGAGGATAAAATCAGCACGAGCTAGAAAGAAGCTAAACCAATTGACTACCCAATACAACCTCAACAAAAATGAAATTCTTTTGGTCTACAAAGTGCTCGAAGGGCTAAGTGAAATTATTATGCCTATTTGTGTGGAAAATTTGGATTAAAAAGCGTAGCATTGGCCCAAAAATAGCAATTTGTGCTTCCTCCATGCAAGAGGAACATATATCAACCTTGGTTACCTAGAATATTGGTTCTCTCCACTTAACAAATAATGGAGGTTGTTGTGGCCTGAATGAAAGTGGGTGTTTATTGCAAACAACATTTGGAATCCTTCGTTGCCTAGTTTAATGACGTTTTTCAATTGGAAGGTGCTATTGGGGGCCATTTCTATTGGGATCGAGGTAAAAAACAAAGGATTTGACACAAACCTATGCTCAAGATGCAAAGCAGTAATTGAAGATCCCATCCACCTCTTCAAAAAAAGGTTGTAAGAGACCAAGCCATTCTAGTGTGCACATAGATTCTCCACTTCTGTTCTTAAGCAAACTTTTTAATTGAGAAACCTTCTAGTTTTTGAAAGAAACACTATGATGACCAAGTTTAAAGGAATCAAATAGGAAAGTAGGGATTTGAATTTCTCGATCGAAAAAACAAACTCCAATGAGTTCAAGCAAATATTTTTTGACACTAGCTAGTAAGAAAGTTTCAGCTAAGGGGTCCCTACTAGCAGTGATATAACATCTAGAATTGTAGCTATGTAAGTGGCTATGAAAAGGCTAAGTCTTGCAACCTTTTGTCTGTTTTTTCTCTCAAGACACAGACTCTACTCGACGCTCATTGTAATTTCATTTCTAAGTTAATCTTTCTCCTCAAGACACAGACTCTACTCGACGGTATCCCCGTTAACTGCATAAAGCAGGCGTGCTTCCAAGATGGAAAATCCCTATATTACTTACTCTTTTGCAATTAATAACACGAACCATTTGTAGCAAACTTGAGGAACTCTCTTCTTAAGCAAGAAAAGAGAAACCAATAGCTCTAATACTAGTGTAGCATTTAATGCACTAGTAAACTTGTGTGTAGCGGAAAATGATAATATAGTGAGCATTTCATTAAGGATAAGTTCCTAATGAGCATAGAGAGAGTACTTAATTGGAGAAGGAAACATAGCAATTACACCTAGCTAGTTTGGCATATACAATACTTGAAAAGAGAGAGAAATAAAACAATTGACAACAGTTGAGGACCGGATTTACATGGAGCTGGTCCCCCCTCCAAAAAGGCTTTGTATTATAGCTTCTCCCATCAAAGGAGACTTTTGTACAATACAATCTTTGTGTTCCTTGATAAAAACTCGTTGGTGCAATGAAGATGGAAGCTTCACATACCAAATTATGCTTGAAAAACACACCTAGTGGTCCTAGCCTCATTGCCAAGACCTTACACACCTTCAAAAATGGTGAGAGCTAGCAGGGAATGAGGAAAGATTGAGAGGAATAAGATGTATCTTACAAGAGAGAAGTATTCTCCTCACATAATCACTCTAATAGCATAGCTTAGCTTAGTAATTAGCATGGTAGAGGAGATGAGCATGCCATTGAAGCTTGGCTCTTGATTGGATTTGCATTCCATAGCCAAGAGTTGTTGGTGTAGGCCTTTACTTCCCAATCCTTGGAGAAGGAGATGGAGTTCTTACTCAACGCATGAGTTTTGTGTGTGTGTGTGTGTGTAGCAAAAATTAGATAGACTAAAATGCCAACCTCTCTCTCTCTCTCTCTCTCGGTCGACCCCTCCTCCCAATTACTCTTGTTGGCTTCCCATTGGCTCCTGCAAAGCTTAGCCAATAAAAATTTAGAAGCATAATTGATAGCCTTGTGACAAGTGTCTCCCTTTTTACTTTTGTGAGAGCTTTAGGTAATTAAAATAATTTATTAAAACTCTCATTGGACCTTTTAGTCTTTTGGCCAATAGGAATCAAGCAAGCCATTGGGCATTGGACCCCTTGGTAGAATGTCCAATAGTCTTCTAGGGAGCTTAATTTCTATTGGTTCTTTTATTAAGCATTTTTAAATTGATTAGACTAATTTTACTCTAGCCTAATTCTCATTGGTCCACCCCTATGGCCATCCAATACGATTTGTGGGGAGATTTGGGGCAACTGGGCTAGGAGCCTGCCATGTGTCCATTCTTTCCTTTGGGGAGAGCTTGGGAGTGTGTGTGTGTGTGTGTGTGTGTGTGTTTCTCTCTCTTCCCCTACCATTAGGGCTCGCCACCTCCTTCCTAAGGATGTGGGAAGACTTTTTAGTCTTTCCATAACCATCCAATTTTCCCCACTTTTGGCCATTGGACTTTTTAATTAATTTTTGGAACTTTAGCCCGTGGAAGTCTTTATGGAGCTGAACCTTAGGTCTTTTAAGCTCCATTGATGCACAATGCTTATTTGAAGGTTGTCCCCCTTTGGATCCCTATTTTCCCTCCTTTGGATCTCAATTGAAACCGGCCTAGAAGCCTTACCAATATTCTAGCTTTTACTGCCCTAGTACCTCCCCATATTAAATGATCAGTTTAACATGAGAAAACCATTTGGGAGAATTAGATATTAGTTTTTATGACATAGTTTGTTATAAATGTCAACAAGGACATATAGTCCCTTATTGCCCTAATCCTCATCATCACGACTATGTGCCTTTATGTTAGTATTGTAGTGAGGAGGGCCACTACGAGCAAAATTGTTTGAAGTTTCTCGCCCCCTCGGTTCAAGATAAAGGAAAGCAAAAGATGGATGAGGACCCCAATAACCATGAAAATTTAGTAGACGTTGAACATGCCCATGGTAAAAAGTTTGAAAAGAAGATACCCTAGAAGGTTACTTTTCCAAGAAGCTTTTGATGGTGGGGATAATTACTAGATCCCAAGGGATTGAACATGTTAATAGAGAAAATCAAGGAGACTACCAAATCGACCAAAAAAGTTAATAGAAAGGAGAATATGGCTGAATGTAACTCAATGGGTAAGGACGTTGCAGCGTCATTTATAGAGATCTTTGAAGAACATTCCTTCTATGAGCACCCTATTGAAATGGTGCTTCCTCCTAAGTTGGAAATTACTAAAGGAGCGGCACCATTTCTTGGGCAACTGCAATTGCCCAAGAAAGAGAAAGAGAGAGAAGCTAGGAAACACTCTTGGTTAATGGGAGGCAATGAAAGATTTTAAGATATCACTCGACCTTACTACCTTACTTTAAATATATCCATTGTGTAAGAAGCATTGCATGAAGCATGCATGAATAGGGGTTCCAAGGACCTTGGGAATAGGGTTCTTCAAGAACGATCTATTCCTAGAAGGGAGGAGCAAAAAAGCCAACTTCTTCTGATCTGCAAATAGTTAGATTTTTCTACTTTACATGGAAGGCTAAAAATTCAAATGTTCCTATAACTGCTAGCTTCACATAGATTATACAAGAAAGCAAAGGATTGATTGTAGCCTTTGGTAAATGGAAGGACTCCAATGAGTGGGTTTCGGCCACCAGTGTTGTTATAATGGGATTGTTTTGACCTCAAAGTGGGTTATGGAGTGCCTCTATATGAGGCCTAGTATGTTGTGACGATTTTGGCAGCAGGTCAAGTTAGTTGGAATCTTAAGAGATGCTCTCATGTCTAGCAAGGAAAAAAAGCAGAATGCAGCAAGTGGAGGAGAGACGATAAGAGAGAGGAATGCAATGACGTTTGCATGGTAGACGTGAGAAGCAGGAGCTGGAGTGCGGAGGGAGGGCGATGCAGGGTGATTTTTTTAAATTGTGTCTAGCCTACACTTCACTTTGCGAGGCGGACCGGCGAACTGCACATGAGGGACAATTTATCTCTCTCTCTCTCTCTCTCTCTCTCTCTCTCTCTCTCTCTCTCTCTCTCTCTCTCTCTCTCATTTGCAGGGTGAGGTCAAGTAGTGGCTTTGCACGGCAAAGAGGTCAGGGTGGTGCAGGCGGGGTGGGATGCGATGTCCGACTGCAAGCCCCTTGGGGCAATGCCCTGCGTTCGCGAGCCCTAATGGGCATGTAAGGGAGTTGGACAGCCCATAGCAACGGCAAGCCCTACGAGAGGAGCTGAGGGGCAATGTATTACCTTGGTTGGCATGATAGGGTGAGGCAGAGATAGAGCAGCAAGGCCGCTGCATACAGGTCGGAATGAGCTAGGCGAAGATGGAGCAACAGGGCCGCTCCGCAGAGGTCTGTAGATGTCGCGCAAGAATGTGTTACAATGACTTTTCGTTCACGTTGAAGATTCGATTTGGAATCGAATCATCGAAATTAATTAATGAATGTAGCAATTGACCCAGTACTAGTATGTGACCCGCGCGTTGCTGCAGCCAAGGAAATAATGCCTCTATTCTCATAGGGTTATCTTCTCTTCCAAGTGGAATACTATCAATACTCTCTTCCTACACGTATAGTCTATTGCATTTATAAAAGTGATGCATGACACGACTTCTTAATAGATGTTGCAAAGTATTCTTTTAATACCAAGATTGGAAGCTTCTCATAGACATTATTTTTCATGAGGTGCTAGCCCTTGTTCGACAAACTTAGGAGTGCTCTAATTCTATCGGTGTGTGTGTGTGTGTGTGTGTGTGTGTGTGCGTATATACATATACATATACATATACATACATACATACATATATACATATATATATATATATATATATATATATATATATATAGAGAGAGAGAGAGAGAGAGAGAGAGAGATTCCTTCATTTGTTCTACCTTGATCTAACAATGCTACCAAGCTTGATTATATAGATTAGATAAATTAGCATGGTGTGAAGAGATGAAATCTAAGAGAATTCAATATAATAAGAAAACTTTTTTTAAATAAATGGAGTGAGTTCTAGAATTGGTTTCAATGATAGCAACGCAATTGGATTCAATATCTTTGTTCAACTCTCTTACTTGCTTCTATCCTTATATGCGTGTATGGACGTATGTACACACACACACACACACACACACACACACATATATATATGCTTGAAGAAAAGATTTGTCACATAGGTCTTGAAACATCATGATATGTTCCAATTATGTATATATGTACACATAGTGCATGTGTGTGCGCGCACACACACATATATATATGCTTGAAGGAAAGATTTGTCACATATGTCTTGAGTTTGTCACATTTGACACGTTTCTATGCTCTCCCCCCCCCCCCCCCCCCCCCCCCCCAAAACCCTCTAGTTGAAGTGACTATCCCAAGTGGACATTTAAAAAGGAGAAGCGAACTCCTTTTTCTCATTTTTTTGAAAAGAAAATATAGATGGCTATGATTGGTCTCTCTCTCTCTCTCTCTCTCTCTCTCTCTCTCTCTCTCTCTCTCTCTCTCTCTCTCTCTCTCTACTATGAGATAGATCTTTGAGATTTCATTGGGCGTTCCTACAACATTTCAAATTCTCCTTTTATCAAGACGTGTGTGTGTGTGTGTGTGTGTGTGAGAGAGAGAGAGAGAGAGAGAGAGAGAGAGAGAGAGAGAGAGAGAGAGAAGATGAAACAAAAATAACTTTATTCTTACCCATGTTGTCAGATATATCTTTTGGGATTGTTCCGATGGCATTAAAAAATTTCTTCTTGTTTATCTTCTCTCTCTCTTTATCCTCCTCCTCCCCCTCCCCATAGATATTCACTTTTGTTGAAGGCTTGTCTTGTACCTTTTAAAGTCACTTTAGATTGTTTCTACATGCAAGCATTTTGTTATGTCTTCCTCTCTCCTCTTGCGTCATTTGTTGGACTTTGCATTTCAACAATTAAATACGGCACTTAACAATTGTCCTCCCCCCCCCCGCCTCTCTGTGTGTGTGTGTGTGTGTGTGTGTGTGTGTGTGTGTGTTAACCCTCACGGCTCACGGACACCCCATCACCTACGACGGACATGTATTATGTATTTGGTAGAGTCAGGTACCGGGCTTGTCGGACCAATAGGAAAAGGGTAAGAGTGATCGCCGATGAGAGGCGCACTCTAACTGGGACATTCAAGGGATTAGTTGCCTAAGCATGGGCGCCCAAGTGTGAATGGGGTGAGCTCATATAAAAGCCAACTAAACCTAAAATTCACTCATTCTCTCATTTGTGCAATAGAAGAGTGCTCTTGCTCCATCTCCATCTCCATCTCCATCTTCTTCTTCTTCACCTCCTTGTGTGTGTGTGTGTGTGTGTGTGTGTGTGTGTGTGAGAGAGAGAGAGAGAGAGAGAGAGAGAGAGAGAGAGAGTGAGAGAGAGAGAGAGAGAGAGAGCGATCGAGCATTGCGGCGGCACGACGGCGGTGAAGCGGTTGAGTGCGACGTAGTGGCGTCTCCTTCTTCTTCGCGGCGAGGAATCCTCCACGGCAGGAGCATAGAGCGGTGAGTGACACACCATTGCCCTCTTTTGAGCTTACTAGTTAAGCTAGTTGTGTGCTTGGAGCCGTCTATGGCTCGCACACAGTGTTAGGCAAGGCCCTTGCTTCCACAGTGCGGCAAGGAGCGCACATTTTTGGCGCCACTGCCGGGGAATCGCCCTGCACTAAGCCCAAGAGGCACTTTGTGCTTTTCCTATGAGTTGTTTGTAGTAGGAAAGAAGAGGAAGAGGAAGAGGAATGAGTTATTTTTCTGCAAGTTTTTAATTTCTGTATTGTCTGCAAGTTCTGTGATTTCTGCATAATGTTGTGTTTTCCGATTGCACACAGTCTTTGCACGGTTAGTAGTCATTAGCTTGTTCGCAATGAATGAATAAGTAGGAAGGCAGTTAGCAATTTCTGTTTGCACATAGTCTGTACACAGTTTTTTGCCAAGGTTTGTCTGCACACAGTCTTTGCACAGTAAGGTAGTGAGAGAGGAAGTAGGTGGACAGTTAGCCCACTATCAGTAAGTAGTTAGCAGAGTGGTTAACAGATTAGTTAGTAGATTAGTTAGTGGGTAGCAGCACTGTTAGTAAGTAGATAAGGTAGTGAGTTGTCTTTGAGCTGTTGACAGAGAGGTTAGGTAGGTGTCACCTACACCACACGCGGTCGTCGCCTTTTAAAAAAAAAAAAACAACAAACAAACAAACCGAAAATATTTAAGCGTGAGTGACTGGGGGGACTACACTAAAATTTGGATCGGGATCGGGATCATTTGCCCAAGCCCAAGCCCAAGCTTGGCCCAAGCCTCAGTCCTCAATCTTATGATATATACTAGACTCACTTTTATATATATACCCTACCCCCTCAAGAGGGAATGAGAGCATGTGGGGCAAGTCCTCCACTCTCCTCCCTTCTCTTCCCACTTGCACCCTTAGACTTTCTAATTTGGGCCTAGTTCTCTACTAGAAATTGACGGTTTTAGGGATTCCGAGTGCATAAAGTGACCAAACGGAGGGCTGTAAAGCACGGCACGTCCCTCTGACCGAGACGCTCGTTTTGAGCTATCATACGTTCTATTCTATAGCTGGGTCAGAAAAAAAGGACAAAAAATCAAAAAATAAATAAATAAGAAAAGACTTGGGTTGCAAAACACCCAAAATTACTAGGTGAGTAGCCTTCACGGGCACTCACTGACACTTCTAGGGGATCCAAATCATATGAATCTACGCTCTGGACGAGTGTTAGAGCACGAGCATATTGGTAGTGCCTCCATTTACGCGGGCACCCATTATTCCTCCACCCTAGGTTCTGGACCTTCGGCCGGGACTCAAGGTAGCGCGACCCAAGATCCTCATATCGCGTCTAGTGATTCTTCCTCTGACTACGAAGTCATGGAAGGGTATCCTACACCAAACCCTGATAGTTCAAGTCAAGACATGCATGCCATGGGCCCACGGCCCGGGTCTAGCGTGTTTAGCCGCTTAAAAGAGACCCTTAGTAGAGCTACTCGCTCCGAACATGCGGTTAATGAAATAAATGAAGGGAGTGGGGAAGTAAATTCGTCATTCATGCCTAAAATAGACCCTATGCTTCTTGAGAGTGTGCATATGAATGTTCCATCCACTGCACCTCCTGATCCTTTCGGACTATCTCCCTCTGAGGTTCTACTACCCGATGGTAGGATTCTTGCCAAAGTGCAAGAGATCGAACACTATATGCAAGCAACAAGGGAGAGGGAAATTGAGAACCTACGAAGGCTAGAACAAAGTCGAGCCCTGAAAGCAAAGGCTCCTATGACAACAATCATGCCAGCCGAGCAACCGAGTGCTCCCAAGTAGCAGTCACGGAGGGGCGAGCGATGAGGAGCAATAATGCTTCCACTTCGAGGGAAACCTCTAGCACGCCAGGCCTAGATGAGATATTCCTAAACGAAAATTGGGAGTATGACCTACAAGCAGAAGCTTTAACTGATCGGTACACAGGACACACCTATCATGTGGGTTGGTTAGATGTTCTACAATCCACATCGGGTGCTACTAGCATAGATGAGCAACAACAGAAAGGCTGTGATGTCCTCCATAGGATTGTCGAGTTAGAAAGACGGAACACAGGGATCAACATGCCTTCAATAGGCCTAATGAGATTCTTGGATACAGGAAAGGCCAACCAACCAACCCTATCACAAATGGAGACTCCCTCAGTGAGCCCCATTGATCCTCCATATGTTGTTTCGCCAGGAGCCTCAGTACAATCTGAGCCCACAAGTGGCAGCTTTACCTTCCCAGATCTAGCTCATCTTTCTCTTAATGACACTACGGCTACCATACATATCCCAGTGGTGAGCATGACAAGAAGTACACCATGGAGTTCATTTGTTAATACTGCGTCGATGCCTAGTAGCACAGTGCCCCCAACTATACCTACATGTATGTATCAATCATGTGCACCTGTCGTACCTCAGCCTCATGTAGCTCCTACACCTCCGATTATTCCAAGAGCTTACAATCCACAATCGCATTATCCAAGCTCCTCTACAAGTGGAGCCATGCCATTTCATAATAACATGCCATATCAGGCACCCCCTATGCCTAGGGCCACGCCCGTAAACTTTGGACCACCGTCTGGTACACCACCATACAAAATATGGGACCCAAGAGCCGCGCGTATGCCAAGGCCAAGGCCAACTCCCATCTCACATGTGGTTCCAGGAGCACATACACCCATTATACCTGCTCAAATAGGAGATTTGGCAGCATTTGCTCAAACTATCGGTCGCTCTATTGTGGAAAACATGCGTAGTGCACCTGATAGAGAGCCTAGGAGCAAGGCAGTTCAAGTAGCTAAGCTCACACAAAAATTTAGTGGAGACGGAGATGCTAGAAAGCATATGGAAGTCTTTGAACATGTGTGCGATTCCTTGGAAGAGCACAATGAGCTACATAAGTGTAAGGCTTTGAGTTTGACCCTAAGCGGAAAGGCTGGAGATTGGTATAGAACCTTAAGAGTAGAAGAGAAAACGATCTACTCTACTCTTAGGAGACTATTCTTAAAAGAATACATATGAGAGGGAGTACTTTGGGGTGTAGCTTCTCAGCTCCAGAAAGCCCAACGAGAAGAAGGTGAATCCGTGAGAGACTTCATTAGTCGCCTAAAGAATTTGAATTCTCGATGCAATCCAAACGAGCGATTCAACAACAACCAATTGCTAGATGGATTCATTAGGGGACTACGACATGAAAGTATCTATAATGGCCTAGTCATTAGAGGTATCACTACTTGGGAAGCAGTCACCATGAATGCAATCCAATTGGAGGATAATTTAATGATTGCAGGAGAAAGAGTGTCTGCCGAGCCGAAGTCTAGTAGCTCGCAAGCGTCAGGGCATGAGCCAATGAAGATAAAGCCAATCGTGAAAGAGCAAACGATATCTGAGATGACTTTGGCAGATCTCACCAAGGCCATCCAAGAAAGCCTTAGGGGTAATCGTGCTCCACAAAACACTCATATGTATCCAAGAAGGGAGCAACAATGGTGCTCAATTTGCTTGGGCCCACATACTACGAGTGAATGCCCTACTTTCAGAGTAAAGTTTAACGGGACTTGTAACGCGTGTGGTAGGTATGGCCATCAAGCGAAGGATTGCCTAATGCTTAAACGCATCATGGAAAATAGACCGCCTATAGCTTGGGCAGACTCACCTCGAGTTTCTGCATTGATGCCTACCCCACCCATGGAGCAACAGTTGCCATTACAGCACATGGTCCCTAGAACCCAAAATGTGGTCCAAACCACACCGTTTCCACCTCCAGTGCTAGGACCGCAACCCCCTCATCCAAGAGTTACACCTATGAACCAAATAGGTTGCGAGTCATCTAGTACTTATGTAGATTGCGAAGAGGACATAGACTCTAGTATCACTTATGGAGTCGACATGCTTGAGGAGTGTCCCATGTACTATATGGAAGACCATTGGGGACAAATCAAACCGGTATATCAAGCTACTGCGCTAGCAGCAAGAGGCCAAAACATTAATAGTTTTGCCAAGAAACCACCTCTTCAGTGCTACGAATGTGGTGGACCACATCGAGTAGCTGAGTGCCCCATTAGAATGCAAAAGAATGATGGACTAATGCAAACAAGTCAAGGGAGTGCATTGGCAATGCCAATACTCACTTGTAATCGTTGTGGCATAGATCATTTGATCGCACAGTGTCCTAACAATCCAAACGCACCGAAAATCACACCATTGAACATAATAAAGATTGTTGATGGGACACCACCAACTATAAACATAGCACCAGTGAATGCACTCACACGATCGATGCTCCAAAAGCAAAATTACATCCTCGAAGAGAGAGATGCTGCATCCATTGGCCGAGCGAGAAAGAAGAAAACACGAAGAAAGAAATCCCTGAATGCTTCTAGCTCAAAACCTAGTTCAAAGACTAACATAGGGACAGGAGAGGATCCCGTGTATATGAATGACCCTGAGGATGACTCAGATTCGATAGAGACCACGGGGACTAAAACTATTACTACAAAGGAAAAAGCCAGTGAGGAGGATCACGAGAGGGAATTACGACGAACACCAAAAGAGTATTCAAAGTTAAACCACCTAGTTGCGAACCCCCAAGATAAGCCACGAGAGACAAAAAATGAGGATTGCAAGAGAAAGATTGGAACCTATCCAAACACAACAGTGGAAATTGAACGAGTCCAACAACTGAGGGGTTTGGTGGAAGAAACTCAACGAACATTAGAACCTGAACCCAAACATATCCAGATGTCCGATACACTGTTTCCCGTACAAGTTCAACCTCACAAGAACTACAGGCCATTAGCTATACCCACTATCATTCGGAAAGAGAGTGAGGGTAGGACATCTGAAAGTGGTCACACACCTTTCCTACTAGAGAGAATTTTTGGTGAGGGAATGCCTGACCCCCTTGAGGAAGTGGAGATTCCATCTTCACCATTCTCTTGTCAGGGTCCTACGTCCCACAAGATGCCATTAAATGTTGCCAAATTGATGGATTTCATGTCTTCAGAAGTTAGAACCAGCATCATGTCCAAACTATATAAAGACCCCGAGCTAGTCTCAGCTCTTCGATCCTTCCTCAATGGAGAATTACAGGCCGGATTACCACAGTTTGCACATATGAACAAACCTGACTCGGTAATGAATGATGAGGAACATTTAGAACCACCATCTGACCTAGCGGGACATGAATCTGTAATTGAAGTACCCGTTAACAAGTTGGGGCAATACTTTGAAGGTGATGAATCTAATGCTACTCTACCAATCACTACTAAAGGATTAACTATAAAGGGGGTCCTTGACGGTGGTGCAGGAGTCAGCATGGTGACAAAGAGTTGTTGGGAGTCTATGGGGCGATCTCACCTTGAAGCCACAAGCGTAGTGGTAAAAATGGCTAATGGATCTATTGTTACGCCTATTGGAATGCTAAACGATCTCAGGATCAAGGTCTTGGGACACAAGGTAAGGCAGACTTTCATTGTTATGGATTTTTCCAAGCATCCTATGTCATTTGAGATGATCTTAGGGCGTCCATTCATGAGGGAAGAAAAAATGGTGCATGACTGGTCCAAAAACCACGTCTACTTACAGTTCCAAGACTCTGTCATTCGATTTGATCTTTTAAGTGGTCGAACGCATCCTCTAGGAAATAAATTCATCATTGATAATCGATCAGACACAACAATTCACTCAGCTCCATTATAGTATTGTTACACATGTAACGAAGACACGGATATTGGGGAGAACTCTCCTTATATGGATATCCTACTCGGAATGGCTGAGTCAGACAATGTCGATTGGGTGCACCTAGCGGCAACTATAGATACATGGGGAGCTAGAGGAACAACCAGGGTAACACCATATGGGGAAGAGATACCACACATTGCACCAGTAAACATGTTAGGTGTAGCGCATGTAACATCCGATGATAAGAAAGAGGCACACCTACCTGAGAGTGAAACTGATGATTCCTCAAAGGCTTCAGGCCAATACACATCGAAAACGGAATCTCAGGAAGAAATGGATTCAGAACCTGAGGAAACATCGAGTGAACCAAGCATAGAAACTGAACACTCAAGGCCTAGTACGATCGTCTATGGTAATTTATATGAGAGTGAAGAAGATACAAGCGAAGACCTATCAGGCGAGTCGAGTTCAAACATTTACCAAAATCAAAACCTTAACAAGAAACAAAGGTCATATAAGAGACGACGATATCGAGCAAATGTGAGAGCTAGGATAAACAAGGAAAGATCTACTGCAGAATGGCTTAGCTATCTAGGGGCATGTGATGCTCATCGAAAGCTAGTACACAATTGGGGTGAACATATCCAGAGTGTCATGTGGTATAGCCCGCGACCCATTGACCTCGCTCAATTGGAGGTCACAGAGCCGAAATTGAGTCGAACTATAAGAAGACGTCAAAATCGAGAGTTAGCTCAACAACAAAAGGAGGCAGAACTAAAAGAAAGGTCTCTGTCAGGACAAGAGCCTGCTGACTTACATACGGCTCCTGAACATTTTAAATCTTATACCACGGGGGAGCGAAAGGTTGTGTATGCCAAAGCCCAACGAATACCTACCAATGGAAGCAGTGGAGTCTATGATGGTCCAGCGGTAGTTAAAGAGATAGAATTAGCAGAACCAGGTGAGGAATCTAAACCAATCTTTATTGCTCAAGACCTTACCGAAACTGAAGAGGCTGTACTTAAGGAGCTCCTCAAGGAATACAAGGATATCTTTGCTTGGACATATCATGACATGAAGGGCGTTCCACCTTCTGTGGTGCAACATACAATTTCCATGATCAACACTGCTAAACCCGTCCAACAACGACCCTATCCAATGAATCCTAAGTACGCCAAAATTGTACAAGAGGAGATTGAAAAACTTATCCAATGTGGATTCATATACCCTATTGAGCACTCAGAATGGGTTTCTCCAATAGTCATTGTGCCAAAAAAGAATGGGAAACTAAGAGTGTGCGTGGACCTCAAGAAAGTTAATGCAGCTACTAGGAGAGACCATATTCAGAACATGTGCTTGAGAGAGTTGCGGGCAAGGAAGCTTATAGCTTTTTAGATGGGTACTCTGGTTACAATCAAATCACAATTGCATTAGAGGACCAAGCTAAAACTACTTTTATAACAGAGTTTGGAGTGTTTTCATTTCGTGTTATGGCTTTTGGCTTAACAAATGCCCCTGCTACATTCCAACGATTAATAAACACTGCGTTTAAAGAATTTCTAAGGGAGTTTTGTGAAGCTTTCCTAGACGACCTTTGTGTTTATTCTTCTTGGGAGAAGCATTTGTTATATCTACGAAAAATATTTGAAAGGTACAGATTTTATCGCATCTCATTGAACCCTTTCAAATGACAATTTTGGGTTAAGCATGGAGTCATTCTCGGGCATATAGTGTCCAAGAATGGGATATCCACAGATGAGAGTAAGATTAAAGCCATTGCCGATTTGCCACCACCTACGAACTATAAAGGAGTTCAAAGATTTATGGGCCATGTTGGTTATTATCGAAGGTTTATTTTAAACTTTGCCGAGATAGCGCGTCCATTGTACAAGCTTCTTATTGAGTTTCACTGGACGGAATAATGTCATCAATCTTATGAGTTATTAAAGAAGGCCCTAACAAGTGCTCCAATCATGCAAACACTTGATTGGAATGTACCTTTTCATGTGCATATTGATGCATCAAATTTTTCTATTGGGTGTGTTCTAACTCAACCAGGAGAACATAAATTGGACTACCCTATTAGCTTTGCAAATCGCCAATTAAATGATGCCGAGATGAACTACACTACTACAAAGCGCGAAGGTCTAGCTATGATTTACGCAGTAAAGAAATTTCGCTATTACCTTCTTGCTACCAAGTTTGTGTTTTATGTTGATCATCAAGCATTGCTATATTTGGTAAACAAGCCGTGTTCCACAGGTCGAATTACACGATGGTTGTTAATTCTTCTTGAGTTTGACTTCACCGTTGTTGTGAGGCCTGGGAGGAAACATGTCATGGCGGATCATTTATCTCGTATCCCTAATGGCGAAGCTCCAACGGGGGTTGATGATGAATTGCCTGCTACGCCTTTGTTCATTGTTGAGACAATGCCTGAATGGAGTGAAAAGATTGTTAACTTCTTAGTTAATGGTTTTCCACCCAAAGAGCTGCGAAAAGATATAGCTCGAAAATTAATCAAGGAATGCGAACCCTATTGCTTACTGGCCGGAACTCTCTATAAGAGAGGAAAAGATGATGTTCTTAGACACTGTGCCCACGAGGATGAGTATTTATATATTCTACAAGAGGCACACGTGGGCGTAGCTGGTGGTCACTTTTCAGGAAAGTTGACTGCCCGAAAGATCTTACAGTCAGGCTATATGTGGCCCACTCTGTTTAAGGATGCATCACTTTTTGCAAAGGGATGTGATGAATGCCAACGCTTCAACAAGCCACAAAGAAGGGATAGGATGCCTCTACATCCCATCAAGGTAACCCAACCATTTGAAAAGTGGGGCTTAGACTTTGTAGGACCGATTAGTCCGGCTGCACGTAACACGCAATCACGATATATCATTGTGGCTACCAACTATGTAACCAAATGGGCTGAAGCAAAAGCAACACGAAAGGCAGATGCAAAAACAACAGCTAAGTTCCTCTTTGAGAAAATTATCACACGTTTTGGATGCCCCTTTGAACTTGTGAGTGACAATGGAACTCATTTTATAAATGAAGTAATAAAAGAACTCACATCAAACTTCATGATATCTCACCACAAGTCTACACCCTATTATCCCCAAGCAAATGGCCAAGCTGAACGTACCAACAAAACTCTCATCTCCATTTTGACAAAGACAGTCGAGGCTCATCGCACTGATTGGGACCTAAAGCTTACATCAGCTTTATGGGCTTATCGTACTGCGTATAAAGTTGCTATTGATTGCACACCGTTTAAGATGGTGTATGGCCAAGAAGCAGTTATGCCATGGGAGTTTGTCATTCCTAGTCTTCGAGTAGCTTCTCAAGAAGGTTGGGATGGTACACGGATGGCACATATGGTCTCATGGATGATAACTTTGTTTATCTCGACGACGAGGATAGGGGTTTAGCCTTAGGGTTTCCCCCCAACCTCTACAATATCCTATTCCCTTGACTCTCTAGGGGAGTGCAAATAATTAGGTTAGGGTTCCTTATGTTTTTTGTTGTGTTCAATAAGTGTTTGTACCTTTTCCCACTAATGTGTCTCTTGGAGGTATTCCTTTTTTTTTCTCGTGTGTACAGGAGCGTGTTGCTATTGATAGGATTTGGACCTTCATGGAATCTTTATCTCGACTCACTCTTCAAATCAAGCGCGACCATCGACACAAACAGGTGTTTCTTGTCCATTAGCATTGCCCCTTATCTTTTTTGCATCTATGATTGTCTGCTTTAATTGTGATTGGTAGGATAATATCCAGCACATTTGCTTAGTAACAAACATTTAATTCAATGTAATTTTTTGTCATAATCACTTGTCTAAGTTTAAAAATCAACCAGTCCGACTAAGCTAGTTTGACCAAGTTAGGTGTTAGAGATCTTCTCTTAATACCATGGGGAATGCCTCCCTAATAATCAATGGTTACTTAGGTTCTTAATCCGATTTAGGCAGCATTGTGTGAAATGTACTAGGGCTTTCTAGTGGGCTTGACCCTATTGACCTTTAGCTTAAGTATTATAAAGGGAGTTTACTAGTGTGATGAGCATGGGGAGGTGTATCAGTGTTATATGACCCCCCAAAGTTACAAAATTAAAATGCTGAAAATGAACAAACAAAAAATCAAAGTGCCACACTGTAAAATCTTAAGCTGGAAGAGAAATCTCAGCTTGATTTGGTACTTCACTCACATGTATTGCCTATGGTACTAGAGCCCTAGAGGTTCCTAGTGTGGGCGCTTTTTCTTGAAAAGCAAAAAACCCAAGGCATACAAAATAAGCACACACATCAAATTGAATCACTGTGAAAAGACTTTGGGGAATCAAAGAAAAAGTAATCAGTCCGGCGATGATTTCATGAGAAATTCCTTTTATGGTAGCTTAACTACAAGGTCTTCTAGATATAGCCTCTAGTCAGCCCTCGAACATGAATACTTGGCTCTCGCGATTAAACAACTTAATTGACCACAAAAAATTAAGAAGGTTACCCATGGTATTAATATTCGATCTCTAGTGCCTTTCGACCGTCAAATTAGCGACCCCATACTTGTTTAATTTTTTACCTTTACATCTGTTTATGCATTTGATTACATTGCAATTTAATGTTCATTACTAACAAATTGTTTGAAATTTTTTTACCAATCAATTTGTCTACCTAAAACTGCATATGCTTTTTAATCACTTATGAGAATGCAATTACTGTGCCAATGTTGTTTGATTTTGCAATGACTGAAGAAGGCCAAGGACATTCATCTCAAATGCTCTTCCACCTCGACGAACGAGCTTCAACTCAATAGCTTCCGAGGACGAAATCTACATCAGGAAGGGGGGCATGTTAACCCTCACGGCTCACGGACACCCCATCACCTACGACGGACGTGTATTATGTATTTG
>NC_140956.1:59221564-59594064 GCF_014529385.1 Adiantum capillus-veneris
GCACAAGTACGGAGAGTTTGCTAGAGAAACCGTACAGAATCTGCGATACGACTCCTACGGAACGGGCATTGATTTCCGCGGCATAGCACCTACATCTGAGAGAGAGAGAGAGAGAGAGAGAGAGAGAGAGAGAGAGAGAGAGAGAGAGAGAGAGAGAGAGAGAGAGAGAGGGAGAGAGAGAGAGAGAGAGAAAAGATTATGCGTGAAGTTCCGACCAATATAGAGCCACGGATGGAAGTAGAAAAGGGCTTATAGACAGAAGACGACGGCATGGAGGAGATGCTGGATGCCTTCTTCCAGACAAGCGATGAGAACGCGAACGAAGCAGCACCAGAAGTCGTGCACCTATCTCCTGAAGACATGTTGAGGAAGTTGGCACGTCAACCAATCTATGAAGGCGCCAAAATATCTGTGCTTCGTACTTGTCTGGCGTTTTTGAATCTCCAGTCAGTGTACGGGTGGTTAGATGCAAGCGTCACTGCTTTGTTTAGGTACGTAATTTACAAAAGAGATTTTTCGATTGCAACGGTGATATGCTCGGAGAGCTTTTTAATTTAATGTGGCTTAAACAGATTATTGCGGAATCAACTTCTCCCGGCTGGCAATGAAATGCCCCCCTCCAGGCTAGATGCAAAGCAACTTCTGACCTCAGTTGGCTTGGACTACAAAAAGATTCATGCATGTCCAAATGATTGCATTCTTTTTTGCAATGAATTCGCAGATTGTCTGTCGTGTCCTAAGTGCGGAGCAATGCGCTACAAACAAGATGCAGTTGGCGAGACAATGCCAGCTAAACTGTTGCGGCATTTCCCTATTATTCCTAGGATAAAAAACATGTTTCGTTGTGGTTCCATTGCAAAGTTGATGCGGTGGCATTCTACGAATAGATCCACTAACGCAACATTTATGGTGCCCGCTGATTCGAAGGCTTGGAGGCACATTGAAGATACTTGGCCACATTTTAAGAGTGAACCATGCAATTTGCGTTTGGGCATGGCAATGGATGGATTCAATCCATTTGGCTTGAGAAGCTCGTCATGGAGCACTTGGCCTGTGTGCCTTATCAATTACAACCTCCCGCCGTGGCTTGCTATCAAGAAGGGTCATTTGATTTTAAGCTTGATTGTACCTGGTAAGTTCAAGGCAAAAAACATGGATGTTTATCTAGCTCCACTAGTTGACGAGCTCCAGGAGTTATGGCATGGGATCGACATAGCAGATGCGGTTGAACCAGTAGGACAACATCATGCATATTACTTTGATTTTTGTATAAACGCAGAATCTTGCGATGCATTGAGCTCCGACATGCGAGGAGGAGTCAGATGGATATTGTAGAGGTATCTATGAAGTACTGAATGATCTTGAAGCTTCAGGAGAGCCTGTAGACTGGGAGGCCTTACAGTCTCGCTGATCGCTTGAGGTGAGACGTTAATATGTGTAAGTTGATTTAATTAAGTCAGTATATGTGAAGTAATATCAATACTAATTTTGTGAGTTGTCCTATGTGCAGGTTTCGACGCCTAGTCATTAGTGGACCGGATTTCATATATATGCTTTGTGAGACACAGACACGCTTCTGTGTCTCTTTTTTGTACAAACAGTTAGTATTCAGACAGTTATTGTTTCCCTTGTGGTTATGATTATTGTCATTGTCATTGTATAGACAGTTATTGTTTCTCTTTCTGGTTATGCTTATGGTTATTGTTAATTTTGTTTATGGTTATGGTTATCTGCATCATGGTTTTGATAAAAGTGGTTATAGCCGGTTATGGTTTTAAGTTATGGTTATGCTTTTAAGTTATGGTTATGGTTCGTTATGGTTATGCTTTTCAGTTGGTACGGTTGCCTTTCATTGGCCTTAAATCTCATGTGAGATCCTACATGGATAGCATGTAGGAGGCGTATACATGATATGGTTTTTTTTGAAAAGTTTATGTAAAAACAAAGGGAACTCTACCAAAATTTATGTGCGCGGGAGCATGGTTGATATTTTGGTGCTGCTCACTTTCTTGGGCAGAGGGCAGGAAGTCTGGTTGTGGCTGTGTCCATCTTTTAACTGGGCACAGGCCAGGCTACCTGCCCTCTACCCAAGAATTTTTTTTTATGTTATGGTCGTCGCTATGTGCGTGGCAATCTGCGTCGCTATACGTGTCGCAAATAGCGACTGGTTTCACAGCGACGCGTATAGCAACGCGCCGCGTCGATATCAGCGTCGATGACACCTTATTTTGTTGTAGTGAAAAATACACTAATGCCAAAAAATAATATCTTGAAAATTTGAAAAGTGCGTGAGCTCAACGATAAAATCTTTCTTTCTCTCTCCCCCCCTCATAAATGTACATGTGTATGCACACATGCAATGTGATGGTCTCTCTCTCTCTCTCTCTCTCTCTCTCTCTCTCTCTCTCTCTCTCTCTCTCTCTCACACACACACACACACACACACACACACACACACACATACATACACACACACAAAAGCAATGTGGTGGTCTCTCTCTCTCTCTCTCTCTCTCTCTCTCTCTCTCTCTCTCTCTCTCTCTCTCTCTCTCTCTCTCTCATGGTCAATAATGTGGATAACGATCCCTGCATTTGCATGTCATATATGTCCTCAAAGCGAGACAA
The DNA here is from genome assembly GCF_014529385.1 of Adiantum capillus-veneris. NCBI lineage: Eukaryota > Viridiplantae > Streptophyta > Polypodiopsida > Polypodiales > Pteridaceae > Adiantum > Adiantum capillus-veneris. The sequence goes on from NC_140956.1 coordinate 59,224,190, forward strand.
CCCCAAGTCGATGTTAGGCGAGCTTTTTTCATTTTCTCAAGCTCTTTAAAGAAATACATACTTTCAAAATTTTCTAAAACATATCAATATTGGTCTTGAAAAAAGCCCCTTGAAAGGATAAAACCAAATATATCTTCAAAAATTACATTTCTATTAAACAAAAAAAAAATCACTAAAACTTTTCTTTTTTGTTATATCTTCAAAAAGTAAATTCGCATTAAGTAACAAAACCTCCATTAGAGTTATCCCCTTTTTGTTATGTGCAATCAAACTTCAATATTTATTTTATGTGAAGTAGGTCTGCACGCATGTCTTTTTAATAGGAATCTAAATGAGATGCCAATTGGTTAGGGAGGAAAATCAAAAGGGAGAGAGCCAGAGGAGAATACATCCCATCATGGCACCCTCAAGCTTTGATAGAAATGGATGTCTCAGTTGACCTGCCTCTCGAAATCATCATAGCTCTTGACGATGGGGAGTCCTTTGTGCAACCTCTGGTCTATAAGTACCTCCTGAACGCCTGCTTTCACTGTGGTGCCAAGGGGCACTTTGTAAGAGATTGTCCTTTAAAAAACCCAAAGACTGAGAGTGCCAACTCTAAAAAAAGAGGCGGAAGGGGGAGGTTCTGACCCCAAAACTGCTAAACAGACACCTATCCCTACATTCAACAAGCAAAACAGTAGGGGAAGAGGGGAAAAAGGTCATGAGCCGAAATCTCGCCCCAAGCCCAATAACAGGTTCGCCCTGCTAGCAGACCTACCTGAATGGGAGGACTCCATAGTTGAGGATTCTAACTGGCAAGACCTCGAAGACAAAGAGGATATCACTTCGAAGCTGGAGCAACAGGTCAATAAAGCGGACATCGAGATGGCACTCTATCTCAACAAAGCAGACACCCCAGAGGAGTGCAATAAGGAAAACATCGACCCGGAAAAAGCAAAGAAGGACACGGGTCCCTCACCCATGGACTATCACAAAGATGACAAGAGGTCGCACTTCGCAGTCTCGCAACAGTCTCTAAAGGGGGGGCAGAGTAAAGGCAACAAAGACAAAAAGGTAAATAAATGAAGCTACTGTCTTGGAACGTCAAGGGGCTTTCCGACCCCCTCAAAGCCAGAAAAATTCAGAAATGGGTGCAAAACTATACTGTCGATGTGATAGGGCTGCAGGAGGTTAAAACCTCAAGGGATGAGCTCATGCAGAGACTAAAGCTAATCTCCCGTACATTGAACCGGTTCCCCTCTTCTCACAACAGGGGATCTGGTGGGACTGCCTTGGGGATTCCTCCCCAGTGGAAGGTCAACGAGCTGAAAACCAAAAAAGGAGAACACTGGGTGGCTATATTTGTTGAGGAGCCTGTCCTCTGTACTTTTGTCTTTGTGTACGCGGCAAGAGCCTCTGCCGACCGAACTCGTTTGTGAAAATCCCTCGCACAGCTAGAAGGACCAGTGGCACTATTTGGAGACCTGAATATGGTCGAGTCGTTGGAAGACAGGTTCAAACATAAAGGAATATCAGTAGCAGGAGCGGAGAAAGGATCGTGGGAAACCCTAAAAGACAAACTTGACCTGTGGGATGTAGGGTCAGAAGGGGACTTCACCTGGCAAAATTACTCAACAGGAGAAAACACCAGGAAAGCCAGGTTAGATCGTTGCTATCTAAGCCTGTAGCTTGCCAATGAGTTCAACAGAACCAAAGCTAAGCCGAGATACACCTTGTGTGCGTCTGATCACTATCCTCTGCTCATCACCCTAGATGATAAACACACGAAGGTAAGAAACCAATGGTTTCATACTGATCCTTCACTCTTCAACCTCAAGGAGGTTCAAGACCAGATGAGAGCCATTTGGGTCCAAACTTTCTCCAAAGGACTTACACCAGCCAAAGCTTGGTCGGAAGCCATCAAACTAACCCGAAAATCTCTCATTAACTTCAGGAAAGAAGTTACAGCCATAAGAAAGGCAAGAAGGGACAAGGTGTATTCGGAGCTAGTCGAGCTGGAGGCTAGATGTCCACAGGAGGAGTCCCTCCAGGACAAAATCACCACACTGCGAAAACAGCTGAAATTCGAAGAAGACCTATCCCTCCTTCATAGTTCTGTCTTCTTCAGAGATTGGTGGGCAGGGAAGGTCGACAAGCCGTCCAAAGAGATGTTTAAATCTCTCAGGAAGAAGCAACAAAGAGAGATCATTCCCATGTTATCATCCCCCAATGGCACTGCCTCCACCCAAGAGGAAAATCTTGAAATAGCGAGGACTCACTTCGAAGAATTATTCAGTCCGCCTGAACAAATCAATACCGAAAAGGCAGCAGCGAGAAACACAATCTAGAATTGTAGAGAGAGGGTAATCCCACCAAGGGTGTCTGAACAGTTAGAGACTAACTTAAAAGTAGAAGAAATCATGGGAGCCATAGAAGCCCTCAAACCTAAGAAGACCCCAGGCATTGATGGCCTGCCATCCGAGTTTTACCAAACATTCAAGAAAACTTTAGCCCCTATCCTCCTCTTAGTGTGGGAAGAGGCGGTGAAGTACAAGGCCCTCCCAGTGCAAATCAACACAGGCATCATTAAGCTGCTCCATAAAAAGGCCCCCAGGGAAATCCTATCGAACTGGAGGCCATTGACCATGTTGACCTCGGCATACAAGATATTTTCTAAGGCTATTGTGTTAAGAATCACCCCGGTTCTCATGAAATGGATTTCTTCTGAGCAAAAAGGCTTTATCAAAGGCCACAGGATTCTTGAGGTAGTAATTTCAATGTGGGAAGGGATCGAGCATGCTAAAGACACCAACTAGGAATATGTGTTCGTCAAAGTTGACTTCGACAAAGCCTATGACGGGCTGGAATGGTCCTTTCTGGTAGAATGCCTGCTCATGATGGGCTTCGGGTTTAAAATGGTGTCCTTCATTCAAACACTTCTTGGTAATGCAAGATCCAGAGTGGCTATCAACTGTGGGTTGTCCAAAGCCTTTTTGTTGGCTAGATCAGTACGACAGGGATGTCCCCTGGCGCCCTTACTTTTTGCCATAGCAGCAGATGCCTTGAATTGGCTGGTAAAGGCCAGTATGCAAGCTGGACGGCTAGAAGGTATCTCCCTCCCAAATGGGAAGCAGCAATGCCTATCCCAATTCGTAGACGACACAAATGGGCTTCTAAAAAACGACGAGCAGTCCCTCAAAGCATTCTGGGAGTGTCTCCACATCTTTTGCATAGCCTCGGGCTCAAGGGTCAACCATACCAAAACTGGAATTAAAATTTCTATGAATATTATACCAAGCTGGATTCTGGACCAAGGTTGCTCAGTCATTCAGGATGGGACCCTGTTTAGACTCTTGGGCATCCCCATGGGATTCAAGTGTACCCTTGCTCAGAGATGGAAATGGGTATTAGATAAGTTTTCCAATAAACTTGGAAGATGGACAGGCTTCCAGGCCTCATTAGCTGGAAGAAGTCTGGTGGTCAAGCATTTTCTGACTGCCTATGTGCTATTCTTTTTGTCCTGTTGGAGGCCACCAGACTCCCATTTAGAGGCAGTCTCTACAATATGCAGAAATTTCCTATGGTCAGGTGACCTCGGAAAGAGAGGGCTTACTAAATTCCCATACAGAGTTTGTTGTTTGCCCAAGGAGTTAGGAGGACTGGGACTAGCTGACCTGAGTGCTTAGGCTGATAAACTGTCTGTTAAACTCTTGTTAAGGGCTCTCGATGATCCGGACGAAGAGTGGGCTGTTCTCTTATTCAGAAGAGTAGACGAATTCGAATTGAAACAGGTAAAAACATGGAAAGGGCTCCCCTGGTTCACGGTCTTCTTCAGTCAGTTTGTTGTCACCCCCAAGGGGTCTGATCTTCTGAAAAGCCTTTGGGGTGCTTGGAATAGGTATAGAGGACTGGTAAGGATTAATTGGGAGTCAAAATACAGTTGGCCCATTCGAGGTGCAGAATCAATGTGGTGGTCCCTCCCGCCTATCCCCCCTCTAGAGCCAAATCAACTTAGATCAGCCAGGAGAATACATCAGAAGGGCATCATCAGCTGGAAAGACGTGTGGAACCCCCAACAGCACAGATGGAAAATGGATACTGAGCTACTTACCCAGTACAAGCTTCATCCCTAGGGGTTGAGGCTCATAGCTAGCAGAAACAGGCTCTTCCCGCAGAGCCAAGAATGGACACTTGAATGTGATGATGACCTATCCCCCAAAGCTTTGTACTGGAAAGGGGGATTCAAAATCTCACACCCCCAAGACATCCTCCCCAAACTGACAGTACCCCTTCATGTCACCCTTAACAAAAGGTGGAACACAACATATGACAGGAAACAGTGGAACTTTAAGTTCCAGCAAATATGGGATAGTACTATCCCAGCTAAACACTCTATACTTTCATGGTTGTTACTGCACAAGGCTATTTGGACGGGCAAGAGAGTTTATGAGGTAAACTTAGGGCCAGGTGTTTGCTGTAGATGTAACAGGACAGTAGAGGATATCCCACATCTTTTTATAAACTGTCCTAGAACCAAAAAATTCATGTCAGTACTGAACTATGCATTGGGTTTTATACCAAACTGGAAGCAAATTCTGCTGGGGGACTCAGTAGGGATTGTCCGTCGTTTGGAACAAAATCAGGGCTGAATTTTTGTGGACGGTGTGGAAGGATAGAAACTGCAAGCTTTATGATGGGGCTTACCAGACTGAAAAGCTGAGAGTTTTGTTGTCTCAGGTAAATCTGCAGGTAAGCAAGTTATCCCTGGAGCAGTGCAGGTTATACAAAGCTAACTTGAAGGTGCTAAAGGACTACCAAGGATGCTATAATCGGGCAAACACAAGAAATTCATGGGATGGATCTTACGACCACTTGCAGAAGAGGGTTGATGAATGCGTGGATCGAGGCAAGGACATCACCCACCACCACGAGAGGGGAATGAGGCTGGTGGCTCGCATCAAGGAAGCAATTAATGGACTCCCAGTAAATGCATAGGAAGCTTTGTTTTGTAATTTGACGGAAATCCCTTATAGGATAGCTCTGTGTATGTAGGGATAATCGAAGATCAGGCTAGTGCCTACTCTACTGAAAGTTTTGTAACACCGTTCTCTCTTTAATCTAATACAATCTCGCGCCTTTTTATGGTAAAAAAAATCAAAAGGGGTGGGGTAGAGTCGTGTAGCTGGAGGTCACTAGGCTTTTGCAAGACTTTTGAGCTTGGAGTAAAGAAAGTTAACCTTTACCATTGGTTAAAACGAAAAGAAAAGAAATGGAAAAGGGCTAGCAATCCAGGTGGCAGGCATGGAGAAGATGCTCTCTTGGCTTTGGGGAGGAAAAATAAAAAAATGACACTCGGAGGGAGAGAGAGAAAGAGACATGCTGTGTGTCGACGATCGTAGAGAGAGGGGGAGAGATTTTCTCCGCATCAAGAGAAGGCGGCATTACAATGGAGAGGAAGATTTTGTTGTGCACATTTCTGTCCTACAGAGAAATGAAAGCATTGCAACTGTGTGAGGCAGAGACAGATGGAGATGGCAATATGAGAGAGAGAGAGAGAGAGAGAGAGAGAGTCTGAGCCTTTTGGCGGAGGAGCAGGACGTGTTCGTGAAGCCAAGGAAAGGAAGAGAGTTTCTTGGTTTGTATCGTGTCAACAGTGCGACAGTCGAGGGCTCTTGCATGGTGAGGCATTGAGTGGAACAGCTCACATCAAAGCTTATAGCGATGTTGTCTCCGTTGAAGTTGAAAGAATGCTTGTCACATAGCTGAAGTATGGGACCAGCTCCCTGTGAAAGTTATTTTGAATTTTTTCTTGAAATTACAGGTCGGAGCAAGCATATATGTGATTACTCAGGGCGAATGTGGAGACAGACATTGATATTCCACGCACAGCAATGGAGAGCACTTAGCTATGGCCGCGGATTGGGGGGGCAAGACGATGTTGGCAACAATAGGGGTTCTCTTTCTTTCGAATTGCAGGGTTAGAGAGATGTTGGAACTTGGATCGCTCTAAACAGAAAAAGCAGGGCATGCGACGAGGAGGAAAGAGAGAGCCAGAGTGGGAGACATGTCGTCGTGTGTCGACGCGACAGATATATTTTTTTTGTCGGGGTGTGAATAGGGGCAGCTCCAACACGATGGTGAGAGTGGTGATGCAGATGATCTGATGAAGGAAAGCTCTTGCTTCATGCTGCAAACCTCTTAGCATAGGGGAGGTCAGTCAATTGACGGAGCAATGTCGGAGGAGGGACACTTGATGGGACAAGTCCAATAAATTAATTGGATTGCTCGATATCCAGAAGTTAGCCCAATAACAAAGCAACAAAGAGAGCACAAATCTCGTCAGATTCCACTTATTAAAAGTGGACCGAGTAGGTAGCCATTTGGAAAGTCTCTTGACTTTACATTTGAAAAGGCTTGTCACTTCTTATATTCTAAAAGGGCTCTTCTTACATTCTGAAAAGGCTATCATTTCTTATAATCTTCCCCTTTACTTTTACATTGGTGTTTTTTGAAATGAACCTGTTATAATCTTCCCCTTTACTTTTACATTGGTGTTTTTTGAAATGAACCTGGGAGCGATATGTGGATGCCCTCTCCTTCCTTGAAAATTTTAAGCTGCATTATAAAGAGTATAAATGATCTACAAAGTGGCTAGCAACAAGTTGTAATATGTTGTCCGTCAAGGTTGGACCTGAGCTTGAGAATATGTAATTTTCTAATGTTAATACAATACGCTTAACTATTGTGAGTTTTACCCCAAAAAAAAAAAAAAAGAGCATAGCATGAAAGGTTTGCGATGACCTCAAAGCCGGTTATGGAGTGTCTCTGTATGAGGCCTAATATACTTTCATTGCAATATATTGTCCCTCAAGGCTCAACCTCAGCTTAAGGTATATATGTAAAATTTTTATGTTAATACAATACACTTACATGGTGTGAAATATGTGCCTCTAATCTTTTTTTTGAGGTGCTTCTTTAGTGAGAATCTATAGAGATGCTGGTATAGCTTATAGGAACAAAAAGAGTGGGGATGGCGCGTGGATTAAAGGAGACTGATAGAGGTTATGTGTGTCGGATGCTTCTGGAGAGAGGGAGATTTTTCCTGCCTAAGGAGTTTTTTTGCCTTTTGTTGTGGTTCTATCATGGATGGCGAGGTGAGGACCCGTCTGTACGCAGAAGATGGAGACGACGAATGTAGGTGAAAACGAGAGTAACGGGCATGTGGTGCTCACAAGGGAAGGGAGAGCAAGAAAGTGTACGCAAGGCTGGGGATGGCTAATGAGCTACGGAGGTGTGTGCAGAGCGAAGGGGATGTCAAGTGCAAGATCGTGAAGCAAGCGAACGTCGATGCCTATCACTGAGCAAGCGCAGAGCAATGAGGGGTGTGTGACATGGAAAGTCACTTTTCCTTTTGAATTCATGATTCCAAAGGAATCATCGACGCAAATTAATTAATGATGTGTGCAAACGACCAGTATGGAGCTCTATCTCATGGTGTGAGTTTTGCCCCAAAAAAAAAAACATTGCATGAAAGGCTAATAAGCCTGTCCTGTATATAAAAGTAACTTGTAAGGACCTAGAGTTAATGGTACATTCTAGGTATTGGGTAAAGGATTTCCTCCAGATAGTTACTTGTGTAGATGATTAATATGCTTAAGACTGGGGGGTCCACATTTCAAAAATAGCTATAGCACTCTCTAGACTTGCTGGGTCCACCTTTCAAAAATATTTATAGCATGTGCATTCGAAAGGTATTTATTAAATCCTTCACACACACACTTTGCCACGAATTAAAAGACCTCTTTTTTCATAAATTTGTAACTTTTTTTGGTTTTCTATTTTTTAACCCCGCTTGTACCTATAATTTTGTAGTGCTTTGAAATATTAACAGCCTCTACGAGTGAACTCGTGTGTTACACCTGCATAATTTGAGGTTGATCTTGTAGAGGTCTAAGTAGCATAAAGTTTATCGTAATCTCTAAACAAATAATAAAAACTAAATATATATATTTTTTAGATTTGTAGATATAGAGATTTTATTTTTTTTTGGCAAGACTCACATTTTAGTGAGTGAAATGAATTAAAAGCCAAATTTTTTACAAAGGTAGTCCTACTCAAACCAAGTCACGACATCACATGATACGACCATACCAACAAACAACACAGAGATCCAAAGTCTTGGCTTTTACAAGGAGCCACAATCTTAATACATACTAAACCAAACAGAATAACTACATCGAACTAAGAGGATGCCACCATGTCGGGTGGCTTGCCACCCCAACCCATCATGTCCACCAAGTCTATAGTTACCACCAAACATAACTAGCAGATCAAACATAATATAGCAAGGGCGAGGGCCCAAGTCCCCATCATCAACCGACCAATTGGGTTTCCACCATGCCGAAGACCCTGCCACCATGGCCATCATCGTGCCCCAGCCAAGCCGCACCGACGATGCACCAAAGACAAAACCGGGCCTAAACCAAGAGCAAACCACTGCTGGAACCAAGAAGCAGCCAAATAACCACTACAGAAGAGAGCTAGAGGAACAACACCACAATCACCCACACCCGTCATGGCCGAAACTAGTTGACACATGAGCTTAGAGAAGCTGTCACCTTCTCCTTGTCCATCCTGCTTCCACTAGAGTCATCCCGCTTCCCCCAACAATTCGTTGAACTTGTAGAAGATAAGCTCCGCCTTTGCATCTTCAAGGGCCCCAATTGCCCGAAAACCCATAGCTAGACCTCCATGCAAGCGAGTCCATCCAGATCCACAACCTCCGTGGCGAGTTGCTTTGCTCCAAGCTAGAGTATGGTCTCCGCTGCAAACCCCATAAGAGCAAAAATAAGGCCTGATGCTGAGAAGACGAGAAAACTCCCATACCAGTAAGGGAAACCGAGTGGGCCATACCCAAGCCCAGTCCTATCCATAGATCATGTCGCACTGATCTGGAAGCTCCATACTGTGGACAACTCCACAAGTATCTGAGAGCTCCGCCAAGGGGCAGCCCCTGGACATTTCGCCAAAAGAGCCCCCCACCCCGATGCCAGTACGCAAGGGGGTGGCACCCTCTCACGATGATGCTTATGACTCATGAGCTACTCTCTCTAAATTTTAAAAAAAAACTGCTAACTTGGGTTCTCTAGGTGGAGAAATGAGCTTCTGGTCAGGGCCGAAAATTGCAACCCTTCCCGCCCTTCCTTTGCTACTAGCCCTGCACACGCCGGGAAAATTTATAACAGCCCGTCCTAAGGAAGGACAGGTTGTTCGACTGGCCCTGCCCCAAGGAAGGGCATATTTTTGCAAGGCCTTCCTAGGGAAGGGGAACCTTTCAAAATGCCCTGCAGAGATTAATCATGTCAATGCTTGGCATTGGGACTTTTGGACTTGTACATAGAGGATGTTCTATGGACTTTGAGAGTCACTAATGAGTATAGAATCTGATTTTGAAGGCTGTTCAAGCATGCATTGCCATGCACCTTAAAAAAAAGTTAAGGTATACTTTTTAATATAGGGAATTTTAAAGTGTTGGGCAGACTATAGACGAAACAAAGTACGAAGATTGAAGTTCGAAGTTTGAACTTGGGAGTTGAACGTTCAATCGCTCGCGAGTTTTCTACTGAAGGCATCAGGCTTGAGTGATGAGTCTCGTCACTTGTCTCTCTCATCCACCAACTGCTGACACAGAACTTCTATATCCAAGTTCCAACTGAGATGAGGAAGTTTGAGGGATGCCATGTAATCAATGCTAGTGGGTTGGAAAAAGAGAGAAGGTAAGTACACTAGAGATATATGATGTCGAAATGCCAAACAACCCTTCCCATGAGACGGGCTCTCTTGAAAATTTCCCTTCCCTAGGATGGGTAAAGGTGCCCTGCAATTTTCAGGCCTGCTTCTAGTTGCAATCAATTGACTTGACGTATTAAACTACTCCAACTATAATGAATCAATAACAGGGACAAGAAATTGTATTGTTTGCTACCTCAATGTCTAATAATGGTTGTCGTAGAAACTTTATGTTGTACAATTACATATCATTGGTATATTGACCTTTGAACCATAAAAATCATACACAGTTTTTGAGCCTAGTTATTGAAATACATAGTTAACATATGAAAATAATAAAAAATTGTAAGAGTATGGTACACTACCCCGGAATCCGGATAGAAGATAGTTTGATATGTTTTTTTCATGCTAGTTATAATACAACTCAGCATTACGGATGAAAATTATGAAGGATTTAGAAATCTAGTTCTGAGAAGATTCAATAAAAAATATGAACATAATCTATTGGTTGATGCTTTGTGCTACCGTCTACTGCTTTTTAGTGTGCATAGAACTCTAGGATTTTTGCTTTACTAAGGGTGGGTTTAGACTAGGCGGTAGTAGCACACATATGGTTGCAGGCAACCAATCACAGGGGCGCACGTCGGATGGGGTATTCAAATAGAGCGGCGGAAGCACTGAAAAAGGGCGCAGCTCATGGAAGCCATTCAGCGTTTCTCTTCCCCCCCCCCCAAGAACTTCCACCCTCCAAGTGGGATGTCATGTCAAAGGCTCACCCTCATGAACGTTAAGAACATCAAGCTATTAATAAAATAAACTTTCATTACCTCCTCTTTCACTAAGGTTTATGAAAATTACCAAATTACCCTTTTATTATAATAAAAAATCTAGAAAATTTTACTCTCACAGCCAAAGAAAATTTTAGAAAATTTGAAGGGCATTTTGGCAATTTGACACACTATTGACGGTATTTTTGGAATTAGAGGGTTATTTTGGGAATTTTCACACATCCGAGGGGTATTTTGGTAATTTTCCCAAGGTTATTGGTACACTCGATAAATATTTTTTCCTTTTATTGTCTGTTCCGCCGCCGCCCAGTGTTCACAATAGACGGCGGAAAAAAAATCGAGTCATTTTTTGTTCCACCCTTTATGTGAACATTTGGGTGGCGGAAGTGTGCATTTTGTAACTCTTCCACCCGGAAAAGCACTTTTTGGAGTGTTTCTTCCACCTCCCCAATGTGAACCCAGCCTAATTTGGAATCGACCATAGGATTGGTCTACGCTTGGGGCAACTAGTGCCACTTTTAAAAAGTCTATAGCTTTTCTGAAGTCTTAATCAAGTACTTCTAATTTTTTAAGAATGGGGATAAGGCCAAAAAATCCTCTATCAAAATATACGCAGTTCAACTCTAGTAACTGCTGCTCAAAAACCCTAGCCATGGCGTGAATAGGAACTGACGCGCCCTGTCTTGTCGAGCTTTACTCAACCTAAGGGGAGATGACCTCATCGGTCATCTCACCTTCCTTTCGCCCAGATTCGAGGCAGCTTAACATCTGGGCATCGAGCGGCCTCCCTCATCATTCCTTGGTACAAATTAACTCACCAGCCAACCTTGGTGCAGGAGTTGGGGGTTGCATGCAGAGCCGTATTCGCTCCATAGCCCTGCCACTGCATCTTTTCTTCACGGAGGTGAACATTTCACTGGTTACGACAACATCGGCAAGCTTGAGGCTGCACGACTCCTACGACATGGCGTCGTGCTTCACACAGCTCCCCCTCCCCTCCCATCGATAGGGATACGTCTTGGGACTTTTGAGGGCTCTGCCGCTCCAACCGCCCCTGTTGGCTGCCTCAATCTCTCAACCTAGGAGGAAGCAGTGGCTCTCCTGCAGGAAGCTCTCACCAAGCTCCAGGCGGTAAGCCTACTGTTATATTAGATTCGTCAAACTCAGAAAGATCTTGAGAATAGAGCCCTCATTGGCTTACTGGCTGGCCCTAGACCACCGGTTGAGGTCCTTAGGGGTTGGATTCAAACCAATGGGGTGCCATCGGGGCTGAAGTCGAGACCATCCAAGCTCTCCCAAAGAATCAATACGTATTTGTGTTTAGGACCGTAGACATGGCTTTTAGGGTTCTCAGCACCGGCCAATGGCTATTGCGCACTACACTGCTATGCCTCGTCAAATGGAACAAAGAATACAACCCAGAGAGAGATGTACTAAACCATTTTCTTGTTTGGGTAGAATTCCCAAACCTGCCCTTGCATTTCCACAACCACCTGAGGGTCATTGGCTCCCAGCTTGGAAAGGTTCTAGGAGACCGTCCTAGAGGGGACTATATCTCCTCTTGGCACCCACAGGTCTTAATCGAGATGGACATCTCGAATGACCTCCCCGCAGCTATGGTCATTGCCCTGGATGACGGAGAATGCTTCGAGCGGCAACTGAACTACAAATATTTGCCTAATGCCTGCTTACATTGAGGCACCAAAGGGCATTTTGTTCGAGACTGCCCTCTCAAGAACCCTAAACCAGTGTTGAGACCCTCCAACCAGACACCACATGAGGACAAGCCTCAGTCTGAAGCCCAACAAGCCCCACCCCATCCTGCAAGAGCGGAAAGGAAAACAGCTAATAGAAACAACACAAAAAGAAGCCGCACTCGGACCCCGAATAGGTTCGCCCTTCTGTCCACCTTGCCTAAGTGGGAAGACTCAGAGGTAGCTGAGTCCGTAGGGCAGGATTCAGATGAAGAGCTGGACAACGAGTCCCAACTGGAAAACCAGGTCAACAAGGCAGACCTAGAGGCAATCACTGAGCTCAATAAGACCACTACTAACCCCAAGCACAACAAGGACAATGAGGCACCTAACCTAATCGAAGTTGCAGCTGCAGCCCTGCTCCTATGGAGGTCTAAAACGACAACAAACGCACACACCAATCAGTTACTCACCTCTCCTGGAGGTCTCAGAGCAAGCAACACAAAGATCGTCGAAGTAATCGATGAGAATGCTTACATGGAACGTAAAAGGGTTATCATACCCTTCCAAGGCCAGGAAAGTAAGAGGATGGCTGGCTAACTACCCAGTAGATGTAATAGGGCTCCAAGAGGTGAAGACAACGGGGGATGAACTCACCCAAAGCCTTCCAGGTGGTCTCTAAAGTCCACCAATGGCACACGTCCTCCCACTGGCTCGGGGGGTACTATGCTAGGGATACCTCAGGATTGGAAGGTTCACCTTCAGGATTCCTTCACCAGTGAATATTGGGTAGCAATACGTATAGAGTCCCTTATACAATGTATGCTAGTATCGGTCTATGCTAGTGGCTCAGTCAAAGATCGAGCTCAACTATGGAGACAACTCCGTTCGATTGGTGGACCAGTAATTTTAGCTGGGGACTTTAACATGGTGGAATCTTTGGACAACCTTTTTCAATCTAAGGGCCAGACCCTGTTGGGGATGGAACTGCAGGAGTGGGAATCACTCAGAACTCACATGGACCTGTGGGATGCAGGCAACCTTGGGAATTCACATGGCAAAATTACTCCACAGGCCCTAACGCCAGGAAAGCTAGGTTGGATAGGTGTTACATTAGTGCATCCCTTGCCAACAATTTTAATAGAGTGAAAGTAAAACCTAGAATCACTTCATGCGCTTCAGATCACTATCCAATGGTCATCACACTGGATGACAAAAGTAGCAAAATTAGAAATCATTGGTTTCACACAGATAATTCCCTTTTTCAACTTGGCGAGGTCTAAGCCAGTGTAGTCAGTGCAAGCCTTCTCTAAAGGCTTTACCCCGGCCAAAGCTTGGAAGGAAGCCATCTCCTCTACACAAAGCTCACTAGTCTACTTCAGGAAAAAAGTCACAGAAATTAGAAGGAGGAGGAAAGATAGCATCTATAATGAACTGATTGAACTAGAATCCTGCGGCACTACAGATTACCACTTTCAAGATAAAATCGCATTGCTTAGGCAACAACTAAGGGTGGAAGAAGACATTACTCGGCTCCACACATCTGCGTTCTTTAGGGAGTGGTGGGCGGGCAAAGCAGACAAACCAACTAAAGAAATTTTTCGAAGCCTTAGGAAAAAACACCAGAAGAAAGTTGTCCCCCTCCTCCAGGGCCCCAATGGCAAAGCCTCAACCGATTTAGAGAATCTCAAATTAGCAAAAGACCATTTCTCTCAGATGTTTAGCCCTAAAGAAAAACCTGATGAAGCTGTCTGCCTAGCTAGGGAGCTAATCCATAAATGCAGGGCTAGGGTCATTCCCCCCCTCCTGGCATCTCAACTTGACTCGGATCTAACGGTTTGCGAGATCAAGCGCACGATCGACTCCCTCAAACACAAGAAAACCCCTGGCATTGATGGTCTCCTGGCCGAGTTCTTCCAAACATTTAAAGAAGTTCTAGCCCCGGTGCTGGTCCTAGTCTGGGAGTAATCTGTTAAGTATGGTGCGCTTCCAGCCCAACTGAATACGGGCATCATAAAACTCCTCCACAAGAAGGGTCCAAAGTGTAGAGTGCGTAGGTGATGGAGAAGGTAGAAAAGAAGACTATGCACACACACCAACACACATCGAGACACACACACACACACACACACACACACACACACAATCGTTACCCTAGCAACCATTCAACGTGCTGCTCTTCTCTTCTTCTCTTTTAACTATTATCCAAAGTATATTTACAACATAGTATAGTCAGTGTCCAGCCGCCCATAGCACAATGAACATATTCTTTAACATCATATTCTTTAACACTCCCCCTCAAGCTCAGAGTGAGCTTGCATATGATGGATTCCCAATGCTTCACGAAAGTAGCAAAACTTCTCCTTTCCAAGAGCTTTTGTGAATATATCCGCAACTTGATCATTTGTCTTCACATACACCAAATCAATCTCGTTTGCCAAAACTTTTTCTCTAATGAAGTGATAATGTACCTCAATGTGTTTAGTGCGAGCATGGTAGACTGGATTCTTTGCCAACATGATGCTACTAATATTGTCACAATATATAATGACACTGTCAAGATAGTCAAAACCAAAGTCTACCATAAGTACTCTCAACCATGACTCTTCACATGCTGCCAAAGATGCTCCACGATATTCAGCTTTTGTACTTGATAATGCTACAGTTGATTGCTTCTTGCTACTCCAACTTATCATACCATTGCCAATGGAAAATACATAACCACTTGTAGATCTTATATCCTTAAAATCTCCTGCCCAATCTGCATCTGTGTAACCATAAAGACAAAGCTTCCCATTCTTTTCATAAAACATTCCATAACTGACAGTGGCTTTCACATATCTCATAATCCGTCTCACTGCATCAAGATGACTTTTACATGGCTTTTGCATGAATTGACTCACAACACCTACTGCATAACTCAAATATGTCCTTGTTATTGTCAAGTAAATAAGGCTTCCAACCATCTTGCGATACATAGTGACATCCTCAATGTAATTTCCATCATCGAACAACTTCACATTTTGATCAAGAGGTGTATCAACCGGTTTGCACGCTGTCATTCCATACTTCTCAAGCATATCCAATGCATATTGTCTTTGTATCATCCAATTCTTGATAATGTATTGAAAATTTCAATTCCCAAGAAATATCTCAACTCACCAAGGTCCTTCATGTTGAATTCTCTCAACAAACTCTTCTTGACATGCAAAATTTGCTCATCATGACTTCCAGTGAGAATCAAGTCATCAACATAGATAACAATAACGACGATCTCTCCATCAACATGCTTCAAAAACAATGAGTGATCAGCAGTAGACTGTTTAAATCCAATCTTCTTCAAGAATCTGGTTATCTTTTCACACCAAGCTCTAGATGCTTGCTTCAAACCATACAATGCTTTCTTCAACTTACACACATAATATGGAAACTCTGGATGTTGATAACCCTCTGGCTGTATCATATAAACTTCTTCTTCCAAGTCACCATTCAAGAATGCATTATCGACATCCATTTGCCGTAACTTCCAACCGAACATACTTGCCATTGCTATCACCAATCTGACTGTTGTCATCTTTGCAACTGGACTAAATGTCTCATCATAATCAAGACCTTTTGTTTGTGCATAACCTTTAGCAACAAGTCTCGCTTTGTATCTTTCCACACTACCATCTGACTTGCACTTGACTTTGTATACCCATTTTGAACCAATTGCTTTCTTTCCACTTGGCAAGCGAACCAAATCCCAAGTGTCATTCTTCACAAGAGCATCCATCTCATCATCCATAGCTGACTCCCATTCTGAATTTTCAATTGCCTCTTGAAAACATGTAGGCTCTTTATGTTGCACGCGTGAAACCATGTATGCATAATGTGTACGCATGTAACCGTTGTATGTCAATCTATCAACTGGATAACACACCCTCTCTGATCTTCTCAACTGTGGTGCACTCTTCTCTTCAACTCTTGCATATGGGGGTACATATTTCTTAATATGCTTGCTGCCAGGTGTCCTCAAATGTGGTAAACCATGCTTTTCATCGAGACTTTCATCTCCAGAACTCTCTTCAACTACTTTCTTCTTTCCTTTCTCGTCTTGCTTCTTATCTCGCAAATGACCACTCCATGGGTTGACACTTCCTGTACTCTCCTCTGCCATATGTGGTCCTGAAATAGTTCTTGTTGATGGTCCTGGCTTATCGACAACATGACGCACATTCTCTTGCTCTTCATACTCATCTTCTATCATCACTGGCTTTGGTTTATACCATGGTTCATGCTCACAAAATCTGACATCTCTACTGACATAAACTTGTCTTGTCGTAGGATCATAGCACTTGTAACCTTTCTTTTCAATTGGATAGCCCAAGAATATGCACTTCACTGCCTTTGGCTCCATCTTCTTTCTTGCTTCATTTGGCACATGAACATAGCAAACACATCCAAAAACTTTCATGTAGGAAACTGTTGGCTTGATCCCATAAAGTCTCTCATAAGGTGAAATTTCATGAATGGTAGTTGCTGGTGTTCGATTCATAATGTGTACTGCTGTATGAACTGCTTCAGCCCAATATGTTAATGGCATATTCATTTCATTCATCATGGATCTTGCAATCTCTGCTATGACTCTATTCTTTCTCTCAGCAACTCCATTTTGTTGTGTTGTGTATCTGCAAGTAATTTGTCTTCTTATGCCTTGTTCACGTAAGTAATCATCAAAACTGTGTGACATGTACTCTCCCCCTCAATCTGTACGTAGGCATTTAATTTGACAACCATTCTCTTTCTCAACCATAACTTTGAACTCCAAGAATACCTCAAATGCCTCTGACTTTGCCTTTAGAAAGTAAACCCATGTCATTCTGATGTAATCATCCGTGAATGTGATAAAATATCGACAACCATTTGGCGTAGCATGATCACAAGGTCCCCAAATATATGAATGAACAATTTCCAAAGGACTTTGGCTAATTCTCCCCCTCTTTGGAAATGGTAAACGAGATTGCTTTCCAAATTGACAAGCTTAACAAACATGATCGAAATTCAATCTGCCAAACTTTGGTAATCCACGTACAATTTGATTTGATTGCATATGCTTTAGTCTTCTAAAATTGACATGACCAATCCTCTTATGCCATAACTCTGCCCAATTATCTTGAGTAGTTGATTTGTTTGCATACATACCACTGTGTAAACATGGATCTCCAGCTTCCAATGAGAACAAGCGACCTTTCTTTCTTCCACGTGCCAATATCTTGTCTGGTCTGTCTTTGTGAAACTCCTCTATGAAGCAGCCATAACGATTAAAACGGACTTGCAACCCTTGATCTGTCATCTGTCCAACTGATGCTAAATTCTTTGTGATTGAAGGTACATATAGAACATCTCCCAATGTGTTGTATGTCCCGTCTTTTTCTAGCAATGGAAGTGAACCAACATGTGTAATCCGATGCATAGTATCATCACCTGTAGCGACAAACTCATCCTCTTCTAATTTCTCTTTTCTGTCAAACCATTCACCATGATATGTCATATGATTTGTGGCACCACTATCTGAACACCAATCATCTGTATGATGTGGCTCCACCATGCTCCCAACAACATGCTCCATAGGAAATAAATGTCCACTCGATCTATTGTCATATATATTTTGATCATGAGGATTGTATCTAGTAAAATTTCCTCCATGTCTGCCATAACCTCGACCTCTTCCACCACGATCACGATTTTGATTTAGCCTTGTGTAACATTCTCTTTCAAAGTGAAGATAAATGCCACATCTATTACAATATCCATCTCTTTGAGGATGTACAAATCGTCCACCTCCACGTCCACAAGTTCGGGCTCTCCCCCTGCCTCTTTGGCTATAATCATTGTAACTTTGACTTTGTTGGTTTTTCCATTGACCTCTTCCAGCATTGTTTCCACGACCATAGTTTCCTGTTCCACCTTTATTGTTTCCACAACCTCTAGAGTAAAAAACTTGATCTCTGGAATTGTTATTTGATGTAGAAGGACCTGACTTCCCTAACTTCACCTCTTCTTGCAAACAAAGGTTTACTAACTCTTCAAAATCAGGCATGTGTTCTCGAACAGATATAGATGTATCCAATGATTTGTATTCCGGTCCCAAACCATTCAATGTCACTGAAACTAAGTCATCATCTGGAACTTCAACATTAATGCTTGCAAGATCTTCCTGTATTTGCTTTATCTTTGTCACATAATCTGATATGGATCTATTTCCTCACCATACACAATGTAACCTTTGCTTCAAGTGAACTTTTTGTGGTTCTGTGTTGGAGCTATTCATTCTTGCTAGTATCTCCCATGCTTCCTTTGGAGATTGAGCATTCTTCACATGTGGTATAAAGAAGTCACTAATGCATAGTGAAATCCAATGCATCACTTTCCTTGAATTCTCGATCCACTTCTTGTAAGCTTCTACTCGTGCTTGCCATGTTTTATGTGCTTCAACATTCTCTCTATTTGGTTCCAAACCAACCTCGGGACACTCTTGTTCACCTATAATATAATCCCATAAACCTTTGCCCATGATAAAGTTCTACATCCTGTAAGACTATATGTTGTAGTTCTCTCTGGTCATCTTCTCTCCAACAATTTGTGTGACTTGAGTTGAACTTTCTGCCATCTTCACACTCTCAATTTCTTCCAAAGGATTTTGACAAAATTTCGGCAGAGTTTCGTTTGTATTTGGACAATATCTCAAGTGACAATCTCAACCAAAGTGCTCATAAACACTGACAGAAAATCTCTCACTGCCAAGGGAAAATCCACTGACTCACTTTGCCACAGACTTACTCAATACTATGCATAAATACTCTAAAGCAATGTCCACATGGACCTGTATGCAAATGCAATCCATACGTTGTCCTGTACCACATATCCATACATCCACCTTCTTCCCATAGTCGTAAACGACATATGAGGTCTTTCGCGGGGCCAGTCAGGGGTTCGCTCTAGTACCTAATCCACCTTGCCAAGGTACCAAAGCTCCCAAGGCAAGGCTTCAAAAAACCTCACTCGACCCTCACAAAGGCTGTAGTTTTCCAAAATACATTAACCGCATATCCATACATAACCACAAAGTACTCAATTTGACAATATAACCGCCTCAACTTCTTCCCACAACCTTTCTTACATAGGCGACTGTCCATAATGGACCCACAACAACCAAACATAATCTTCGATAACACAATATCATGATGCAAAAGCTCTATGTCGTTCTCCAAAACCTGTGTAAATGTTGAATTCTTCACCTGTAACCTGTAAATCTACTGCCGAGTGCAAAACTGGACATCTCCTATGCTTGTGTGAGCTGGCTGTTTGTTGCAGAAAATTGCAGATTTTGGCAAATCTGAGTATGCCAATGCGTTCGGAATGCCCAAAAAGATAAAGATAGACTCCTTGATCACTGTATTCCGAGTTCGGGTGAGGGAGTTATGACAAAAAAACTCTCTTTTTTGCTGTTTTCCAGAGCTGCGGAAACCTATGTATTGACTGTAGCTCTTCAAACTAAGCTCTAATACCACTTTGTAGAGTGCGCAGGTGATGGAGAAGGTAGAAATGAAGACTACGCACACACACCAACACACATCGAGACACACACACACACACAATCGTTACCCTAGCAGCCATTCAACGTGCTTCTCTTCTCTTCTTCTCTTTTAACTATTATCCAAAGTATATTTACAACATAGTATAGTGAGTGTCCAGCCGCCCATAGCACAATGGACATATTCTTTAACACAAAGGACATTCTCACAAACTGGCGACCTCTCACAATGCTCAATGCTGACTATAAAATCTTTGCTAAAGCCATAGCCTTGAGAATTTCCCCGGCCCTCTTGGAATGGCTGTGTGTTGAGCAGAAAGGATTCATTAAGGTCAGAAGGATTATGGAGGTGGTCATTGCAATGTGGGAAAGAATCGAATATGCAAAAGAGATTGAGCAAGACTATGTGTTCGTCAAAGTTCACTTTGACAAAGCCTATGATAGACTAGAGTGGTCATTTCTTCTCAATTGTCTGGTCATGATGGGTTTCGGTCCTACCCTAGTCCATTTTGTAAGAACCCTTCTAGGGAATTCCCATGCCAGAGTAGCAATTAATAAATCAATCTCAGAACCCTTTCCCCTAAACAGATAAGTTTTGCAAGGTTGTCCACTAGCGCCCCTACTATTCACCTCCTCAACTGACTCTCTCAACTGGCTTGTAAAAACGAAGATAGAAGCTAGGTGGATGCATGAATAGGTGGTACACTAGCTACCCATTTTTGGGGGTGGTAGCAAGGGGGTGGGTTGGGTGGTAGCTAGATGAGTAAACATTGAGAATCTTTTATAAGGTTTTATTTGAAAATTGTTCATCAAAAGGCTTGAGCAGCAAGCTGGATTGAAAAACTTTAAAAATTATCTTTTTAGTTTCAACTGTGTGTGTGAAAGTAGTGCGGGGGGGCACCTTACTCCACAATCATGACGCCTCCTGCTCGTCGAGGATTGCAGAGGGGGGGCAACTCAGGTGGCCAAGAAGCTCCTGCAGCAGCTGAAGCAAAATCAGCCACAATTACTGGGAGGCGGAAGAGGGCCCATCATTCATCTCCCTCGCCTGATCCACACTTGGCCTCCCCTGATGGAAAGAGGAAGAAGAAGGTCTTGACTCCTTCACCAAAGCCCTGCACTCCCATAGCAAAGAAACATTCAAAAATGGCGGATGTTGTAACCCCCAACACTGAGGTACTATTGCATCTTAGTGTTGTTGGCTGTCTCTGCACAATTTATTGTTGTAACTTGTTTCCAAGGTCCATGTAAGCTCTCTTAAGCTTGCTTTGAAGCAAACCTAAGTTAGAGGCTAGATGTTTGTAGATGCATTCAAGCTCCATAAGCTAATGTGCATGCATTCAAGCTTGCATTGAAAACCCGTGTAAAGGCATGCATGCATGCATTCAAGATTGCATTGAAAACCTGTGTCGAGGCATGCATGCATGCATGCATTCAAGCAGATATATTTGTGCACATTGCATTTTTTATTGAACTTCAATTGGTTGGCTGCACATGCATTCATGTTTTGTGCATAGTTGGGACCGTACTCGTATGGATTGCAAATCATAGTGCTATGAAGAAGCATGAATCAGTGATACTCTATCAGTGTGGTAGCTACCACCTAAAACACTCATTTAATATAGGGAAAGTGCATCAGAGATCATCAAGATTGTAGCATTCAGCATTTTGCAAAAAACATAACAAGTTGGTAGCATTATGTTAGCCAGCTACCAATCAAAAAGCTCATTTAGCAAAGAAATACCAAGGTGGTAGTTACATGGTAGCTATCTGTCTAGGAAACAGGTAGTTGTACCACCTATACATGCACATGCCCAGCCTGCTTCTGCTCCTGTCAATGCAACAATTGATGTTTAATGTGAAAACTTCTATAAATTTGTGATATTATAAATGCTCACCATGCATAAGTTATCTAAGTTTTCAGTAAATTTATGGCCGTGTATGTTTCAAGCGTAAGTGTTGAACCATACTCCAATCATACTTCCATACCCGTATGCATTTGCCGTATGGAAACAACTATGGTCTTATGTTTTTCCCTGTATTTTACAAGGCAAAGGCCGTTGGTGCACTCCATATGTACCATTTGAAAGGAAGACAGTTTTTTGCATGACAAAGCCTCAAGCACATGAAGTATACGACCTCCCGAACTCTAGAGTGGATGCTCGACTGCTGAGACTGAGACAGATTTCACCAACAAAGATTGGTTGAAATACTTTAAGGAGGTGCCGAAGAGGGGCAACAAAGTAAAATGTAGAGACGTGAAGCCAGAGCTCTGGAACAGGTTTTATGTATTGTTCACATCCGTGTATCAAGAACCTCCTGGAAATTATGGTATGGAGGTGACTAAAGGATTTGCTAGAGGCTTTCTATATGAGCAGTTGAAGGGACAGGTTGACTGGGCCTTGTTTTCAGAAAGTATTGTCACAAATATGGATCCAGGAAAATTACATGCAAAGAAGTAGCGATGGGAAGCTTTCCATTCCTCCTCTGCCCCTAACAGTTCGCGGCGAATGACGAGGACTCCAGATCATTTGGAGGCACCCCAGGAAACTCCGATCGATACAGTGGATGATGTGCAGGAAAAGAATATTTGGTCCACCGTCTCTTACAGAGTTAGATACTATTTACAACATGGTTGTAAGTAAGCATTCTTTTGCATTGTCAGAGTATAATGAATCTTTTAAAAAGCTGGAATTGCTTCAGGCTGATGTGCACCGAAATGAAGGTGCCAACCTCCTAGTGGAAACGCTCAGAGGCCAGTTGAAAGATGCAGAGGCTGCATTACTAAAGGCAGAAGGTAGCGTCGATGCTGTGGATGCAATGAAGGTGGAGCAGCTTAAAAATACTGTCGGCAGGTTGTCGCTAACACTCCAAACATTGCAAGTGGTAGTTGAGGAGAAGGCACCACTTGATGATATGGATAGTGCTCTAAAGGAGAGAGATTTTACACAGGAAGTGGAGAAGTGTGCACAAGCGTGGATGGATTTTGTGAAGACCATGCAGGTCAAAAGAAGTATAGTTTTGTTTTCTGCACCTCCGCCGAAAGCTACACCTGTGGATATGGTCACCTTGCCTTTGGACAAAGTTTTTAGTGCTTGTGGGTTGACGATGTACGACGATGATGCACTTAGCATGTTTTTGCTGCCCTGCAATCATGCCTTTCACATGTACTGTTTTGGCCATCTTGTTGCAAGCAAAGAAACATGCATGGAGATGGGATGCATGCAACCAATTTTGCATACCATGCGGTCTTTGGTGATCCTCGGCAGTACGAATGCCAATTTCCAAGGAGTGCAATCAGACACCAAACCCTCATCAGTACCCTTAAGCATGGACCATGGTATACACCCTGCTGCATTTTGTAGCATTGAGCTTAAATTTATCTGTTTTTTTGTGTTATTATTAAGGGAACCCTATTAATCGTAGCTACTAATACAAGACTGGTAGCTACTAGTACAATACTGGTAGCTACCACTCTCATAGTGGCAGTTGTCCTGCTAATCCTGGTACATTTAGCTACCAGTATGGCTGTGGCTACCATTCTTCCATGAGATACTATTCTCCCATGGAAGTCTTGCTGGTGGAAAGGTAGCTAACATTCTTCCATTAGCTACTGTTTTACCATGGAACTCTAGCTGGTGACAAGGAAGTTCTCACTGTCAACCCTGGTAGCTACCAATATAATAGTGGTAGCTACCATTCTGCCATGAGGTGCCATTCTGCCAAGGAAGTCCTGCAATTAACAAGGTGGCTACCAAGATTTCATTGGTAGCTGCCATGAGGTGCCATTCTGCCAAGGAAGTCCTGCAAGTGACAAGGTAGCTACCAGGATTGCATTGGTAGCTGCCATTCTTCCATTCTGCCAAGGAAGTCCTCCAAGTGACAAGGTAGCTATCAGGATAACATTGGTAGCTACCATGATAGCATCTGTAGCTACCATGATGGCAGGGGGCAAGGTAGCTACTAGGATAGCATTTTGTAGTACTGGGAGCTTATTAGTGCTTGCCTGGTAGCTTCTAATGTCATGCTGACCTTGCATGTAACTTGAAAACTTGTTCTTAATTTCTTATTATGAAGAACATAATTCAAGGTGTTGGTACATGCTGAGAAGGAAGATGTTTTAGATAAAGGTTGTTGCCAGGCTTTTATTCTGTTAACCACCACTGTTAGATTGCTTACTACTAGGATAGCATTGGTGGCCCCTATGTCATCTTGGTAGCTCTCAGTCAGCCAACTACTAGGATGGCATTGGTAGCTACCAAGATTGTGCTGGTAGCTATCAGTGCTTTCCTGGTAGCTTCCACTATCATGCCTGGTAGCTTCCACTGTCATGTTGTAGCTACATGTAACTTGAAACATCAAGTTCTTAATTCCTTAATACTTTTCATGATTGTAGAGGCTGAGCCAGAGATTTCAGTTGAGAAGGAAGGTGTGTTAGAGAAGTATAGTCCTAAGAATGGAGAGAAGCTCGGCCAGAGACACCAGTCCCTCCATCCTGAAGACCGTACAAATGATGCAAAGGGAAAGAAAGAGAAAGATGACAGGTGTTATTTCTGGTTTTGTTTTTTCCTAAAGGTAGATAATATTGTTTAAGGTTCATTCTTGTTGATTGTTTCTTCTCTCTTGCAGATGGAGCTGCCAAAAGGCCTACAGAGGATGCAGAAGGGCAAACAAAGACATCAAAGGACCAATTAGCCATAGAGACTGGAGAAAATAGTAACATGGAATCTAGAAGAATAGGTGCTACAACAACTTTTGGCTCTTTTCCTAAATCCTGTCGCCATTTTTGGCTTTGTAACAATTCTCCATTTCCTATGAATTTAGAAAGCCAAAATCAAATTTTTTTGGTCATGTCCATCATTGTTGTTTATCTCATTATTGTTTTTATGTTCAGATGTTGCCACTAGCAACATTGACAATCTTGATCACATAATAAGTATGATAGCACAATCTACTATGAAAGACCCTCCTGATGTAGATGGTTCATTTAGAGTTGAGGGCCAAGTCCCATGTGCTAGCAGCATTGATGACCAAGAGGATAAAAACACGGAGTTTTTTGTCCGCAGTACTGGTGAGGACACGGAGATTATCATGAAAAAGTATGAACCAGGAAGGGAAAATGGTGATGCATCTGTGGATGCAGGTGGTGATGCAAGTTGTGCAGTTGGTGCAGGTGATGACACGGAGATTACAATTGATAAGTCTGAACCACCTGGGGAAGATGGTGACGCATATGTGGATGCAGGTGGTGCAGTTGGTGCAGGCAGTGCAGGTGAAGACACAGACATTATCATTGAAAAGTCTGAATCACCTTGGGAAGATGGTGATGCATATGTGGATGCAGGTGGTGAAGCAAGTTGTGTAAGTGAGGACACGGAGATTACCAATGAAAAGTCTGAACCACCTCAGGAAGATGGTGATGCATCTGTGGATGCAAGTGGTGATGTAGGTTGTGCAGCTGGTGCAGTTGGTGCAGGTGGTACAGAATATGTAAGGCACGATGATGGGACGGCGTCTTGGCAAAGGGAGGATGGAGGAGGTGCAGGTGGTGTAGCAGATTATGTTAGGAACAATGATGGGACGGTGTCTCGTCCATGGGATGATCCTGGGAACATATTGTTTGAGAGTAATCCAGCTCTAATACTTGATATTAATGGTGTCCTGCTGACTTCATTAGACAAGAGGTACCATTCATGGAAGCCTGCCTACTGGAATGATCTAGAAATTATAGACATAGCAAGGGTGTTTGCTGGGTATAAAAGGGATGCACCTACATTCTTTGGACTGGTGCCTTGTGCACTTTGATGTATTTGTGTGGACCTGATGCATGAAGACTAAAGCAGAAAACCTGTTGAGTGCCTGCTTTCCTGATCAGTTTTCCCAATTCAAGGAAATTCTTGCACAACAAGATTGTGTAAGAGCTGCTAGATTCAAGATAACTGGTGGAAAGCGTGTATTTTACAAGAAGCTAAGTGACTTCTGGGAGAAAAGAGGTCAGTACACTGCTACGTCCACAATTCTAATGGATGACGCACAATACAAGCAGCTGTGGAATCCTCCAGGCACTTTCGGCATTGTGAAGAATATGGAAAATCAGAATCCCAATGAGATTCAAGGATATCTTACAACAACTGTAAGATCTTGGCTCACGGCTTGGCTTTGTGCAGAAGATCGCCTCAAGTATGCCGAGGGCTGTGCACTACCGAGACCGATCGATAACCTGAGCATTAGGATCTCAAAGCAATGGCGTCTAGAGTATAACGGCTAGATATATTATCCTGACATGTAACCATGATAAGCGATGTAAACAGTCAACCATTTACTGACTCATGGAGTATTTTGCTCACTTGTAATGATGACACAATGTAGTAAATCAGCTTCCAATGCTCAATGTAGTAAAGCAGCTTTTGTTAACTTGTACACTTGTTTATGTTTTCGCATTGTTCATCACTGCACCTCCACAGTTGCACAATTACAAGTACTTAACAAAGCTTCCGATACCAGGAAATGTTAAGGGCAGGTACCAGTCTACATAGTAGCTACCCTTGCAGCTACTTATCTACACTTGTTTAATTTTTCTATGTCTGCTGTGGAGATGATTTATTTCTTATGGCTTAATGTACACGCGGGAGTACTGGTGGGCACTCGGGTTGGTTCTAGTGGTCATGATCATTCATGCATCAGATGTATTCAGTATTTACCAGAGTCACCTGTCCATTGTCTCTTAGGACTCGCACATGCAGCCTCGAACGTTCGAAAAGTGCTGCCATGTTTGCACGCCCCTGCGCTTATTTTGAATGGCTCCTTATTGCCCCCAACGTGATGACCCCCCCCCCCCCCCCCCCCCCCCCCCCCCCCCCCCCCCCAACGACGTTTAGCTATAACGGTGCTGATGGAGAAGGCGGGAGAGAAGCAGAATCCTAAAAAAACTACTAACACCTGCTGCTACGGGCCTGCAAAAGCTAATCTTATCCTCTGTCAACACAACCGTTGAGCAATCCTGCTGTGCATGTGCGAGATCCGTCATCGGTTGGCTGTCCGGTCAGGGGCATCGAACCCTTGAATGGCCGGCTGCATATGCGAGTCTCATCTGGAGTTGCCCTCATCTTCTTTTTTAGGGAAAGGCTTTCGACAAAGCGTTCATGCTATCTGCCTCAGGATATCACATAGGCATTTTAGACACGATTCAAGAAATTGCAAAACAGGGTGATGCTCAGCACAGAGATTACAGATATTCCCCCAAAGGAAAAAAAAAAAAGATGTTGAAGGGCCATCAAAAGCAGCTTAGATTAGAACTAGGAATGCTATACATCAAAAGGAGTGTTATTGTAAATAGCCTCATATGTTTCTAAGGAAAGTAAGAATTTGCTTGTACGTCCCACTTTCTGCATTGGGAACTTAATAGCTCGTACAAGGTGGGATTGCAAGGTGGCTTCAGGCTCAGAACTTAATAGCTTGAACTCATAGGGATTTTCTTTTGCTTGTTTGTACCAAAATCCTTTGACAACAAATGAGCCGGCATTGCAAACATTCCCCCATGCATCTCTTAGCAAAGCTTTAGTTTGAGTCTTTTCTGTTGTACATTTCAAGACATAGAAATCCACAAGCTCCTTATTGTCATGAGGAGCTATAACAACAAAATTGTCACCAACATGAAGTGCATCACTCAACGCATCATGGTGTCCTTCATATGCAAACACTTCAATCTCATCATCATCTTCGACATCATCTGTAGGTTCAAGGGTACCATAATTCCATGCAGAAACGTGTGATTTTTTCGAACACCTCCTCCAGCTGCCTTGCAAACAAGCACTACAAAAGCATGAGAATTGCCGATACCTAAGAAGTTTTCCATTTGTTAAGGAGTAGCCGTTGATACAATGTAACCCACGTGCATTAGGCACAGATTTACAATCCCGACGTTGGTTTCTATCCACATCACCTACTTTGACCTCCCAAAACAGTCGAGTAACTGGTCGTACCTGCGAAGACTACGTGGTTGCAGCACCATTGGACATGGTTTCTCTCAAAAATGGCACCACATCTGCTGCACATTGTAATTTCACACAATCTGGCTTTAGCTGCTCCTGAGTGAGATGCCTCTTAATAACAGCACCTGCACCATCATGTTCGCCCTTCCCATGACCTGAACATGAAAAGTGATGTGTCATTTTCAAACTTGTCAGAGTTCCATATCGAGCAACAAAATAAAAAGACCTTTTTGCTTTGAACTGCGAGGCTGCTCCATTTGTTTGAGTGATATGCCTAGCTCTTTCAACCAACCATAATGGAGCATAAAGCAATGCTGGACAAAAAGAGTATCATGGCTTTTATCATCAGATATATAGAAATGATAGTATTTTTGGACACTACCTGCAATCCTCACATATGTAATGTAAACTAAGATTGTCACCTGGCTAGAAAACCAATGCATCGATTGGATCTCGTTCTGTTCTTTAAAAGTGTAATTTTCAGCGAAATCCACCACTGACACTACCACATCTTCAGGGAAGATACGTAGACAATCTTTAAACTGCTCGGCGTGCCATCTATAAACAAAATTGTGCTTTATAAACTTACTCAGATGATCCTTGAACAGTATGAAAAGCTGCCCGCACTGCATCTCCTTGTGAGAAAGAATTTTTCTTTTCTTCTTTTTCCCTGAATCTGTTTCGCCAACTTCAAGGTCTTCAAAAATCTTAAGTGTTACCATGCGTGCACCATTTAACTCTTCAATCGGGCAAATTGGTAGCTTCTTTGAAGGCCCACACGAAGAGCATTCGCCAATCAAACACTTCAATGCAAAAAAAATTGACCCGCTAGCCTTCGAGCATAAAAATGACTCCCAAAGCTTTGTAAGGCTAGGGCACTGATTTGTCTGAGCACTACATTTCAAATCTGCACCACAAATATCACATTGACAACTACACTCTTTCCCATGCACACCATAAGAAATTTGCCTTATATGGTTTACAACATCCCTCAAGAATGACATTTGAATATGAGTGATGCAACAACAACTGTAGCGATCTCGAACCTTGCGCACAAAATAAGGTTTCAGCTTTTCAAATGTCCTTTGGTGAATTTGTACCTCTGGGTGACTTTGTTTGAAGGCAAGAAAGAATTCTACCTACATTAAATAATGATATTCAATACACTCATTGGCAAAATCATAACTTATTGTTGATATGCAAAACTGAGATCAATCTGGTGGGAGCTAGTATAAGAATGGTAACTAATACTTTTGTGATCAGTGGAAGGAGAAAAGTTACAAGAGCGTGAGTCTAATAGTAGAAAGCACTCTAAGACCTGGCTGTTATCAGACTACCTAAGGGTAGCTACCAGGTTAACAGTGGTAGCTACCAGGTTGACAGTGACAGCTACCAGGTTGACAAAGATAGCTACCAATCCACCAGGATTTCCATGGAAAACTGGTAGCTTCCACCAAGATTGTCATGGCAGACTGGTAGCTTCCACCAGGATTGCGTGGCAGTGTATTACTCTCAGAATGGTAACTAATATTTTGTGATGAGTGGAAGGAGAAAAGTTACAAGAGCTTGAGTCTAATAGTAGGAAGCACTCTAAGACTTGTGGCTACCTTTACCATGAGTAGCACTGTAAGGCTGGTTGTTATCAGACTACCTAAGGGTAGCTACCAGGTTGACATTGATAGCTACCATGTTGACATTGATAGCTACCAATCCACGAGGATTGCCATGGCAAACTGGTAGCTTCCACCAAGATTGCCATGGCAGACTGGTGGCTTCCACTAGGATTGCATGGCAGACTGGAAGCTATTACTCTCA
Organism: Adiantum capillus-veneris; assembly: GCF_014529385.1. NCBI lineage: Eukaryota > Viridiplantae > Streptophyta > Polypodiopsida > Polypodiales > Pteridaceae > Adiantum > Adiantum capillus-veneris. The sequence continues at coordinate 59,253,825 of NC_140956.1, forward strand.
GAGTGATAGCTCCAGCTAGCACTAGGATACTGATAGCTACCAAGTTGACAATAATAGCTACCAGTACACCAATACTACCATGGCAATCTGGTAGAACGCACTATCAGACTGGTGGATACCTTATCATGACTATGAGACTGTAAACTAGCAGGTTGAACGTGGTAGCCAACAAATTTACCAAGAACACCATGGAAAATTGGTAGCAACCCCTATCAAAACTAGTAGCTACCTTTACCGAGGACAACATGGACGCTACCAAAGTCTGACAGTGGTAATTATAAGGATCACAGTGGTAGCTACCCTTCATGTATAGTAAGCTACCTATTTGGCAGTGGTAGTTACTAGGTCTAAAGCAATGTGCAACAATAAGCAAATTGTACAACAGTCAACTGAAGTACAACCAAACCAGTGCCATAATTGTCAATGAAAATAAGCTTGTAGTCATTAGGAAAAGTTTGGACTCAAAAATGGGCCTTGTAAGAATTGTTGATGTGGCATAGCTTTCAAAAAGTGGGGATCGGTAAATTTTTTTCAAATAAGATCCAAACTTGTCGGAGGTTGGATATTTAGAATCTACTCTTCAAATGCTATCTATTGATATATAGCATGCATGTATCGGACATTGCCTTCATGTAGATCTAGAAAAAGGTGATTTTAGATTACCGTAACGGTAACAAAACCTGGCTGATTGAAAAAAAATGGCATAACTTTCATAGAAGTCATCCAAACTTTTCGGACCTTGCCTCTTTAGAATCCATTTTTCAAGAACTTTCCAATGATAGGTCATATCATGGGGTTCTAAGCAATATTGAGAGGGGTCTACCGGGTTGCTTTCTTTTGTACAACTTTGATGATGTGGCACTCTTAAAAGGCCCAAAAATGAGTTCAAATTTTTCCTAATGTATTCAAGAAGTCAAAACAAACCTGGGGTTTCTCAAGAAGATGCACTGGGTGTTTATCGAATACTTTGCGTGCAATACGCTTTTGACACACATCCTTTTTGTTGGGCGATACGCGAGTATTGTGAGTCCAAAAGCTCACCAATGTGGCCTTCACTTCCTCTGTAATTACACTATTTGTGTATGGATGTCGTCCACACAAATGCAATGGTAGTTCTGTATGATTATGTTTCAATCAAGATCTAGCTACATAGAAGTTCCTTCGATGGATACCAAGAAGCCTCGATGCGGCTGCTATATTTGGTTTTATGCTTGTGGAATTCATAACCATCATGATACTCGCCCGTTTAATAAACAACTCTGTCGAGCTTTTTGGTCTCTTGATTACCTTGAGAGTGTTGTGCATTCCATTAATCAATACCCTCTGCTCATCATTAGAAACCTCACCTCCTGTAGATTGAATTTTAGGTCTCTCAATGCTCGATGCTTGAGAATGCTCCTGATGATTTCCTCCTTTGCCTTGTTGTCAAGACCCTCTGTGCACTGCTTGAAAAACTTGATCACCTGTGCAGTAATTTTGCGGTGCTGAAATTCATTAATATCGATCTGTTTAATTCTAGCTTCCCTTTCTTTGATTCTCTTGCGATATGCGCACTTTTGGTTTGCTTCATAATCCTTGATTACACGCTGTTTGCATGAGCTGCACTTGACTGAGTGACAACAAAGGCATGTGCTACTTGTTAAACTCACAACATCCTCAACTGGAATGATTTCCACCATCTTGTGAGTCTTGGAGAGGTGGAAAGAGGATGCCAAAGTGGGTACCCTGTCCAAAGCTAAGCCTTAAACACCAGCTAGGAATTCGCATGCAATGTGTGTGTGTGTGTGTGTGTGTGTGTGTGTGTGTGTGAGAGAGAGAGAGAGAGAGAGAGAGAGAGAGAGAGAGAGAGAGAGAGAGAGAGAGAGAGAGAGAGAGAGAGAGAGTAACGAAAAGGCATAGCAACCTTCGATCGTGGTCTCTGTCACGTTTTTTTAAATATCATTATTAAATTCACTCAAAAGTTTCCCTCCACCTTTAGATTTGGGAGGTACCTACCAGCGTGCTAGTGTGTCCGGGACACAGGTAGTAAGTCCACCTATTCATGCATCCACCCAGCTGGCCAACTCAGAGGCATCACGCTTCCCAATGGCAAACAACAATGTCTCTCTCAGTTCGCTGACGATATGAATGGGCTTCTGCACAACGATGACTCTTCCCTTCAAGCCTTTTGGGAATGTCTTAATGTGTTTTGTTTAGCCTCAGGCTCACTCATCAATCACTCAAAAACGGGTATCAAAGCATCTCTATCCCCTCTCTCGGACTGGGTAGAAAGCAAGGGCTGCTCGTACTTGAAGGATGGTGTCATCTTCAGACTCCTAGGTATTCTTTTTGGTTTTAAGGTTACAATGCTACAAAGGTGGCAATGGGTCATGGAAAAGTTCTCTACCAAGCTAAACCGATGGCTGGGATACCAAGCTAATCTAGCAGGAAGAGCAGTGGTAATCAAGCACTATATCTCCTGCTATGTTCTGTTTTTTCTCTCATGTTGGAGACCCCAGATTCCCACTTAAAAGATGTCACTAAAGTATGTAGAAATTTTATGTGGTCAGGAGACCCACTCATGGAAGGAATGGCAAAGCTTAAATAGAAGTCTGCTGCCTTCCAAAGGAGCTAGGGGGGCTTGGCCTAACAAACTTTAAAGTTCGGGCTGACAAGCTCACAGTGAAACTCATTATCAGAGCCCTTGAACAGCCTAAGGAGGAGTGGGCCTCACTGCTTCTCCGTAATGTCTGCAATTTCAAACTAAAGGAGGCCAAAGGCTGGGATAACTTTCCTTGGGTCTCAGTTTTCTTCAGTTTGTTTGAATTCCGAGCCAAAGGATCAGAGCTTCTCAAGTCCCTTTGGAATGCTTGGAATATTTATAAAGAGCATCTCCGAATAAATTGGAACACTAAATTCAGTTATCACTTTAGACATATGAAATCTATGTGGTGGGATCTCTCTCCCATTCCCGCCCTAGGTCCCAGACAGGTGAGGACAGCCAAAAGACTACACAACAAAGGCTTGAAATCATGGTCAAATCTGTGGCATAAGGAAGAGCATAGGTGGCTTACCAACGCTGAGATGCTCGTCAGACATCACCTTCTACCGTGGGAACTAACTCTGTTAACCTCACGAATAGAATTATTCCCACAGGAACTAGCCTGTACGCTCTCTAGCTCCCACCCCCAATCTCATAGGGCAATGCATTAGGCAAGTGGTAGTTCTTTTGCAAACCCACCTAACCTTCCTCCCCAAATTCAGGAACCGCTTCATGTAACCCTTAACCAAAAGTGGAGGGTGTCTTTGGATCGCAGACAGTGGTGTTTCAAATTTCGAACCATCTGGAATCAAGGCATTCTAGTCAAACACTCAGTTTTGCTATGGCTCATCTTACATAAAGCCCTGTGGACTGGCCACAAAATGAAAGTCGCTGGCTTAGGTGATGGAATATGCACACGGTGTCAAGTTGATGAGGAGGACTTACCACATTTGTTTATGAACTATCCTAAAAGCCTTGCGATTCTTTCTCCGCTTGTGAAATGTCTCGGGTTCCCCCCGAGTTGGAAATAGCTATTGCTTGGAGACTCTATCTCAATCTTCTCTGCTGTGTGGAATAAAATAAGGGGGGAATTCTTCTGGATTATCTGGGTGGATAGGAATGACAGGTTATTTAATAGTTCTTACCAGACTAAAAGTCTGAAAGCCTATTTTGCCCATTTCTCCCTGCAGGTGAACCAGCTAAAGCTAGAGCAATGTAGAATTTATGAAGCAAACCTTTAAAGGACTGCATGGGGTACTACAACATCGCTAATATTAACAAACAATAGGAAATTTTGTTGGAAGATGGATGAAAGCCGCATGGAAGGGGAGAAGCTCAGATAATGGGCTGCGACTCATCGCCCTTATCCAGGATGTGATAAGTGATCTGCCGAGCTCTCACCCTCTTGCAATCTCCAACTGAATGGGTCCCTATTTGATGTAACATGGTGGATGTATTTTGTGTCAAGCCCCCTTTTTGTAATTATGGAGTTACAGTCAAGTCTACCCACCACTGAGTCAGTGGCATCCAATGTAATTTTGAGCTTTCTAATATAATTTCTCGCGCCCTTTATGGAAAAAAAAAATCCTCTATCTAAACTAACATAATATGACAAAAGGGGGAGTCCTTTACACATGTTGAAATCAGTGACATGAAAGCTAAAGTCTAAAAGTTAAAAAACCCTCTATGCACGTGATAAAAAGGGAGAAAGAAAGAGAGAGAGGCCGCCAAAGGCAGCCGGCTGTATTAGTACAGGAAAATGGAGGTTCAATTGTTCCAAAAGCAAAGTAAATTGATTGTTCCAAAAAATGGAGATGTAATTGTTTCGAAAAAAAAAATTAAATTAAATTTGAAACATAAAACACTTTTGGGTGACATCTATTATGTATGGGGTTTCTTTTGGCCCCTGCAATACCAACAGCTAACTAATCCATAGGTTTTTCTCATTTGAGGGATGCAAGTAATAGGAAATTCACTTCTCTTGGTGTATGATGGTAGACATGTACTCCGCTCCATTACAAAATAAGAATATTTACTTCAATAATGGAAACCTACTACTCAGTCTATTCTTAAAAGAAACATTTCACTTATTGGGTCTACATTCAATAGAACCCATTAATTTCTTGAGTATATTCTCAGCGAATCTATGAATCATGAATGAAAATGCTTGCACATGTCGCCATCACATTCCCCATTCTGCACAAACTACGTGCTATGACTTGATTGCATACTGTGTGTATCTACGTTTGCCACTGTGCAACCCTCCATTCCATGTCTTGCATCTCCCTCCCGCTTTCCCTGTCTCCCATGAGTGACGTCACCCACCATGCCCTCCCTCACCTTTTTTGCTCTGCATAGCTTTGTTGCCACCATCGCCTCCCATTGTGTCTCTTCCAAGGGCACTACGCAAGTTAGATTACCATCTTCACGTCTTGTCCTCTCGAGAAAACTTTTCTTCAATGTCCTCAAAGCTACCTTATCAAACCCCCCACCTCCTAGAATCCGTGAAGCCAATCTCAGACCAAGTTTGCACAAGCCAGTCAAATCGGCCATTTTGATGACTCGAAGCTCGGGATGGTTGCAGAGAATGAACCATGGCAATGGAAAATAATCCTACCTAACATTGCCCTATGACGATACTCAAATGCTCTATTTTGCAGTTCCTCTCAATGCCGACACGATCCAAGCAAAATGTCATTAATTTGTCATCAAGATTCCTTCGGAATCTCAAGTATCACAAAGCAAAAGGAGCCTGCCTGTCACCATCAACCTAGTCCCCCTGCCCCTGTGTTGAGGGCGCACACATTTTCCCTGGTGCAGCAGCTTGGATTAACCCTGCACTTATGCAAGATGTCATCACTGTTGCAAAGTCACTCTGCGATATCGCCATCAACTTGCTTGCAAACCCTCGCGCCTCCTCCCCTTTTTTGCGTCTGTGCATTTCTGTGTCTTGCAATCCTTCTCATGTTTCCCTTTCGTTGGTGCACTGTCAGACCTCAGTTTACATGGTCTCAGCAAAATGAGCTCCACCTCTTTCGTTGCATGCTTGGCACCAACCCTTTGATGTCTATACCGCAAGTCCTTAAAGCCTTACCACCTCCCTCTACCTCCATTCTGCTTGCTCTCCTCTGCCAAGACCCTCAACAGATGTGCCTTTCTCTTTGTATTTCAGCAAAGTTCTCATTCCTCAGATTCCATCTCTGTCTGCTGCAATTGGCTCTAGTCTCCTCTACCAAGGCCCTCAATCAAGGAGTCGTCTTCCGTGTCTCTTCTCTTGATGTACAACTTGCTGCATCTCCTTCTGTCGGTCTGTGCAATGCATCATCGAATTCTCCCATGACATCAAGTCATCCCCTACCCTGCTTGCCCATCTGCCTTAACACACACAAGGCTCCTCAGATGACCAACACGCTCAACACAAAAGAAAAAATATATATGTCTTGCCCCTATTGGCCTAATACACGTGCATCTCTCTCTAATCCATCCCTACCTTTATCTCCAATTGACACACTTACAAAAAAAACTTTCCATCCCTCTCTCTCTTACTCTCAGTCCTCCACGCGCCACTCCTTCCCTTTCCCCCCCCTCAAAGGCTTGGGAGGATCTCATCATATTCTCCCTAATAAACCCCTTTTCTAAGATTGGCAAGACTGCCTAGCTGGCTGTGGGATAATCTTAGGATGCTCGCTAGCCAACTGGGCACCCCCTTATTTGTACCTAGCAAGAGAGGGCTTGACAGAACCTCAATCAGGGTTTGTACAGTGACAACGGGGACGGCTATTCAAGTCCCTTGTCTGAAAAGAGCCAAAAGGGTGAAGGTAGTAGCAAGAGACTCCAAAGTACTTTAAGTTGTGAGAACACGTGAGGTGAAAGGTGCTAGTTCGTCCTTCACCCCATTTAAAGGAGCGGGGTTCACTGTCCCACTGCACAATCCATTTGCAGCAGTGCAAAAAAAAGAAATCCCCAAACTTCAAACCCCCAGATTCTCCTGAGGCCAAGGAGAGGGGGGGGGGGGGGGGGGGGGGATGATTCGGATGCTGAAGAATTCGTTCCTCTTTCCCAATGAACCCCTCATTAATGACGGAGTCTCTCACTATCCAATCTTGGAACGTAAAGGGGTTGAAACCCGTATGAAGAGTACCTTGTTCTGGGAGGAAATAAAAAAGGAGAAGGCAGTCAACTGATGGGCCATCTAGGAACACCACTTAGATGCCCATAGCAAGAGAAAGCAGGCGCTAGGAAAGAAACTAGTATTCTATGGAGAAGGAAGTAACGGTTTCAGTGGTGTCCTCAGCATTGTGGACAAAGAATTGGAGCCGAAGTTGGTTCTAAACCAACCATCCAATAGAATCCTGGGGATTAGAATCAAATGGGAAGGGCATCCATTCACCATTGTGAATGTGTACGGCCCTTGCAATGCAAAAGACAGAGCTAAACTATGGATGATTCTTAGAGATACTCCTATTGAAGGTGAGTGGTTGTTGGTTGGCGACTTCAATATGGTAGAAAAGAGCGGGGATAGAACAAGATCTTTAGTATGCTGGTTGGCTCAGAAAGGTCTAAATGGCAAAGTTTGTGCGCAAAATGGGCGATGATCGACTTATGGGAAATTGGCCCATGGAACAGCATGCCTGGGTTCACCTACACAAGCCTCCAGTATGCCCGCACTGCCTCCAAGATGGACAGATGCTATTGCTCACACCAAGCTGACTGGATACCGCCGGTGATGGAGATGAAGGTAGTCCCAACAAAAAGCCTTTTGGATCACATACCTCTATACATACATTTTAAGAAGAATACAAGGGAGGATCAGACCCCAAGAGGCGGGAGAAAACTGTTAGTAACAGGGGCACACCTATTCAAAGACCCTCTTTTCAAGAATCTAACCAAGAAAGACCTCAACAAACACAATGTGTGGGACCTCTTTGCTAGGAGCATCTAGAAAGCAATCAAAACTTTGGGCCCCCGAATCAAGAAAGCTAGGGAGGTACACCTTCTGTATCTTTTAGCGGAGGTACATTTGCTTACCTCCAAAAAAGCCAATGGGCTGGCTACTGAGGATGAGCACAAATGATGGCTCAAAGCCAAATCTAACCTTGCTGATGAGCAACTAGAAGATATCAGAAAGGCAAGGCTTCTCTCCAGGGAGACTGCCCTTCAACTTGAAGCCTCTAATCAAGCGCATTTTTTTAGGGCTTTAAAAATCAAGAAGAGTCGAGGCCATGCCGCTCGTTGGATTATGAGAAAGGGACAGCGGTTCATAACCAGGGTGAGATGGCTGGTCTAATGTTGAACTATCTTAGTCAAATCATTGGACGGCCAGCGATCCACTCCCAAGAAGTGGAAGAAGCCAAAGGGTCCTTAATTCAGAGTGTAAAGAAGGAGATTCCCCACTCAGAAGCTAATTTCTTGGAAAGGGCATTTTCTGAAGAGAAATGTTCACTAGCTTTGCAAGCCCTTGGCAAGGAAAAGTCCCCTGGTTGGGATGGGATGATGGTGGAATTCTATAGAGAATTTTTGGACGATCTCAAAGTCCCAATCACAAGGTTGGCCAATAAAGCCATTGTCGAATGGTCATTGGAGAGAAGTGTAAATAGAGGGCTTATCAAACCCATCCCCAAACAGATCTATAGTTCTCAACTAAAACACTGGCGCCCTATAGCAATGATGTCGGTAGCCTACAAAATTATTGCTAAAGCTATAGCCTTCAGACTAGCCCCCTTACTAACCAAGATCATCTCTCCCCATCAGCACGGGTTCATCAAAAGAAGGTCCATTTACAATAACATCTTGGCAGCAACGGTGGGCATTGAGTACGCAACTGTGAGAAAGCAAGAGTGTGTACTGTTACAGCTGGACCGGGATAAGGCTTATGACAGAATAACATGGACATATATAGAAGCTGTCATGGAAGCTTTGGGCTTTGGGCTGCGTATCTCGATTGGTAAGTGTACTGGGTGCTGGAAGCCAGTCAGAGCTCCTATTCAACGATAGAATTGTGGGCTCTTTTGAGGTCAAAAGGTCTATTAAGCAGGTATGCCCTCTAGCCCCCCTGCTCTTCGCCATAGGATCACATCCTTTCATCACGACTCTCGAAGCTAGTGCGGAACGAGGGGAGTTGCACGGCTTGGATTTTCCAGGAAATAGCCAAGTCTTAGCAAAACTTTTTGTAGACGATTATCTACTCTTCTTGAAGGCATGCCCCCAGGTCATCAAGAAAGCTATGGAGATTGTACAAATATTCTCTGTAGCTTTGGGGTCCCATTGTAATATACAGAAGTCAAGGCTAATCTCCCGAAAAATGACTCATTTGACCCTTCTGGCTGGTCGGGGGAGATTGTCACAAAAGGGAATATCTTCATACATCTGGGAGCCCCCTTAGGGGTGGACGTAACTCACAAGCAAAGATTTGAGTGGGTGCTTGAAAAAATCAAAACAAAAATGAGTAGGTGGGAGTATGCTCTTCTCCCAGTCCCAAGTCGGATAAAAGTGATAAATGCCTTTATGATTCCCTATATTGCCTTCACTAGCCCGCTTCTCAAGATGGCTAAGTGTCACTAGAAAGAGTTCTTAAAATCAATGAAAAGATTTTTATGGAAAAACAACACGAAATCCTCCAGGCCATGGCAATGGGCCCGTTGGGAATCAGTTACTCGGTCGAGGAATCAAGGAGGCCTCGGAATTCTGAACTCTGTGGCCCATGCAAAAGTTTGCTACACCAAATTTGTTGTGTCCTTGGCTAAACAGGATCAAGCCTGGGCTGTCATGATCAAAGATATGATAGAAGCAACTCAACTTGGCTCAAAAGGTGGAAAGTGGAGAGGGGTGGAGGTTCATGACAAGCTGTTAGCCCCGACGTGGACTACCCTAAGACTGGGGGACAGCTCAGGAGAATTGGTAAGAAAATGCAATAGAGTAGCAGGAGTCTTAAAGTGGGGGGAAAAAACCAGATACTTCAAGAACTCCATTTTGCATTGGTCCCCCTGGCTTTCCAAAGTTATAGATTTGCAGAGACATCCAGGAAGTTGATTAATAAGGGTCTGAATGGACTGGGGCACTTCTGGGAAAGGGACAACAAGAGTTGGAAAACCATTGACCTTCTGGTTACCCAGTACCAACTGAATAGCTTGGAGATCTTGCTGGTCCACAAAGTGAGGAAAGAGCTTGACAATATAGTGATGCCTTATCTGTGATTCGGAGTTTGACTAGAACGCCTGGAAATGGCCCGGAAGCAGTCTGTTATGGAAACCCCATCCTAAAGACATTTACTATACAATGTTGCATAAGAAGAATTGGTCTAGCCCCCTTAGCAAGATATGGAAAAAACAATGGCCGGAGGAAAGGTGGGAGCAAGTAATGGAGAACATTTGGAAGCCAAAGGTTCCGCAGCACGTGAAGGTATTTTTATGGAAGGTAATTTGGCGTGTTGTATCGACGGGGGTGAAGATTCAGGAAAGAGGGATTGGGTCAGATCGATGCTTGGGGTGCAGGTTGGCTAGTGAAGATCTGGCCCACCTCTTCATGGATTGCCCAATTATCAACGGCCTCGCAGGGAAAATATGCAAGTGGGTCCAAAGAACATGGAAAATTGGCTTTTACAAGACTGATCTTTTCCTTGGAGGAAAGAATTCAGGTAGTCCTACCACCTCATCAGCACTCAAATCGTCAGGTACTTCTTCTTACATAATCTATGGCAGACAAGGAACCATCGTGTGTTTGAAGGAGGTCTTGAGGTGGCAAGCTTCGCAGAAATTATACAAGAAAGCAAAGTGCTAATTTGGACGCTCGGGCGCAAGCAACACTCGGAGGATTGGTCTAGGACTACTTGTGCCTTGTTGTCAGCAGAGGGTATGCCTAGGATGGGGGAGAATCTTGCCTATCGATAACTAAGATCTCAGAAGAACATGATAAATGGACCTTATGTATCAAGGATAAGGGGGCGAATTGGTTGGCCTGATAGCCGATGTACTTATGGTCTCTGGATGATGTCATGGCTCAACACAAGCATGACAAGACATTGTAATTATTTGTGTTGATTAATATAATTCACTCACAATTGTGAGTTTTGCTATAAAAAAATTTATTAAAAAAAGATTGGCGGGAGGACTTACGTAATCAGTCTATTCTCAAAAGAAACTTATTAATTTCTTAGATCCAATTCCATAATGAATCCATTTTTCAAGTGGAAGCAAAAGAGTTACAATGCATTCCCATGCATGTGTTCGTTAGTAATCCACACGTCTGGACCTCCCCATTGTGCAACTCCCCTCGTACCCCATCTTTGCCCACACCATTGTGAAGATGTACCCCTCTACCTTGGATCTCCTGCGCTCACACTCTTATGTGGCTCTTGTGTCCCATGCAACTCCCGAACTAGTTTGGGATGAGCCAAGACACAAAGGCATCTACAAACGCTCTCAGGGGCCATATGGGAGCTCTCTCTACCTTCACAGTCATTGATCATACCTGCCATCTCTTTGTCTCGTATTGGTTCAATTTTCCCGCTTCCTCTCCTCTCCATAACGATTGATCGGTCTTACGAGCGCTGCAGTTGAATAGCCCTACACACTCTCATTGCACCGCTTGAAAGATCAAAATCTCTCTCTCTCTCTCTCTCTCTCTCTCTCTCTCTCTCTCTCTCTCTCTCTCTCTCTCTCTCTCTCTCTCTCTCTCTCTCTCTCTCTCTCTCTCTCTCTCTCTGCCTGCGCCCATTTTTTGTCCTCAAAGGGGTGATTCAAGACATGGAATCCGGTTTGACTCGGCTTAATGCAACACCTCAAAAATCATTTGTGCCTTGGAGCTCTCGCAACACAACACAAACGACTCAATGATGGCACTCTTTCACCCTTATTTGCACATTGTTCTGATCATGCAAAGCTCTTTCCATTGCGTCCCTCTGTAGACCACCTCCCAAACCTCATCGCTTCTTTCGCATTGTCCACTCCCCCTTCCCCTTCTCTCACAAGAAGTTTTGGACAGATTCTCACAATAATTCCCACATTATGACTTACCTCAACATCATGAGCTTTTGTGAGGGAGGCACGGTATACCTAGCTAGGTATGCCATGCCTCCCTCACAAAAGCTCATGATGTTATGCATTGTGTGTGTGTGTGTGTGTGTGTGTGTGTGTGTGTGTGTGTGTGTGTGTGTGTGAGAGAGAGAGAGAGAGAGAGAGAGAGAGAGAGAGAGAGGGAGAGGCTCTCAAGCCTTCAACAAAAGGTAAGTTTATTAAAGAGACTAAAAGTGTCAAGGCCAGAAGATCCCTCCATGCATCATCTGTTAGAGGAGGCTGCAAAAAATGGATGTTGCCTATGATCACAAAGCCTACCTGAGGAAAATTTGGTGCATTTGCTCGGTGTTGAGCTATATAACATGACGTGCATCCTGGCACAATGCACCCCTGCTTGCCGTGTTCCATGTGCCAGCTGCCCGTGCATCGCGACTTCATCATAGAGAGGGGGAGGGGAGGGAGGTAAGGCGATGCGGACATTTGCTTTTGTGGCTTTTATTGGAGAGAGTTATTGCCAGTGTGCGCAAAATCTAGCTAGGTTTTGAGTCTATCTTAAAGAAGATCGGCTAAATTTTACAAGATTTAGAATAAATAATGACGTACTTCAAATTATGACCTAAAAACTCGAAGAGTTTCAAGTGTGCCCTAATTTCTTTGGCTAGGGAAAATGTTTTTTCCGCATGCTTTGGTTGCAACTACATCAACTTTGTAGCACATCATTTTTTTTGTTATATCTATCTATATATATATATATATATATATATATATATATATATATATATATATATATATATAGAGAGAGAGAGAGAGAGAGAGAAGAAGAAGAAGAAGAAGAACTCTCCCTTATGGGACCATTGAGTGAAGAATCCCCATTGGCCTTATAAAGGGCATTTTATTTGGAGGGCCCCTCATCGCGTAACACAATTCCCTACAAGTTGGAACCATAATAGGCTTCTTTGGCACACGCAGGGATGCGCATGCCAATCGGGTATCTTACTTGATGTAGCAAATTTAGAAGGAGTATCAAGAATGTGGACGGTGGTTGGAGCACCCTCTAAGAAAACATAAGGAGTCACCATAATTGGCATTGTTATGCATGTTCGCTACACATCGAGAAAATCAAAATCATATGGGCTCAACATCAGGCAAGTAAGGGCCCACTAGCATGAGTAAGGTGTGAGCACTATGTGTGTGTGTGTGTGTGTGTGTGTGTGTGTGTGTGTGTGTGTGTGAGAGAGAGAGAGAGAGTCCCTACGTGTGTATGAGAGCAAGAGAGTCCATACTTGTGTTCAAGACGGCTCGACTGCCAACCAATATGTATAGAAGTAGATTGGAGGAGACAAGCCTCTATCTCTTGATTTGTAATAAGTGAGGTGTGTGCGTGTGTGTGTGTGTGTGTGTGTGTGTGTGTGAGAGAGAGAGAGAGAGAGAGCTGGGGGTGGGGGATTGAAAAAGAGTACTAGGAGCAATACCACAAGGTCTCAAGATCTATGTTGTAAGTCTTTGATGATTTAAGCGTGCGTGTGCGCGTGCACGTGCACACACACACACAGTGACATTGGAAGAACAATCGCAATTGCTCTCAAATTTGTATCCATAGTCTTAAACTCGGGTGCACATTGTGTGTGTGTGTGTGTGTGTGTCTGTGTGTGTGTGTGTGTGTGTGTGAGAGAGAGAGAGAGAGAGAGAGAGAGAAGAAGAAGAAGAAGAAGGAGGAGAACAAAAGATATTACGACATAGTTGAAACAATTTAAAGATCCACTTGATAAAACTTGAACTCAAGTTTTGGATGGGAAGAGAGAGAGAGAGAGAGAGAGAGAGAGAGAGAGAGAGAGAGAGAGAGGGCATATGATAAAATTGGATCGACACAAAGGATGATACGCACAAGTTGAGGACAACTTTTGTTGTGTGGGGTGTGTGTGTGTGTGTGTGTGTGTGTGTGTGTGAGAGAGAGAGAGAGAGAGAGAGAGAGAGAGAGAGAGAGAGAGATTCATTTGGAAATCCCTAATAGAACTTATGTATTATCTAATAAGTGTTGAAATTAAGAGCTGTTACAAGTAACCTTAAAGATCTAGCCAACAAGTCTTCTTTAACTCGCGATGTGTGTGTGGATGGAGAGAGAGAGAGAGAGAGAGAGAGAGAGAGAGAGAGAGACTCTTCTATGATATTCATCAAAGGTGACCCTATAACGTACTTGAGTGCATGCAATGGTGCATAAGTCCACCTTAATTCCTTTGTCGTGTTGGTGTTATCGCATTAGTAGATTAAAAAATGTATTATCATATATGATAAAAATTTTATACATTGATGCACACCCAATGTATACTTGATATTGCATCGCAGGAACATAAATCCAACATTGATATTTTTGTGCTTTAGAAAAGAAGTTAGTTTCATTAAAAAATTTCCACTTTTTTAATGCCACAACAACGTGCGGGTCATGTACTAGTATATATATATAAAGAGAGAGAGAGAGAGAGAGAGAGAGAGAGAGAGAGAGAGAGAGAGAGAGAGAGAGAGACTCCACGCACAACAAATTAAAGGCGGGAATTCGAGGGGAGGGGGCTCGCGTAGAGCAACATACATAACCACCTACTCATCTTCCCATAGTTCTCCCCATATTTGCATCCATCAATGCTCTTCTCGTCAAGCATACATGAAAAGATATCTTGCTTTCTCTGCGCGATGTCTTCATCTCCTCGGATTCCCCTTGATTAAGCACATTCAAGAAGATTGTGGCCCACCTACTGAAACCTTGTCACAAAAAGGCCTCTCTTGTAATCTAAAGTGGCCGTTCAAGGAAAAGAGGGGGAGTTGCTTGATGAAATGAGTTAGAAAGTAGAGTTTAGTAGAGAAGGGGACATAATCTATAAAAGTGATAGGAACCTTTCGAAGGCTCCAATGAAACCAAAGGATTTATAAAAGAGGGTCGCATATGTCATTTAGGGAAAAGAGGGCGAGTTGGTTGATCGAATGAACTAGAAAGTAGAGTTTAGCATATAGCCATTTCTAGGAAAAAGGTTTACTGTTCTAAAAGGAGGACATAGTCTACAAAAGTGACAAGGAAACTTTTTAAAGCTCCATTGGAATGGAAGAGCTTATGTCTCTATAATCTTTTTCTCATTTGTTTTTAAGGAGAATCTAAGGAGATGTAGATGGGAGGTTTGGGGAGAAAAAAGGGCACTATGGCGTGTGGAGGGGGGAGAGAAAGTGGGAGAAGCACCATGCGTCAGTGAGAGCGCAAGGATCGAGGGGGAATTTCTCATGTGGAAATTAGTTCCAAGCGTCGCGAACGCGTGCAGTGTTGCCTCTCTCTAAATTGCAATCACGTACAGGTCTGGTGCATAGCGAGGCTTGAAAGGAGAGGGGGGGGGGGGGGGGGGATATTTTTTGGATACACACAGACTGTCGCGAGGGTAGCAAGACAGAGAGGGATGGCGTAGGGCTCACGGGGCACAACAACGTACACAAGAGCAGTGGAGGCTAGTAGAGGAGAAGTAGAGGCGGACACAGGGCTCTCTCTCTCTCTCTCTCTCTCTCTCTCTCTCTCTCTCTCTCTCTCTCTCTCTCTCTGCGCAAAGGAGCTCCTCCTATAGACCAGTGCTAGCGATCGCATGCATCAAAATGTTGGCCTTGGCAAGTATCTTGTGCGTCACGATGCAGAGATGGGGACGAGGGTAGGAGTTTGTAGACACAGCGGCAGGGGTTGACAACGACAATTCGCTTCCTTTTGCTTTGATATTAGTATTCTTAGTGAAAATTAATTGGGCTTCGACTGTGGACCAACGGCAGAAGAGAGGGGAGTCGTCAGCGACACAGAGTATAAGAGCAGGTGCAAGTGTGCCTCCTAGAGCGGAGTGCTACACAGGCATGGCAAGAGGGGAGAGGAGGCAAGAGAAAGAGGACACAGACACTGGATGCAATCTCCCCTGTGCAAGAGTGAGCATTTTCCTTTGACATGTATTTATTTATAGATTTCTTGAATACTCGAAATAATTACAATTTTTTTGGCCAGACATAAAGTGACCATAGCTCACAAAGGTCTCTTTAATTATACAATATTAGTAAACTTGATATCCCTTTGAATTTTTCCATAGTCTAGCCCATATTTTTCTCTTGCATGTATTTATTTATGGATTTCTTGAATGCTCAAAATGAATACAAATTGTCCATCCAGACAAAGTGGCTATAGCTCACAAAGATCTCTTAAATTATGACTTATCAGTATACTTGATATCCCAAGTTGCATTTTTCCATAGTCTATCCACCTATCAGTGGTGGTCACCTGCAATAATAATATCAATTTTTTATTTCCATTACACTAATCATAAGTTCTTATCATGCATGAGTGTGTGAGGATAAAGGGAAAGTAAACTTGAATGCGAACAAGTCAAGGTATGCACATGTGTTTTAACAGGCAGGTGACACATGTGACAACCCTCACATACTTGCCATCTTTGGACTAAAGCATGCTTAGACTAGGAGAGGGCATGGTTGGACGTCTGTGAGAGTTCCCATGAGGGACTAATTAATCCATCTTTGAACCCCCATTAAGCTCTCTAGGGATGTGATGTAATTAAGTATATATGTGTGCATTGATCAAAGCGGTTACGTGAGAAATGCATGCTCAATTGTGTGCTTAGTGTGCATGCTTAGGAAGAGGCTAAAATTTCATTCTTGAGAGGAGAAACATAGACAAATCTCTCAATTTCTCTCACTTAATTGGAAACAAAATCTGCCATTGATTGTGCAACCATAAGCTCCTCTCACAATCTCTCTATAACGTGTATTAAGCTAGCTATGGAACAAAAAAAAATATCAAGTAAATATTTCCTTTTTGTAGGAATATTTCTCATTTTTGCTCTATATTCCTCTAGCCCTATAGGTTTTTTTGTCTTGGAGAGTGGTTTCGGCTTTGGGTTTGAGGGTTCTTCTTAAGTAAGCCACTTGGAGAGCTAACTATCTCTATATAGTAGAGAAGGATAGTTGTATGTGGAAAAAATGTTGTATTATTGCAAGATTCTCTATTGAAAAAGGATAATAAAATTTCTTTAGAAGGGGAACCAACTTCATATGGTTGTGATCCTCTATCTTTTGTAGAATTTTCTTTCTCTAAATCTCTATGTGCATGTTATGGCATGTGTGTGACGAAATCTCAAAAGTGGTGTTTTCCAAACTGATCTCAAATGCACTCTTATAGTTCATCCAGTTTTGAGTTGTACTTTGCTCCAAATAAACCCCAAAAGAGTAACATTCGTATTAGAGCATAAGGTCCCTCTTTCTTTCTCAAGAAAGATAGGCCATAGGGAAACTTCTGAAAGGTTGATCCTATTTATTAATGATAAAATTTGAAAGGAACCTATCAATAGACAAAAGGGACTTGTTAATCTATACCTTTGAGTATAAAACGATAACCCTTGAGATTAAAATCATCCACATTGTGTTTAGTAATGTGAAAAGGGGAATAGTTGATCCCATAAATTCTAATGATGGTGCCGCATCTAATGGCATGTAGTTTGCGGATCATCTTCTTCACATTTGATGGCACGCAACTTGTGGATCATCTTCTCCAAGCTATGTTCTTAAAATTTCAAAAGGAGAAGATCTCTGAGGATATCAGTGGGGGAGCTTCAAAAGTAAGAACTTCTATGGATATACAAGAGAAAAAATTCGAACAATCTATGCGGGAAGACAATGAGTATATTACTAAAGAGGTGAAGGATTATTATCCAAAGAATTGGGAGGAAGAAAATGAAAGAAATCCTTTTGATGGAAAAGCTCGTGATCATAGGAGAAGGTCAAGGAGATCTCTACTCTCTCTAAGAGAAAGAGGACAGCTAGTGCCTCTGAAGAGGAGATAAAATCTAAGAAGAAAAAAATCTAGGAAGAAAAGAAGGAATAGATCACCCTCTTCTTCTTTTTCTTCTAGCTCATAAGAAACAACTAGTGATAATGAAAAGAACGAATAGATCACCCTCTTCTTCTTTTTCTTCTAGCTCGTAAGAAACAACTAGTGATAATTTAGGAAGAAAAGAAGGAATAGATCACCCTCTTCTTCTTTTTCTTCTATCTCATAAGAAACAACTAGTGATAATGATTCTCAGTGTTCAAAGAGAGACAATAAGAGGAAACATGGAAAGACAAATGCAAAGGATGATGTTGAGATGTCAAGCTCAACATGTACAAATTCTCGATGACTACCACGGACAGTCATCATCATTGGTGCTTCTTGGTGGATACGCATATCTTTACCAGTGATACTGGAATTGTACTACACCAAGCTCGTCTACCTATTGAATTGATGGCACACTTATCTACTCACCTCACTCACTAGTGGTTCATATTTACTAGTTCCCCTTTTATGTTGTACTTTCCCTTATGTTTTTTAGACCTCTCATCTTCAGTTAGTGAAGAAGAAGAAGTACATTCTTTTGCCTTCATCTTTGTGTGTGTGTGTGTGTGCATGCACGTGCGTGCATGTGCGCTTGCAAGAGCTCAATCTCTCTCCTTATATATCTCTTGACATGGTACCACAGCCTGGTTGTGTCCGAGGAGCTTGAGCAACAAGCAGGAGCAGTCTAGGAAACGGCTTTGGTATTCCCGAGAGCCATCCTCAATGATCTCCAATTGAGGTGATTTCTCTTGGAAAATGTGCATCTTAGGGTTCTATGCAGTCCTTTGGACATAGACTGTGTAGCCATATTTCCATTTCAGGAGCGTCTCGACCCCTGTTTTGAAGTTAGAGTGTGTTCGCATGCAAAAACGCTAAGGTTTGGAATTCTACAAATCTGCATATATGTGGTGCAAAACAATCTGGTTTGGCTACAATGTGCACACATACTATTTAATACAGCGAAACAGGTAAATGTATGCATATTGTGGTTACATGTGGTAATCGACTATTTTTAGCAAACTTCTCGGAGACTGTGTGAAGGGTTGGAAACATCTCATCCAACAATGATGGGCTTAACCAAGTTATCAGTGAGAAGTTAGACAAGAACAACTTCCATGCTTGGAAGTTCAGAATTACCAATTTCCTTATGGGAAAAGGTTTGGGACTACATTGATGGAGAGCATGAGCTAGCACCACCATTGCCAAAGAAACGTGCA
This sequence comes from Adiantum capillus-veneris, assembly GCF_014529385.1. Classification (NCBI taxonomy): domain Eukaryota; kingdom Viridiplantae; phylum Streptophyta; class Polypodiopsida; order Polypodiales; family Pteridaceae; genus Adiantum; species Adiantum capillus-veneris. The sequence continues at coordinate 59,272,467 of NC_140956.1, forward strand.
AGTGTTGCGCAAATATTTAAAGATCGGAATCAAGAAGCTCGAAAGGTCATATAATGGATATTTTTCAGTGTACAGGGCACTATGATTATGCATATAAAGGATGCCCAATCTCCTAAGAGGCTTGGGACACTTTGTTGTCATTGGTGGATGTGACCAACACAAAGGCAAGGAAGCTGCAATTGAAGACTGAGTTAAATATTGTGTAAAAGAAATACCTATCCATCAATGACTATTTTCTAAAGATAATAACATATGTGAGTCACTTGCATATATTGGTGTTACATTTGATGATGATGATAAAGTAGAAGTCTATCTACGAGGTTTGGGTATTGAGTACAAACAATTCAAAAATGGCATCTATCTTCCAGAGAACATTCCCTTGTTTACAAATTTGGTGTTCTTATTGATTGTGGAAGAGAAGGAACTTAAGGAAGACTCGTTTATGCAGGGTGAAAAAAATTCTGCAACAATGCAAGTCAGCATGGAAATGTAGTATGTTAGGGCTATGGAAGACATGGTCACTTTGAATGTGATGGTCCAGACAGGAGGCATGCAACCACTAGCAGGAATGTAGATGAGCTCGAGAGACTATTTGTGGTGCAACACATGCTGCATACTATGTCTGCAAATGTGACGAAATCCAGTGGGATGATGTATGGTATGTAAATTCTAGTGCATCAAATCACATGACCATTCATGGTGAATGGTTCAAAGAAATGCAAACTTCACAAAGGACTGTAGCAAGAAGGCAAGCGAAATATTTAGCGCAATGAAAAAAATCGAGCGAATTCAAATTCATAGAGCACCTCTTTTAAATCCATGGCCTAGTTCTAACTTTGTAGCACAACAAATTGATAAAAAATAGACTAATATAATGCAAAGAAAAAGTACGAGACCATTTATCTTTCAACCTTGAACCATGCAAGAATTTTATAGACCCAAAACATTCTCTATTATCAAAAGAGTACATTCCAAAATCTTCAAACTGAAACTCCTAGTTTTAACTTTGTAACACAACAAATTGATATAAAATACACAGATATAGTGCAAAAAAAGACAATTTTATTAACCTTGCAACCTTGAACCATGCAAGAATTTTATAGATCAATTCATTCTTTATTATCAAAAGAGTACATTACAAACCTGCAAACAAAAACTCCTATGCAGAGTCACATTCATCGTCAATAAATATGTTGTGTATACAAGGTTGCTCACGAAGCTACAAATTAAAGCGACCATCTGACGCTGGTACAGCCAACGTGTGTCGACCATAGAAGATGGCATGGGCAGATATATGCAGGCTAGCAGAAGCATGGCAAAAGGCTGGAGCAGCTAGGAAGATCATGGGATGACAGCTGGCAACAAAGATGTATGACTGATGTGGTTTATAGGCCAAGAAAGGCTCGAAAGGGGCTAATTTGGGGAACAGGAGAAGGAGATTCAAAGTGCAACTTTTGGGTCCAAGGATGAAGAGCTTGAAGTGTTGAAGGAGCAAGTCTAAACTGCTCATCAAACAGAGCTACGGAGCCCAAGATATTGAAGGTTGAAGGTTCAGTATATTGCAGATTCTTGCTGGACAGGGCAGCTGGGGACAGGTGGTCCAAGTGGAAGTCATGGTACAGGTGTGTAGGGCTCAAATTAGAGAGCCTACTCGTCTTTTCAGATTGCAAATCGGAGCCACGAATGGAAGTGTATGGCCAGTTGAAGTTTTGTCGTGGGCTAGGTTGGTCACCACCTGGGGAATCGTGCCATCTAGCATCTTTTGAGCTTTGACAAGGTTCTAGAGCAGAGTATGCATCATACGGAGCTAGCAAGAATTGATTGCATGTCAAACAAAGCCCTGAGCAGAAAGTTACAGCAGTCAGAATGCTGGATGCATTTGCCCGGAATTGGCTACAAGTGGTTTTCTCGGTTTTTGCGGCCTCGATTCGTGGGCTCGGGGAGTCTTAAAGTGCGGTAAGGCTGGAGGAGTTCGGAGCCAATCATATGAAGTTGTGGTTGGGTTTTACGACTCGACAGATGGATCAGCAGGTGATGGTTTGCCGGCAGTGCAGAAAGTTGGGGTTTTCTGCATCAAATGGATTTTTAAAGAATTAAAAAAAAAACTTGGAGAATGGCCACCCCAAGGGACTGCCACGTGGCGCATGATTGACCGATAAACGGGTGCTTGGAGTCAATTTTTGCAGTATATAGGTTGTAAGTGGCATTCCCTTAGAGTATCAAAACGAGCATGAGCTCTCACACTACTTGGCGATGGCAGCCCATAATGGGTGATGTGTGTGATGGTGCGCGCCCGAGTGGCAGCGGCGGGGTTGTTTTGGCTGGCGGTTATGGCCGGTGATGAGTAGTGCCGGCGGTGCGTGCCAGTGTGGCAATGGTTTGTGGCAGTGATGACATGGTGCTCGCCAGGGTATCGTTCCCACGGCCCCCGTTTTTGAAGACAAGGGGCCGTTTCTAAAGACAAGGTATGGGTGCCCCTCCCCCCGGCCAGGGCGCTCACCAGGGGATTGTTCCCACGGCCCCCGTTTCTGAAGACAAGGTACGGGTGCCTCCCCCCCCCCCCCCCCCCAAATAGAAATATCGCTATTGCTCCCAAGGGGAGGGGTCCCGCCAGTGGACAACAAGAGAAGTAGAGAGGAAGTTCAAAGGCTTCAAGGAGTTAAGAGGCAAGCCCAAGGGGCCTATCCCACCCGCCACAAAGGCCAAGAAGCAAGAGGTGGAGAAAGAGAGAGCAAGAGAGAGAAAAGTGCTTTCCCAAAGGATAGTGCAAGCCCACGAGCGACCGAATTGAGCGGACAAAGAGCAAAGAGGTGTGCACCATGCAGATACCAAAAAAATCAAAAGTGCCAAGTTGTGACAATGCAAAAACAATTCTAAAAGAAGCTTCAGTGGATTGTACGAGCTTGCTAGCTCCTTATTTTTTCTTTTTTAGCCTTAGCCAAGCCTTATAAAAGGACATAGAAGTGATTTTTTGAGGGTTTTTTTGCCAGAGAGAGTTATTGGAGGTTTACAAGTGTGTGTATTGTAAGCTTGCCATTGGATCTGCATACTTGAATGTACTATCTCCTTATGCAATACAACTAAGCATTTGCCCCTATTTCTCGTGTTGCTTCTCCCCATCCCCCTCCTTTTCTCTCGCTCTTTGTGTATTTGCCAGTGCTTGCAGAGGGTATGCCTGCAGCTTGAAGGGTGTTACCAAGAGGGAAGAATCGGGGTGTTTTGTGAGTCGGGAAGGGTGAGTTGAGTAGTGTGGATGCATTTGTGTTGCAAGGTATTTTTTCAAGGTATGAGATAGTTGTTCTGTGCGCTAAGGTGGATCTGTTAGTGCAAATTAGCCAATTTGAAGGTGTTATTTGAGAGGTTAGGGGTGCTATGGATACCCTAAGCTGTAGGAAGGCTTTGTGTTGTGTGTTGAGTGTTGGGTGTGTTTCCTATTCCCCCTCTCCATCTTCTGGTGCCCCCACTGAGGAGAAACTGATTGCTCATCGATTGTGATCAAAGAAGGTTATTTCCATCCAGGAGAGATGGCAGTTCACAATTACGGACAAGTTTTCACCGAAGAAGAAGATTGGATGGCAGATTTCGAGTTGTATATGCTATCCTTGCATATGCCAAATGAAGATAGAAAAATGCAAACGATTCCGTTGTTGATGTGGGGAAGAGCAAAGACATGGTTCTATGCCTTGGAAGGAGAGCCAAGACTTATGTGGCCGACGTTGCGGGCCCATTTTTTGCAAGATTTCTGTAAAGAGGTATCTCTTGTTGATCTGGATGCAAGGTTGAAGAATTTGAAGCAGGATGTGAACGAGGAATTTGGTGTTTTCCTTGCCCGCTTCGAAGAGTGCTCGAGGGAATTTGCAGTGGCCATGCAGTTGGCTAATGGTGTTGAGTACTTTAAATTGGAAACATTTATGGCTTGTTTGCATCCCAAAGTTTGTGAAAAGGTGGATTTCGAGGGCCCGGACAATTACAACGGGGCTGTTTCTATAGCACGGTCAAAGAGCCAAAAAATTAAAAAGAAGATTGAGCAAGGTGCATTGGGATATGAAGCTATGGTTCCCACCCTACCTCAATCTGAGAGAAGAAGTTCAAATGGAGAATCAGCCTAATCAAGGGGTAGCAACCATTCCTCAACAATGGAACGTACAATTCAAGATTTGTATGAGCAAATGCAAGAGTTGCGTTTAAGTGTTATGGATAGAGGTCAGGCAAGGACAGGAAGAGGCAGAGCTAGGCAATTGCCTGGCAGATGTTACAATTGCGGAGAAGAGGGCCACTATACTCTAGATTTCCCTCACCCACTGAGGGAAAGGGGTGGTATGTATCCTCTGTTTGGTTGAGGCAGGGGTCAAGCGCGGTTTAATGGTCAAAGGGAGCAGGAAGCAGTGAAAAACCAAGCACAGACGGCTCCGTTAGGTAATGATGAAGTGCAAAGGGTTAATATTATTGGTGTTTACAGGCAGGAGGTTGATATTATGGCTAACAAAAGATCAAGAGGTGAAAGAGAGACCAAGTCGGAATGTGAAACTAGAGCAAAAAAGGGTAAAGAGAAGGTGAACTAAGGTAGAGAGCAGTCAGATCCAAGCAAGAGAAGACAGAGATGAAGAATTACTCAAAAGGACTTTCAGCTGGGACGCAATAATTTGGAATATGATATGGTAAGAGATGTCCAAAATAAAAAAGCTAACATCACTTTTGGACAGTTGCTTGTATTAAACCCTAAATTAAGGAGGCAGTGGTCAACCAGTGTCAATACGAGGCTTTTCCGAGTAGGAGGAGATGTGCATGCGATACAGAATCTAGCCTTGAGGGTGGGGAGTCCGATTGATGTGCTTACAGTGGTGGACGTTTTTTTTTTTAAAGAAGAAGCATGTTCAAGCCTACATTGATGGTGGTGCCCAGGTCTGTGTGATTACAAAGTCTGCTATGAGGGATATTGGTATTACAGATGTCGTCAGGTCCAATGTGCGAATGAGGATGGCCAACCATGCCAAAGCTCAACGTTTAGGAGTGGCACAGGATGTGAAGGTAAAGGTTATGGGAGTTGAATGCTTGTTTGATTTTTTTTGTCATGAAAGCAAGAGAAAATGCTTATCCAATTTTATTGGGGAGACCATGGTTGTTGGCAATTGGGGCCAAGCAAGATTGGGAGAAGGGGGTATTTACCTTTCCAAATCGAGAAAATGGAGGGCAAATTGTGTTGGATCTGAAGACCAGGGAGAGCCGCTTTCATCCATCAGCCAGGGGTGATAATTGAGATTCCAGTACCAGTTACGAGTATGAAACCGAGTTGACTTATGATGAAGGGTCCACCAGTGTCGAAGAGGAAGAGAGAGACAAAGATTTATTGAAAGCTGGATACAAATTTATTCGGAGTCACCGTAGATTCTATCAGTGCAAGTAAAGGTATGCAAGCCCCTGTCTGTAGTTTGAAGGCTAAAGAGGTGGAAGATATGCTAGGTACAGATTTAACCAAGCAGGAGAAGGAAGGCTATATGGACTTATGTGCATCATATCCCGACTTATTTGCAATAGAGTATAAAGATTGGAGAGGAGCTAAAGGAGTGGAGCATCAAATCCTACTTAAAGACGAATACAGGCCAAAAGTACAGAAGTTAAGGAGGCTGGGAGATATTCGAAAGGAGGCTCTATGGCAAGAGGTCAACAAGTTGCTTGAGGCAAGTATTATCTATCCAGTGAAAGAGTCTGAGTGGGTTTCTCCTGCTGTCATTACTCCAAAGAAGAATGGAAAATGGCAAGTATGTGTAGATTATTAGCCTTTGAATGCTGCAACCAAGCAGAATCACTACCCTCTGCCATTCTAGGATGAGATTCTAAATCAGGTTTCCGGACACAAACGCTATTCTATTGTATGGATGGTTTTTCAGGGTATTTTCAGATTGGTATTGCTTTTGAGGATCAGTTGAAGACTACCTTCATCTCTCTATGGGGGTGCTTTGTTTACTGCAGGATGCCTTTTGGACTGGTGAATGCGTATGCTACATTTTGAGATTGGATGAACAAGGTGTTCGGGCCATACTTGGGTAATTTCATCAGAGTTTTTATGGACGAGATTGGTTGTTATAGTTCCAGGGTAGAACATTTGTCCAAGCTGAGGCTGTGCTTTCAAAGGCTAGATGAAGAAGGAGGGCAATTGAATGCGAAGAAGTGCAAGTTGGCACAACCAAGGGCTCAGTTGTTGGGTCATGTGGTATCACAGAATGGAATAGAAGCAGATCCAGAGAAGGTGAAGGCATTGGTTCTCATGGAGCCTCCGACCAGTGCGATAGGGTTGGCATCGTTTGTGCATAAGTTAAAGTATTTGTCCCGCTTCTTTTGGATGTTGTCTCAATATGTTTACCCTCTTCAAAAAAGGGCTCAACAGGTGCATGGATTTCAATGGGATGAGGAAGCTCAAGAGGCATTTGACAAAGTGAAAGGTATTCTATGTCAGCTACCTACAGTATGCTCTCCCAACCAAGAGGATGACTTCTATATTTCTATGACGGTGGGTACGATGGCTATTGGAGGAGTGTTGCTACAGAAGGTGGGGAGAAGTTATAAACCTATCTATTTCGAAAGCAGGGTAATTAGTCTAGGGAGACTACTTATACGGAGGCAGAACAATGGGTGATGGCTTTAGTCTTTGCCTGCAGGAAGTTCAAAGTGTATTTGATTGTTCGTAAATTTTATATGTTGACAGTTAACAATCTTTTGACTGAAGTGGTGCTACACTTGAAGCCAGGGAAGCAAATCATGAAATGGGTGATAGAGCTTCAGGAGTTTGAGTTTGAGTTCAAAGTAGATCACACGAGTCGGTCTTATTTGGCAGATATCCTAGTCAACAAAGAGGTCGAATTACCAATGTATCCAAGGGTAGTGCGAGAGGAGGACAAAGAGGAGCCAGACTTGGAAGGGGCCTTTACTATGTAGTTTGATGGCACTTACAGAAAGGTAACACAAAAAGCAGGTGGAGGTGTGGTCATTCAAGATCCACACGGCACATTCATTTTTTACAAAGCTTACGACTTAGAACAGGTAAAGAGGGATTCTCTCAAGAATTGGTTTTTCTCTATAAAGAAGCTGTTGAAGTTTTTTGAGGAGGTGCAACTCAAACATGTGAGAAGGGAACAGAAACAGGAAGCAAATCGGTTGGCTAGCAGTCATGTTCAGACCCATGTGTCGAGTTTGTATGTGGCACCGGCTACTTATGCAGGTAGAGAGACTTTAAAAGACATTGATGATTTCTTGAGTACACGTCAATGTTCTAAAGGCCTTTCCAAGCTACAAAAGAGGAGAATTGTTCAAAGAGCTGGAAAGTTCACTCTGGTAGGAGAAGATCTTATGATGCACGGTAGAGATAGGGTGCTACGTCGAATCCTTTACAAGGAGGAAATCGGTATGGTATTGGTGCAGTGCCATGAGGAGAGTGAACATCAAGGTAAGGATCAAGTCTTGTTTCATATCTTAAGAAGTGGGTTTTGGTGGCCTTCTATTGTGCGAGATGTGCATTATTGGTGCAAGACATGCCATCAGTGCCAACTAATGGGTGAAAGACGACTGGTAGCCGAGCAGCAAGGGGCTATCATAGCACATGATGCTTTTGAAAAATGGGGTTTGGATGTTATTGGTCCATTTCCCAGGTCATCAAGCGGTAAAAAATATGTTGTGGTAGCCATAGAATACCTTACCAGGTGGGTTGAGTGGTCAAAGAGGTGAATTCACATACTGTTGCTCAATTTGTTTTTGATTGCCTATGCTGTCGTTTTGGAGTACCTTGGGTGCTTATATCTGATTGAGTTCCAGGGTTCAGAAGTAATTTGGTGCATGCCCTAGTAGAAAAGTTGGGGATTCAACATCAATTTTCATCTCCATACCATCCACAGTGGAATGGTTTGGTGGAAAGTGCCAATGGCAGACAGATAGTCAAGATGCTTACCAAGTACATCTACCAGCATGTTGAAGGGTGGGAATCTAACCTTGACAAATGTTTGTGGGCTTACAGGACTTCATACAAGGTGGCTACCAACTTTACTCCTTATGAGTTTGTCCACGGCAAGGAAACAATTTTTCCCATACATGTGCAGTTAGGGGCTCTCAAAGGTTTGTGGCGGATTGATAAAGCTCATCAAGATGTTTTGCAGGATAAGATTACAAGTCTTGAAACTCTGAAGATGGATTGTGAGGCAGTAGCAGACTTTTATGTAAAACAACGAGAGAAAAGAGTAGCAAAGTTCAACCAACATTTGCCAGAAAAGCTGATTGAAAAGGGAGATCTAGTGATGAAGTACCAAAGCTATCTTGATTTCACCTTTCAGAAGAAATTCAAAAAGAAGTGGACAGGGCCTTATAAAGTCCATCAAGCTTTTCCCAATGGTACCTACACATTGATGAGAATGGATGGTTGTTTTCTCAGAAACATGCTCAATGGTGTGCATCTCAAGCTTTATTTCGAGAGGAAGTTGGTGCCAGCAGTGCATCAGGTTCTAATGGAGGGGGTTGGGCAACCAACCTAAGAAATCTTCTCATATGCTAGGAATAAAACTATGTACATACAGTCGAGTTTTTTGGGTTTTCTCATAATGTGCTCTCTGTTTGCAGTTGATAGGGGAATAAAGCTCTTATGTGGTTGAGCATAAATGCTCAACTAGGAGGTGGGTAATGATGGTACAGCCAAAGTGTGTCGACCATAGAAGATGGCATGGGAGAATATGTGCAGGCTAGCAGAAGCATGGCAAAAGGCTAGAGCAGCTAGGAAGATCATTGGCTGACAGGTAGCAGCGGAGATGTACGACTGATGAGGTTTATAGGCCAAGAAAGGCTCCAAAAGGGGCTAATTTGGGAAACAAGTGAAGAGATGTGAAGTGCAACTTTTGGGTCCAAGAATGTAGAACTTGAAGTGCTGAAGGAGCAGGTCCAGACGGCTCATCAAACAGAGCTACGAAGCCCAAGATATTGAAGGTTGAAGGTTCAGTATGTTGGAGATTCTTTCTGGACAGGGCAGCTAGGGATGGGTGGTCCAAGTGGAAATCAGGGTACAAATGTGTAGTTCTCAAATTAGGGAGCCTACCCATCTTTTCAGTTTACAGATCGGAGCCACGGATTGCAGTTTATGGCCAGTTGAAGTTTTGTCGGGGACTAGGTTGGTGCCCACCTGGGGAATCGTGCCATCTAGCATCTTTTGAGCCTCAACAAGGTTCTAGAGCAGGGTATGCATCATATGAAGCTAGCAAGAATTGATTGCATGTCAAACGAAGCCCCAAGCAGAAAGTTACAGCAGTAGGAAGGTTGGATGCATTTGCCCGGAATTGGCTACAGGTGGTTTTCTCGGTTTTTGCGGCCTCTATTCGTGGGCTTGGGGAGTCTTAAAGTGCGGTAAGGCTCGAGGAGTTTGGAGCCAATCATATGAATTTGTGGTCAGGTTTTATGGCTTGACAGATGGATCGGCAGGTGATGGTTTGCCGGCAGTGCAAGAAGTTGGGGTTTTGTGTATCAAATGGATTTTTAGAGAATTAAAAAAAAAAAACTTGGAGGATGGCCACCCCAAGGGACTACCACGTGGCAGATGATTGACCCATAAGCGGGCGCTTGGAGTCAATGGTCACAGTATATAGCCTATAAGCGGCATTCCTTAGAGTATCGAAACGAGCATGAGCTCTCACACTGATTGGCGATGGTGGCCCCCAATGGGCGTTGTGTGTGATGGTGCGCGCCCGAGTGGCGGCAGCGGGTTGTTTTGGTTGGCCGCTATGGCCGGTGATGAACAGTGCCAGTGGTGTGTGCCAGTGTGGCGGTGATTGGTGGTGCTCCCAGACAACGATGACATGGTGCCCTCCAGGGGCTCATTCCCACGGCCCCCTGTTTTTGAAGACAAGGTAAGGGTGCTCCCCCCCCCCCCCCCCCCCCAATAGCGATGTCGATATTGCTCCCAAGGGGAGGGGTCCCACCAGTGGACAACAAGAAAAATAGAGAGGAAGTTTGAAGGCTTCAAGGAGTCAAGAGGCAAGCCAAAGGGGCCTATCCCGCCCGCCACAAAGTCCAAGAAGCAAGAGGTGGAGAAAGAGAGATCAAGAGAGAGAAAAGGGCTTTCCCAAAGGATAGTGCAAGCCTAACCGGGTGACCGCATTGAGCGGACAAGACCAAAGAGGTGTGCACCATGCAGATACCAAAAAAATCAAAAGTGCCAACTGGTGACAATGCAAAAAAAATTCTAAAAGAAGCTTCAGTTGATTGTAGGAGCTTGCTCGCTAAGTTGTTTTTTCGTTTTTAGCCTTAGCCAAGCCATATAAAAGGACATAGAAATGATTTTTTGAGGGCTTTTTTGCAAGCCTGTGTATCACAAGCTTGCCATTGGATCTGCTTACTTGAATGTACTATCTACCTATGCAATATTACTAAGCATTTGCCCATATTGCTTGAATGTACTATCTACCTATGCAATATTACTAAGCATTTTCCCATATTGCTCATGTTGCTTCTCCTTATCCCCCTCTTTTTCTCTCGCTCTTTGTGTATTTGCCAGTGCTTGCAGAGGGTATCCGTGCAGCTTGAAGGGTGTTACCAAGAGGGAGGAATTGGGGTGTTTTGTGAGTCGGGAAGGGTGAGTTGAACAGTGTGGATGCATTTGTCCTGCAAGGTGTTTTTGCAAGGTATGAGATAGTTGTTCTGTGCGCTAAGGTGGATCTGTTAGTGCAAATTAGCCAATTTGAAGGTGTTATTTGAGAGGTTAGGGGTGTTGTGGATACCCTGAGTTTTAGGGAGGCTTTGTGTTGTGTGTCGGGTGTGTTCCCTATTCCCCCTCTTCAACGCCATTCATCTTGCCTCCGCTTCAATATACATGGGTAATATACTTCACAAAAAAACAAAAAATTATAAACTAGCCAATGAGTCTAATGGCACCCTTTACAACCATGAAGACATAGTGATAGATTATTAGACACACAATGGCATAGGAATAAAACACATATATGATAGCAAAAAGTATATAAAAGGTCCAACTATGGAATGGGAGTCTCACTAGTCATCAAAAGGGTTCCCACCCATAGGCCTATCACCCTCATCCTCCAAATCAATAGGCGTTGAATCCTCCTCCCTGCTCCACTTTTTGTGATGTAACATAGACTGCATAAAACCTGTAATAATAATATCATCAAAATCCAAAGAACCACACACTCGACCGCACATGCCGCCAACACAGGTGCAGTCCCGCATCCAAACTCCAAGAAAATGCCTCTACTCCTACATAACAACTCCACAAATGCACCCAAAAATGTAGAGCTCCTCTGCAATGTTCGACACCAAGGCACTCCATCAGCGGCAATGGATATTGAGGTATCAGGACTGTAGTGTTGCATGATAGAATCTGTAGGCCTTAGGCCAAGTGCTCAAAATAAGACATACTCTTTGCTATGTAAATAGGCGGTGTGGAACCCCGTCGATGCACCAAGTGAAACATCGAGGTGTCAAACTACACACATATAATTAAAAAAATCTATTTTTGAAAAAAGGAACACACCTTACATAAACTACAAAAGAGAAATACAAGCTACCTGAACTCTATCTCCTCTTGCTTCCATGAAGTCGTAGGGAGTGTGATGAAGCACTACTATCTTTCGATAAATATGCATGTCAAAAGCAATGCAGAACCTTTTCCACCCATCGAGGTGTATCACCTTAGTTGCAAAACATCACATGAGTGATTTTTATACTTCAAATGCAAACCTCAAATACAAACATCAAAGTGGTTAGAGACTATAAACCTTCAAAAGAGACCATCATTAACAACCATAAAGTGTTCCATGCGAGATGAATTACTGCATGGACATGATCCTTTGTGATCCTATCCCACATGGGCGGGACAAGGGACAACATAGCCACTCATCAATCCTCCATATGGAAGGTCAAGGAAAATAAAATGTGTAGCCCAAGCAACTGACTTGCATAGTTTCGCCTATAAACAAGATCACTTGGCCGGGCCTTGAGCATATGTTCATGAATAGTAGCCCAAGATGGAGACCTAATTCCCAATGAAAATCTCCAAAAATGGCAATGTATCCCCAGTGACAGCAATACATTGATCAAAATCATGTCTAATATGACCATGCATCAAAACATTATGTGGATAATCAAATAAAAAGACACGACGCAATTGACAAGATCGACCAATATCTGAGAAAGTAACGGCACAAAATTAGACAAAGAAACATAATAATTGACTATAGAGTGTAATGATGTTATTAAGTACGAGAAGTACTACCATGTGAGGATGGCATAGCCTCCTCCATCAACTCATCTACAACACTGTCTGCTATAGCTTCCTTTCCTTTTCAAGAAATCCTTTCTCAATGAAAATACTTTAAAATTACCAAGTTTATATATTTCAAGGCAAAATATGTGGATAAGGTTTTGTATCTCTACCTGAAGATGGTACTCGTACTTGTGTAGCCGGTCTAGGAGGAAGCCCTGCACCTGCAGCTCCCAATAAACCTGGCACAGAACCACCTCCAATCGCATTTCTGAGATCCCTCTCACAAGCTAGAACGTGGCCTTTCTCCATGTCAATCCACCAAGGGCAATCTTCAATCTCCCATGAAGAAAGCTTATGTAACTTCTTTGAATACATACATGAATCACGTATCTTCAATTTTGTCCACTTTCTAGCAAGTAGTGGAATCGAAGGAAGAATCTTTTGCGACACCAAAAAGTTCAAGAATCTTGACAATAACAACAATGGATACATTATTCTTACACTTCTATTAATAAAATATATTTATTTACATAATGCCTTGAAAACAAAAATACCTATATGACAATCTTTGTGCAGCCATACGCAAAGTGTCAAGCGTTTTGAGGGCTTGTTTATCAGCATCTTTTGTTCTCATTTCCAAAGATACCTCCAAAGGGAAGAGATGTAGCCTAGACTCAAGCTTTATCTCCTCAAAATAGAACATAAGGGTACAATTAGCTGACAATACAATATCTCCATATGCACCCAACATATATGTCACCAACTGTGAGGCTCTATCATAGACCCTAGCCAAGAGACCCTCCCTCCTACGAAGCCATCTTGAGTGGACACAAGAACAAATTGAAGAACAATTTAATACTTAATTCAAAGAATTAAGAGCTAGTGAAAGGAAAAGTCTCACGTTCTATAAGCAACATCTCCCTTTTTGATGCCATATGTTGTCCTAGTGAGATTGTCAGCCTCTAAAAGAGATAACCATAACAGCTTGTTTTGTATTGGCGCATCCACAATAGCAATTAAGTTAATCTTCTCTAATGTTGCCCAACTTCCAAGACCCCACCGCAATGACAAGACTTTTCCAAGCCAATCCAAACCCAAGTGTGGATCCACAATGTTAAGAAGCTTACAAAAAAAAAAAAAAAAAATGTTCATCAAATGTGTGTATTAAAAAACCATACTATGGACACAACAAAACTTACAAACATAAAAGAATACCTTTCCAATCTTGTCGTTATACTTTGTAGTGAGGTAGTGATAAATTTTCTCCTCCTCTTTCATTCAATCCTCTTTAGCCAAGCTTTCACGAGAGAGCTGATCAACCATTGTGTTATATTCCTTGGTCATTTGCACCTATCCAAAGGTCAAAGAATTAACAATCATTGCAAAATTGTATGTATTGAATATAAAAGAGAGAAAAAATTCTACTCACATCATACACAAGACGTGCAAGATATTTTTGTGTCAATGGATACCAAGGTTCCTCACCCTTAGAGTAATATTTTCGGACATTTCCTATCAATTTTTTATCTTTCTCTGGCAGGGCTTTTAAGTGTACATTAGGATTGGCAGCACAAATGTGAGTCAAATTCACAATCTCATCCCAAAGATGCGTAGTGACAAGAGAATGGGAATTCATGCTATTCATACCATTAAAAATCATTCAAAATTTCATATTTGTTTAAAAGACAAGGATAAAACTCAAGTTTTCACAAAAATAACTAAGAGCACTTACAACTTCATTCTTTGTAGACTACTCAGCAAGTCAATCTCTTGCACTCTGGTAGGATCGATAATAGTACAAATAACTCTGCAATGCTTATCTTTTGATGTGAAAGATTTTTCTTTAATGGTTTGAGTCCATGCCCTTGTTAGATGATTTCCCTCCCAAACAAAAAACATGTAACCGACAAAATCTGACAACTTTGGGTTATTTTGCAACTCCATTTCGAACTCCTCATTGACCTCATTCCAGAGTGGATCCCACTCCTTCATAACCTCATCTACATAAGATTTACTGTTCACATGTATAACAAAACAAAAATCGAAGTTGATTGCAAAGTAAATTTGAAAAGTAATTCTCACTTGTGACCTTTTTTTCTTCTTTTTGACATGTCCACAAGGAAACAATGAAGGACCCCTTTTCTTGCATGTAGCCTTCTTTAGCAAAAGCTGACTTCAAACCACTTAAATCGTCTCTTAAACCATGAACTCTTGCATATGGATAAAGACAACAAAGAGGGATAGTGGGGCACTCAAAGCAACTAAAGATTCTAGTGGAAGCCAAAATATATGCTCCTTTATGCGTAAATGCATTGGATTCATCTTTTGGCTCACTAGTTGTAGTAACCTCGTCTCTTATCTCCCAAGGAACTATCTACAAATTACTTTCTTCAGCCGCTAAAATGGGATCTACCTCATGTAATGAACCTTGTTCCATTTTTGGTGACATCACATCGTCCTCAAGCAAATCCTGACTAGTTCCCATTTTCGTGCCTGACACAGAGTTGATTTGGTATGTAGAATCATATGTTCCAATTGGCAAGGTATCAAGTACCCTCCTGCTGGAACAACCTCTAGATCTTGGACTGCAACAATGCCATAAGGACACGAAAGAGTTTAGAAAACCAACACTGACATAACTTTTAGTGAGTTCAAATAATTAAAAAATTGGCCATGGTCTTGTTTGTATATAGGACAAAATTTCAAATAGTACGTAAGGATCTTCATGATCCACCTCACTTGAGGATTTAAAACGTTTAGAAAATCTTGCAGGTATCAAGCACATAATTTCTTTAGGACTGATAGTCATGCTGCAGTAAGTGCATATAACAATCTTACTCGCAGCTCAAAAGTAAGACAGGTTCTTCAACTTTGTCAATTTTACACTTGTTTTTTTGAATTTGGAACTTCTAGCGAGCACATATATAAGCTCTCAATTGACTCAAAATGGAGCCCTTGACCCAACATAGCAAGAAAACACTTAGCCATCATCAACAAAGGGCAGGTTGAGCATCTACAATGTTGCATACAACTTCCTTATCTAGCAAATAATTGATCCAACTAACTCAAAAAAAGGGAATGTCTCAACAAGAATATACATGTTAAGACAGCACTATGAGAAGCATATTTTTCAGGGCCAACTGTGTGAGGGCATCTGCATCGACACAGATCCCTTGGAGACTCGGTTCTTTCTCTCATGCGCCAACTCGTGTTGCTACACTCGTTCTATCCTCTTTTTTGATGACATGTTCATGCAGTCAGAGGCTTTCAAAATGCATGGTTTTCACTCAATGAGGCCCCCATGACATTGTAAAATGGCCTTGAATAAGGCTTAACATTTAAGCAACTTACATAGAAGCAATCCGAAGGCTTAACATTAAAGTGCGTACAGACACACACATGACTCTCTCTCTCTCTCTCTCTCTCTCTCTCACATGCACCCAAAAACCGGATGGCCCGAGCTCATTAGCAGGGGCGGTGCTGCAAAATCCAAGGGTGCTTACATAAAAGCAGTCCAAAGGGATCCGCGTTGATGCAGATCCCTTGGACTGTGTGCATAGGAGCTACATGAGAGGCAAATGGGCTTAATGCACCTGTCTGAGACTGCATTCACCACAAACATGATCCTGCACTTATTCATCAATCAATCAGAAGTGATATCACCCACCAAAATTCTTATCACTCCACGCTTATGGGCTCAATGCATTGTCTGAGAGTGGCGTGTACTTAAAGCGACTTACACAAAAGCAATCCGGAGGGATCCGCGTTGACGCAAATCCCTTTGACTGTGTGCATAGGAGCACCATGAGAGGCATGGCTCTGAGGGGCAGGTACTTAAAGCAACTTACACAAAAGCAATCCAAACGGATCCGCGTCGACTCAGATCCCTTGAAATGTGTGCATAGGAGTGCCATGAGAGGCATGGTTGTGAGCGGCGTAGGACTGAGGTGGACAATGGGACGAGGCCAGAAGACAAGGTGATGACCTGGGAGGAGCTTGGGAGCGATCTATCGTAGCTTCTCTACTTCTGCAACACTCTCTCTATCTCACTCTCCACTTCTACAACACTTTCTCTCTCTCTTTCTCTCACTGCCATAGCCAGACAGTAACAGTAACTGCCAGGGCCACCACCACATTATACGTCCATGTTTTTCGGCTTCAATTTGACACCTGCAAGTGGATGCAAGTAGAGGGGCCACTTTTGACTGCAGCTGCTAGATTTCTCGCAGATGTTTCATAAAAATGGCCAGCTCAAATTTGGGCAAGAAGGTTCTCAAGCTGGTTCAAATTATGGAATTTTTAGTTATAATATGAAATTTCTAGTGTGTTTATCCCTCTCAAATTTAGAGTTAGCCAGCTCATATGTGCATGAAAATGTTTCAAAGTTGGGTCCACAAAAAATGTTTCCCGAGCTACATAGAAGTCTATATTAGAATTTTTAAAATCTCAAGCTATACTAGAAGATCTTATTTTGGCAATCAAACAAGACAATATAATAAAACCTCAATAATAAGAAAATCCTCTTCGGAAGATATTCTGCTCTCGAAATTGAAAAAACGTTCTTTACTCATCATTTCAAGAAATTCGCGTCTTCAATGTGATGCATTAATGAGCCAAAAAGGATAAATGTTTTTAAGATAGTGTAAATTTGTTAGTCTTCTTTGAGATATAACGAAGCATTGTCCTAAGGACTGTTTTTCTTAGAGTATTCTTCACAATGTCTAGGCATATTACTATTTTTTGCCCTTCTAAATCACAGAAGCTTGTCATTATATCTGATAAAAGACATATTGATTTTCCACTACTAATATTAGAAGTCATTTTGCATTGAATTTTTTAATGTTTAGCCTTCATCCATTGACCCTATCCAGTCAGCAGGTGAAGTTAGAGGCGATTGCAACCAGCACTGGAGAAGAAGGGTATTTGCTTGATCATGAATACTGTCAGTTCTACAAAGTTCTTGGTGCCGGTAGCTTTGAGGCTCCTATCCCCTTAGATTCAGATCAAGATGAAACCTCAAAACCTATCACAAGTGTAATAAAAATGATCCCAGCAGTGCCTAGACAGAGTTGATTATTTCACTCCCTTAATAAGATCAGATAGATTGTCAAAGTAAATGAGTTGCCTACTTATTATGATGGATATGTGGCACTTGAGCTACCAATTGTAGGTGACTCTTCTGGAATGATAGGGATAGAACAACGACACGATAGTCATATGTGGACAAAGTATGTCACTCGTAGTTCGGGTTCATTTATGGGTGCTGGGAGATTCAGCAGATGTTCTGGACATCCCAAATGTGTTAATGTGGACTGCCCATACTACACAAGATTCAAGATAAGTAATGAAGTTCATTAGAAAGTCCAATTATTAAAATCTCCACCATGTGGACTAGTATACCAAGAATACGGCACTTTGAGTTGTATGCATTGCTCTCAGGTACCAGAGTGTGTTGCTATTTTTCATGCCATGATCTACTATTGCTTGCCAAGGGACAAATTGAATTCCACAAGGTGTGTTCTTCATTTGGGGGAACACAAAGATCCTTGTAGAGAAGGGAAATGTAGAGCATCAATGATTGATATTGATGCACTAATGAAGAAACGTGCTACTATTGAACCATTCATAACTGCAAAGCAATTAGAGCGCATGACAACACAGAACATTATTATGGATAAATTAGTTGTGGAAGGTGACCCTGTCTCAAATGCCATGGGTGATGATGAGGTTTCTTCCTTCTTGGATACAATTACTCCATTATCCAATAAACAAAGGACGAAAAGGAAATTGGAGATTGCAAAAAAATCAAAGAAAATTACTACAAAAGGTTTGGAAAGTTCGTCAAAGAAAATTACTACAAAAGGTTTGGAGGTTGTTCTTGAGCTTAAGAGTAAAAGTAGGTATCCTTACATTCAAAGTGTACTATTTCCATGACAACTTGGGAAAGATCAACATCCACATGTTTTCAAGATGTCAATGAAAGGTCGTGGAAGTGGGGTTGACTTGGTTAATCGAATGAGACTAGGTGGAAACCTTGAAAACATGTGGGTCCATTTTGATCGTGTAAATGGATGGCCAACAATGTCTGCCCATGTGTACGACCCATTTGTTCGTGAATTGATGACCATTGCTACTTGGGAATTTACTGTAGAGAATACATTTGCTCAAATTGAATTCTGGAAAATGCTTAATAAGGTTGTTGAGGATGCAGGATTTGGCAAGCCAGAGTTTAGAGGTTTTATGGTTGATGAAGCAAATGCTAACTGGATTGCAATTTGTACAATGTATTTTGGAGGTGCAAAAAAAGTCACACCTGGTAAAGAAAGATCTTTTTCTTTTCATTGGGAGTAGTCCATGATACGACACGCAACCAAGTGTATACATCCTTCTTCTCAAGAAGAGCACAAAGTCTTATGCCGCTCTGAGCGGGATGTAAATACACAGAACGCCTCTATAATGACCCGCCACACACTCTTGGGATGATATACACACACACTATGGGGCACCACTCGGCTTACACAACCCACCTGGCCGAGACAGGAAACACACCTATGGAGTGAGAGGAGAGAAACTACCCATTTACCCACTCCACACAAAGAGACACTCACACACACACACACACCCAAAAAAACTCATCTCAAAAGAGGAGAATTTCTGATGTTTAGATACAATAGAGCTTGGGCCAACACCAATGGGGCAAATAGCTCACACAATATGGGTAAATTATGCCAGATATAATCACAAATTGGAGTAGAAGCTTCGCTCATAGGAGAAACTTACACAGCCAAAATAGCAGAAAAACAGTGAGTAATTTGGAAAAATGGACAGCGCCATCGCTCCTGGAACGGCCCAAAACCTCAATCTACAATGTCAAAGTGCTCAAATCCAACCTCGGATGAGCAGTTTACAGCCAAAACAGGCTCCAAAAACCCCAAAAACAAAGTTGCGGATGTTCTTCCTCTTCTCTCCACTCTTTTTCTGGTCTTCTCTCTATTCTTTCAGTTCCCACACTTAACTTTATTAATTGGGCACCCTTGGCCTTTTAGATGGCCTCAAACGGACCCCGAACACGCCAAAAATTGACCTCACAGTGCATAGTTGTCACCCTGTTGCATCCATACGCACACCTGACACTCGACTTTTTTCAATAATGCATCCCGCCACCACGTGAAGTGGCCCCAAAATATGGTCCTCATGATGACCTTTCTGCATAATTATCACAAGAAAACATCCACGTTGTGTCCGTATTCATCCACGTGAAAATATTGACCCCATTCGACCTCTTGACGCCACTAGATGCCATCTGACGTACCTGTTTACCTCATGTCGTCGGCCCGTGGATAGCTTCCTCGAGAAGTTTTATGTGCTACCAACTCCTCATTATTATAGAAAAAACACACTGGTACTGGTGATAGTGAAAATCGATGCACTATGTACATCTGTCCTACCTGTACCGTATGTGGGCCCCACGTAACCACCTGGCTCTGGAAAATGAGCAATCCTTTATTCGATGTACCATGCATGTATATGTACATATGCGCAATCCCTTGCTCCAAAAAACTCCTAACATAATTTGCCCATCCCCTAGCCTGCTAGAGCATTCATGCTCAGCAGCAGCAGCAACACTAGTAGATGCTCATTCCACCTGGATCCCACACAAAAACACTTTGCATCCCCTGCATCAAAAACTTAATCAAGCTTCCACCTGGTTCCCAAGGAAAACCTGTAGAGATGCCATATATCAACTTTGCATCAAGAAAACCATCAATTACTTTGGCATAGACCTGTATGTGCAAATATATCTCCTTCTTCATAGTAGCTGAGAGGTCTCCACTGATCATTTGTGTCATCAATTCTTTCTTCTTTGACAATTCAACCTTGGTTTGCATCAGCCCTTCAATCACTTCATAAGGCCCTTCACTTTCATCCTCAACGTCATTTGCAAATGCGACTAAACCAAAATCTTGGATTTCTTTGTCCATCAAAAGAAATGCAACATCAGCATCCTCATCACTGCTGGTAGTACTATCACTATCCTCATCATGTCAGGCGGGGGTACTTGTGGTGCTAAGGCCTTGAACATCCGCTCCCATGCCAATGAAAACTTACGTATGTACGCATCTACTGGCTCACCTTCATTTTGCACTAAAGCCTGTACTTCTTGCCACACTTTGTCAGGATCTTCTATCTTGACAAACTCCACTTCCAATCCATGCCTTAGATTGTCCCAACTCAATCTTACAGGTGGATCTATTGCACGCAACTCCTCTTCAAATGCTTTGGACCAAAATCGTGCATCACTCTTCAAACAAATCTGGAGAAGACGTAACATCTGTGCTGGGTCATGGATCTGGTTGCTAATGCACGCAACCTCCATCTTCTCTAAAAAGTCTTCCACATCTTCATCACTTCTTCCATGAAATTATGGATAAGAGAAAGCCATGGCTACCCAAGCTATGACACTTTGAGAACCCCTTCGAACACACGTGCAAGAACCCAAAACTTTTGACTGACTCAATTCTTAGAAACTTCAATGGAGCTCAACTTTAGATAAGGACAAACACATGCACATCAAATGAGTTTTCATAGTTAATCATCGGAATTACAACAGGCAAAGGGCATTCTAGTATCTCTCTTAATCTTCTTGGCCCAAACATAAAGACTATGCGCTGCTGGAAAAAAATCTTCCTGGACACATGAACATTAATCTGGATTCTTTGAGTTAAATGAAAAGGAGTGAATTGAGGTCCGTTTTGATCATCCATTAAAGTCTATGCAGCTCCCAAGAAGACACACATGACTTATGCTCTGATTTTGCCAAAATTTCAGCAGCATAACAGCATAAATGGCTCAAAGACCAAAAAACCAGCCATCACAACTTGGAAAAATTTTGGCAGAGTTTCCCCAGAAGTAGAGTAGTAAGAGCCCAAAATATAGACTGTAGATGTATGCATAAACTGCCAACAATAGAACTCGAGCATCAATTAGGAATCACTAGTACATAGCCTATGGCGAGGTCACGAAAAGGGTGCTCCAGCTACCTGTATCACCGAAAGGATCTCCACATTTGAGAATCCCCCAGCTCAATAAAACCTCACGCTATCGACCCTCACACGAAGGCTAATGAAAATCGCATATAGTCAAGTCTCAGAAATGACTATCTTCCAGACCAAGTCTCGAAAATGGCTGGGACTGCCAAATAAAACCAAATATGGCTCCAGAAAGGCGTACAATGGCAGTTTCCACAAGTAACGTACAATCCAGCAGACAATGCGCTCAAACAAGCGCCAAATGATGCATACCCACAACAACTGCAAGTGACACCACTGCTAGTATATCACTCTACTCCAACTACCTGTACCTGTGTGAATCACCTGTACCTATACCTCTCCCTGTAACTTGTAACCTGGAACCTACAGTCTGCAAGCTGTAACCCCGAATGTCGAAGCTTGAAGCTCGAAGCAAAAGGTACTCGAAGAAGCTCCTCCGTGGGGGCGCCAAAAGAATGTGAGCGGGATGGAAATACACAGAACGCCTCTATAATGACCCGACACACACTCTTGGGATGATATACACACACACTATGGGGCACCACTCGGCTTACACAACCCACTTGGCCGAGACAGGAAACACACCTATGGAGTGAGAGGAGAGAGACTACCCATTTACCCACTCCACACAAAGAGACACTCACACACACACACACACCCAAAAAAACTCAGCTCAAAAGAGGATATTTTTAGATACAATAGAGCTTGGGCCAACACCAATGGGGCAAATAGCTCACACAATATGGGTAAAATATTCCAGATACAATCACAAATTGGAGTAGAAGCTTCGCTCATAAGAGAAACTTACACAGCCAAAACAGCAAAAAAACAGTGAGGAATTTGGCAAAATGGACAGCGCCATCGCTCCCGGAATGGCCCAAAACCCCAATCTGCAATGTCAAAGTGCTCAAATCTGACCTCGGATGAGCAGTTTACGGCCAAAACAGGCTCCAAAAACCCCAAAAACATAGTTGCGGTTGTTCCTCCTCTTCTCTCCACTCTTTTTCAAGTCTTCTCTCTGTTTTTTCAGTTCCCACACTTAACTTTATTACTTGGGAACCCTTGGCCTTTTAGATGACCTCAAATGGACCCCGAACACGCCAAAAACTGACCTCGCAGTGCATAGTTGTCACCCTGCTGCATCCATAAGCACACCTGGCACTCGACTTTTTTCAATAATGCATCCTGCCACCACGTGAAGTGGCCCCAAAATATGGTCCTCATGATGACCTTTCTGCATAATTATCACAAGAAAACATCCACGTTGTGTCCGTATTCATCCACATGCAAATATTGACCCCATTCGACCTCCTGACGCCACTAGATGCCATCTGACGCACCTGCTTACCTCATGTCGTCAGCCCGCGGATAGCCTCCTTGAGAAGTTTTATGCGCTACCAACTCCTCATTATTATAGAAAAAACACATTGGTACTGGTGATAGTGAAAATCGATGCACTATGTACATGTTGTCCTACCTGTACACATGTGGGCCCCACGTAACCACCTGGCTCTGGAAAATGAGAAATCCTTTATTCGATGCACCATGCCTGTATATGTACATATGCGCAATCCCTTGCTCCAAAAAACTCCTGACACCGAGTGGGGAAAATGCCCCTTCAGAGAATCAAGTTGACATTTGCAAAGGGGAACTATGTTGATTTTGGACCGTTGTTCATGCAATACATGATGAGATTCCTTGTTTAGAAACATGGGTGGCTTGGTGGGATGTTAGATTTTTTCATTGGGGTGGCAGATTTGTGTCTCAATATGAGTCCGGTATGTTTGTGCCTACTCAATCTTTCAGAGACAAAGCATGCAAGCATTTATTAAATATGAGGAAAATCTAAACTTGTATGAGGCAGCTGGTGCAAACATGGCCATGGCAGTGCTGCAAAGTGTAAAGTATAATGTATATCTTAAATGTGTTCGTACCTTTGTGGGTCCAGGCTTGTAAAACTTGGCGGAGCGCTTCATGCATCATAATTCTGGTGTATCAACCGCAAAAAAAACTAGTTGATTATGCTAATGGTTCTATGGAGAAAATGGGTTTCAATAGTCCTAAAATGAATAGAATTCCCACAAGAGAAAAGATCATTAGGCAAAAAAGACCTATCTTTGTTGATGCAGAAGTGCAACTTGATGAAAATAGCCACAGGCCAGAATCTTTCACAGAAACCATTGACGTTGGTGGTTCTCGTCAAAAAAGAGATGGAGCTCGTGATGGGACCAATTCTTGGCCTGAGATGATAGTTTCCAAGAGTATGTGGGCAATCAAAGGAACAGAGCCAGGGTCCAAGATCACATGCTTTGGAGTGGTTGGTAACCAAA
The DNA here is from genome assembly GCF_014529385.1 of Adiantum capillus-veneris. Classification (NCBI taxonomy): domain Eukaryota; kingdom Viridiplantae; phylum Streptophyta; class Polypodiopsida; order Polypodiales; family Pteridaceae; genus Adiantum; species Adiantum capillus-veneris. Next base: position 59,296,094 of record NC_140956.1, read on the forward strand.
GTAATCGATGCGGTCGATTCATAAGTGAGGATTCTTTTAATATTAGAAATGGAACACCAGCCCCTTGCTTTTGGGGACGGTGACAATACCCCAGCTCCAGCTCAAATGCAGGTGGAGTTAGAGAAGGCTATATTTGGTTTTGCAATATTAGTAATGTGCACACATGGAATGTTCATGAGATGGTTGTGGGTTCTCCTGGACCGGCTCCCGGAGTAGCTTTGACCAAAGTGGAACTCTTTCAAGCTTTGGGGGGTGCACAAGTAAATATCCAAAACTAAGAAATAAGAAGGGTGATGCAATTTTGATGTTTGTCAGTGCAAGCTATTTTATGATACTTTTAATAGTTGTTATTTTTGTCAAGGGATCACAAGGTAATACTATGTACTCAATGGTTGGTTTTGTGTTATATCTTCTTTTCAATGTTTTGAGGCACCTCTGTCAAATTTTCATTAATATTTTCTTGTGACATGGACCAAATTATTGCTGATTTGAGGTGGTTTCTCTCTTTCAACATTTTGGGGTGATCATATATGTAAATGTGCTAAACATTGCCTAGCTCAAGACATGTAGTACAATAATAATAAAATGTAGTTGAATTCATTGTAAAATAAATTTAGCTGAGGGTGTTGCTTCCATACTTTTGGTGTTTAGTGGCACCGTTATATGTCAATGTGCTCAAAGTTGCCTTAGGCAAACTCATTTTATATCATATCAGCAAAACATAGTGAAAATTATCCATCAACATTTTTGTCTAGGGAAGCTCAGATTATTGTTGATTTTGAGTAGTTCCTTGTTTTTTATGTTTTGGGGTGATCACTCGGGGGGTTCACTATGTGTAAAACTACCATATCACTTGCGTTCAAGACATGTTTGTAAAACCCCTTATCTGCGAATTTTGTTAGGAGTATAATGTACCCTTTTCTTTCAAAATCTGTAAGTTTTTTTCAAATTTGAAAAATAATGCCCTTCTGTATATATATTTTTGTAAGTTTCAAGAACTTTAAATACCCTCCTGTTGAACTCACGTGATATGTTACATTTTTATTAGGTGACCTCCCCGGGGGTGATCAAAGAAGTGAAATTTCTCAACATTACCTAAGTCAGATCATTTAATATGCCAAATTGTATAGAAATGATTTTTGTCTAAGCTCCCTCAAAAAATAGAATGCTCGGAGATATTTGCTCGTATTTTGGGATTTCTCTCACAAATTCTTCGTTATGTATAAACTAGGGAGGATACTACACCTCCTATTATGCATACAAGAAATGTGTCATTGTGTATGACAGATGGTAAAGTGAAGTACCTGGCTGATATACTACATGTACCCAACATTACAAAGAACTTGGTTTTTGGTGGGCAAATGGTTGAGGAGGATTTTCAAGTCAAGTTTAACTCCATTGGTCTCTTTGTCAAAGAGCATAAGAAGAATAGAAGGCTAGTTGCACAAGGAATGAAAGCGGGCAAAATGTTTAATTTTAATGTAAATGTTCCCGAGGTGAATGTTGCCATGTTTGCAAAAGGTGCAGGTGTTGTTCCAAATATAGAGATTTGGAACAAACGTATTGGTCATGTAAATTTGCAGAGACTAAAAATGATGCAGACTAAAGCGGTGGTTATAGGTTAGCCTATAGGTTATCATGAAAATTCAATTTCTTTCTCATGATAAGCATGTAATGCATTAGATTTAGTGAATACATATGTATGGGTTCGGCAAAGACTACATCTATGGGTGGATGTAGATAATATGTGAGTTTCATTGATGACCATAAGGAAGGTATGGGTCTACTTCATGAAGCAGAAAACTGATGTGTTTATGGATTTTCAAATTCCAAAGTTATGGTTGAAAAATAGACTGGTAAACATGTAAAGTGCCTGAGATCAAATGGAGGGGGAGAATACTTCTTCAATGAATTCAATGGTTTTCTAAAAAAGCATAGAATTCAGAGGCAGTTTTCATGCAGGTATACTGCGTAGAAAAATGGTGTTGGTGAGTGGAATAACAGACACATTGAAGAGGTCGCTAGAGTGTTGATGAATGAGAAGAATGTGCCTCATTGTAATTGGGTTGAGGCTGTTGCTATAGGTGTCTACATTGTGAACAGGACCCCTACTGTTGCAATACATGATATGAAACCTGAAGAAAAGTTCAATGGTGAAAAATCGAATGTATTGCATTTCAAAGTGTTTGGATGTATTTATTATGTGCATGTGCCAAATGAGCTAAGAAGTAATCTTGATATAAAAGCAAAAAAATGTGTGTTCATTGGCTATTCCCTTGAGCAGAAAGGGTATAAGTGCTAAAATCCTGTCACGGATAAAGTGAGGGTAAGCAAGGATGTCATTTTTTATGAAATGGAAATCTGGTATGTTGATGTAAAAGATGATTTGGGGGCTAATGTAAGAGAGAATGTGGCTGCAAAAAATATAGGTGCACAGTCACAAGTTTTGAGTGGGCCGCAAGGTTTCTCTAGTGCAATTCATGGTGAGAATCCATGGAGTGGTAGGTTACGTGAAAAAGAGATTCCAGCTAACTCTTCAAATGTATGAGGGAAAAGAAAGGAAAATTTTGATGATGCCCCTAAGTTCCCAAGTTTGAGTGATAGTTATGATGATGGTGATAGCATTGGTTATAAGTAGAGTTTGGATGAGGATTTTGGAATACCCTCTATGAAGACTACGAGTGCCAGCAGAATGCAAGCAGGAAACAAGGCACCTAGAAGTGATCCTAGACAATGCAAGTTCGTAAGAGCTAGAAATCATGTGCAGAGATTGCCTTATGACAGTTACATGGCTCCTCATTGTGCATTTATGGAAAATATTACAGAGGAAGTAGAACCCAAATTTTTTGAGGATGTTTACAACAATGAAAAATGGCAGCAAGCTATGGATGAAGATATGGCTGCATTTGATGCAAATGGAACATGGGAATTTGTGCCATTATCAAAAGGTAAAAAGGCAATTGGATGTAAGTGGTTTTACAATATAAAGCATAATGATGATGGCAGCATGAGTAGGTACAAGGCTAGACTTATGGCCAAATGTTATGCACAGACCTATGGGATTGATTGTGAGGAGACATTGAGCCCCGTAGCCAAGAAGGCTACCGTTTGTGTGTTTATTGTAGTGCATTTTTTAATGGAGGCTTGGAGGAAACTGTGTATATGGAGCAACCACAAGGTTATGCAAATTTTAGGCTATGTGATCTTCTATGCAGGTTGAAGAAAGAATTGTATGGGATAAATCAAGCACCTACAGCTTGGTATGAGAGGATTGTGGAATTCCTCAAATCATTGGGCTTTGAGATGTATGATGCAGACCATTCATTGTATGTGAGAAAGAATGAGGCAAGAATTGTGGTAATATGCATCTATGTGGATTATTTGACTGTTGGAGGTGATGATGTGGCTGAAGTAGAGGACGTGTAGGCTCTACTTATGTAGGAGTTTGACATGAAACACTTAGGAGAGTTGTGGTATTCTTGGGTATTTAAATTATTCACACAGAAGAAGGTGTATGGTTGTCACAAAGGCAATATGATTTGGATATGTTTGAAAAAGGATGGTATGGTTGATTGTAAGCCAATTGCAATGCCCTTGGATCATAATTTGCAATTAGGGAATGATGCAGTTCAAGTGTTTGAGAATGCTACCATGAACAAGAAGATTGTGGACAGCTTGATCTACATGACTATCTCATGTCCAGACTTGAGCTACATAGTTGGATTGGTGAGTCAGTTTATGCAATCTCTTAGGAAACTATACTTGGATGCAGTGAGATGCACTTTGCACTATGCGAATGCTACTTTGGATTATGCACTATTTTATAGGGCTGATGTGGAGCTGTAGCTCTATGGCTACACAAATTAATTGGGCTAATAGTACATAACGATTGTAGATCTACCAATGGATTCATGTTCTCATGTGGGAGTGTTGCTATCACATGGAGCAAAAAGAAGCAACCTATGGTTTCTCTTTTGAGTATAGAAGTAGAGTACAGGGGTGCTGCAGTGGCGGCATGTGAGGTAGCATGGTTGGGATTGCTACTTCACGACTTTGGAGTACATGTACAAAGGATGGTTGTCATCTATTGTGACAACCTCAGCAACATATATTTGGCACAAAACCCAGTGTTTCATGCTAGGATGAAGCACATTGAGGTGCACTACCACTTCATCAAAGGGAGGGCCTTAGCACAGGCAACATCCACCTTGAGTATATGGTGATGAATGATTAGGTTGCAAATATCTTCACGAAGACCCTTGGAGCGGCAAAGCTATGATGGTTTTAAGTGATGCATGGTATACGAGAGATGATGTTGACCTTGAGGGGGGAGTGTTGAAATGTCAAGAGCATCATGTACGACTCTTGAATAACTACCATCGACAGTCATCGTCACTAGTGCACCTTGGTGGATATGCATATCTTTGCCAGTGATACTACAGTTCAACTACACCGAGTTGGTCTACCTACTGAAGTGATGGCACACGTATCTACTCACCTCACTCACTAGCGGTTCATACTAGACCGTTCTACTAGTTCCCTTTTTATGTTGTATTTTGCCTTATGTTTTGTAGACCTCTTATCTTGAGTTAGTTAAGAAGAAGAAGTACATTCTTTTGCCTCCATCTTTGTGTGTGTGTGTGTGCTTGCAAGAGCTCAAGTTATCTCCTTCTCTATCTCTCATAGCTAAAATCGGCCATTTAGGGAAAAGAGGGGGAGTTGTTGTCAGAACAACGATCTTAGGGCTATAGCTAAGAGTAGCTAAGAGCAAGCCCTAGGGTCCCTAGTGCATGAAACAAGGGAGCACTCTCTACGATGTAAAGCGGTGGGGGTGGTCTGTGTCTGTGGACCAGGAACATAATAGAGATGTCGCACTACAATGAAAAAATATATCTTTTAAAAATTGCACATTTATGCTTACTTACCATGAAATTCACAATAGAGAGGTCACCTCAAGTTGCTCGTCGGATGACTCTACATATCCATAAGGTGCATGATGCAAAACCACTACACGTCGATGAATGATCAACTCTGATTCCCTGAAAAATCTCTCAACACAAAATGTTGTGTCTCCTACAAAGACAAAGCCAACAATGATACAAAAAATGAACAAATAAATAATAATATCAATACCTAAAAATGGTTTTATACCTACAAGAGATGCCATCACAAGTAGCCACCCTAAATCTTCCAAGGTACTATGGCTCAAATGAGTAGCTGATTGTACATGATCCTCTGTACATGTATCCCACAAAGGCTGAGGTGATGGTGCCTATAGATAGCCTCCAAAAGGCAAGTCAACAAAGATAAAATCTGCAACCCATGACACTGATCTACCACTCCTTCCATATACAGTCTCTATAGTTTGAGCTCTAATCATATGCTCATGTACAAGAATCCATGATCTAGACTACACACCACTAAAAAAATCCCTAGCAGTCGCAATAGAGTCACCAAGTAAAGTGACACACCTCGCATCACTACAACCAAACTGCACAACAACTCTCTACAAGAACAAACACATATTCTATATAAATATGAGTAACCCAACCAATATGTAACAACAAGACTTCAACAACAAAAAATGCAACATTATACCCAAGACAGTCGGTAGATCATCAATCACATGGTCTACAGTAGCAGATGCATCTTGCTCCTTATCCAAAAATCTTGTTGCTTCAATTTAAAAATAGTGCAAAAATAATCAAAAACCACAAAACAATCAAAATTTAGGGTATACATATAAGGGATAATGACTTCAACTTACAAGTATGGGCAGGTGTACGAGATGGAAGAGGATGAAATGATGGAGCAGCAACATCTGTGGGTTTGGGTGGTGGAAGATTTGTGGACCCGGCTCCTCTAAATTGTAGACTATGCATCTCTCTCTCTCTAGCAAGGACATGATCTCTATCCATATCGATCCACCAAGGGAAACGCTCAAACTCCCACGTCGAGCGTTGATGCATGGTCGATGGATACATGCATCCCTCACCACTCTCAATGTGAGTCCAAGAACGTGCTAGCACTGGTATCGTAGCAATGTGATGCATAGTCAGGAGGTGAGTAAAGTATCTACAAAATCCAATAAAGAATTATTCTAAACTCAAACAAGAATCCATATGTAGCATTAGTTAAAGCACATGTTATATTATAAAAATGGTCAAACCGTTACCTACCTATAAACTAATCGTTGAGAAGCCATGTGATAGTAGTCAATCCTCTTCTCAAGGCTTGCAACTCTACATCCTTAGTTTTGTTTTACAAAGCCATCTCTAGGGGAAATAGAAACTTCCTTTCCTCCACCACAATCTCGGTGTAGTACATATCCATGGTGCATGAGGGAGGAATATCAATCCCTCTAGGCACATCCACATAGTCTACAAGGAGATTCTTTGATTTATCCAAGATCCTCTGCAAAGATCTCTCTCATTTCAGCCACCTTTCACACCAAGAAAGTAGAAAAATCAAACAAATAACACAAACATTTACAAGCTCCTTAATAAACCATTTGCATGAAGTGCTTACCCTTGAACTTGTGGTCTCCTTTCACCATGCAATAAGCTACACGACTGATCCTTCTTCCCTCCAATAAGGAAACCCACAAGATTTTATTTTCTATGGAAGCATCATGTAGAGCAATCAAGTTTAGTTTCTCTAGAGTGGACCAACTATCTTCCCCCCATTGAAGGCTCATCACACAATCAAACCAATCCTTCCCTAACCTTGGATCAACAATGTTGAGAATCTACCAAACCACAACATTAGTCAATTGAAGTCCCCTCTTACCATATATCAAATATACCTTTCCTACACAATCCGAGTACTTATAATAAAGATCACTCATGATCTTAAAGTCTTTCTTCTTCAAGTCCTTTTTAGAAAGCAATGATTTCTTGCTCGCTAGCTTAGTGTGTAGTTCTTTTGACATTTGAACCTTCAAAATAAATTAATACTTTTCAAAAAAAAAAGATTCAAATAAAGCATACAAAGAAGAATTTCAAAAATACTCACGTCAAACAGAATTCTAGCTAAATATCTTTGTGTAAGAGGATGCCGTGGCTCCTCTCCCTTTGTGGTTCTCTTGTGTAGGGTGTCGATCAATTTTTTATTATTCTTCGACAATGCGTGAAGATAATCCTCATGATCCGTAGAGCAAATGTTTACAAAATTTACCAACTCATCACGTAGATGAGAAGAAACAAGAGCATGGATATTCATACTAATGAAATATTAGCATTCTAAATAACCTTCAAACACATGAAGTTTATCTACAATTTAGTTATACTCACAAATTCATGCGTTGCAAGCTTGTCAATAATGCTATTTTGGAAACCTTTGTAGGGTCGATGATCGTGCACAAAACCCTGCAGTGCTTCTCTCTACTGTTGGAAAACATTTATTTAATTGATGCTTGCCATGCCAATGTTTTGTGAATTCCTTACCATACGTAGAACATTCTACCAAGCAATGACTCTAGTTGCGGTTTCAATTCTAACTCCTTTGTTTATGTCTTTCCAAAAAGGATCCCATGTGTTAACAGTATCATCGAGTTTCACAAACAAACCCCAAAGCATCATCAAACATTTCAAAGCATAAAGGAGATTTAAAGTCCACTAAAGAACTTTTAAATAAGAATGATAACCTATCACAAATGTTTGATCCTATTGACACGTTTGTAGAGAAACTATAAAGGCACCTTTTTCCTTTATATAACCCTCCCTAGCAAATGCAGCTTTCAAGCTACAAATATCCGATCTAAGGCCACGCATGCGAGCATATAGAATGAGTCTACACAAAGGCATTGGAGGGCACTCAAAACAACACAAAACCCTTGTGGTTTTGAGAATGTCCTATCCTCTATCCATATGCAAATGACTATCATCCCCATCATCAGTAGATGCTCCAACTTCAAGGGCAATATAAATGGAACCAATTCCAAAGCTACCTCTTGTCTAGCTGTTTGAGCATCTACTTCATTCATTGACCCCAACCCAATGTTTGTACTCTTGATCTCATCATCATGAAGATCATTGTCGTCAAAGTCCTCTATGACTGACACAGAGCTCATATGATCACTACAAATAGGATCAAAAGCCTTAGACCCTTTCCCCTTTCATCGAACATCTCCCAATTCCAAGACTACACACAAATTTTCAAACAAGAAATAAATGAACCTTTCTATTATTGCACCAGATGAGCAAAAAGTGTTAATCTATTTAATAAATCAAGGAAATAATGATAGAAGAAAATCTAGTTAAAAAGGTTGCAACCTATTAGTCCAACTTCTTTTGAAGGAAAATCACACCACATAGAGTGGGACATTCCATATTTACCATAGCTTATGTTGATCATAGAAAAAGAAACTAGTAAATCACACCCAAAAACATGTATGATCGACTTCCAAACAACCAATTATATGCTTCTATTTTACAATAACATGGTTGAATTAAAGAGGCACTAGTCCATATATTGTTGCATAGGATGTCACAAGGGCTCGAGCAAGCGGCAAAGACTGTAATATTAAGCTTACTTTGAAGGGGTACAATGACGCGGCGGCATGACTTGAGGGGGGAGTACGTCGAGCGAGGAGAAGAAAAGAGGTGGGGCGGAAACAACAATGAATTTGGATTTTTTTAACGCTTTGCCAATCTCCTCACCTTTGGTTTGAGTAGGTACATTAGACTGCAGGCTAATGTTTTATAAACATTAACAGAGCGTCTTAAAAAATTAGCACAGCATAGCGTTAAAAAAAAACACAGCAAATCATTAAAAAAAAAATCATGCTCCTGCTTCATCGCCCGCGTCTCAGCTTGCAAGAATAGTTGGTCCCCTACTAAAACCAATCCACGTCGGCACGGACTAGTTTCAGCAGCGGACCATCTATGCTTGCAAGTTGAGGGCATACATGATAGTTTAGCATTGATAGAGGCGGTTCAAATTTTGAATAGGCAGAGAATACAACCTGCAACAAATTGGTAGCATCATGCATGGTGATCACAAGATGGAGCAGTCCCTTGATGTCTTCCTTCTTGCACGTCAAAGGGCAACAGCTGTGGCAGCGGCAGCATTTCTTTGCTAGAATAGGTTAGTTAGCTTGTTTCAAACACAAGCGAGAAACCATGAGTGAGCGTGAAAATCATTTTTGTGGATCCCAACCCAACTAGTGTTTTGGATGTGTGCAAGTGGGTGCATTAACGCCTTAAAGACACTGACCTTTACTCAATTCCCAAAGAAATCATAAGATAATTTTTTTTTTCCTCATTGCAAAAATAGTCCCTGCCAACTATATTTATGAAATTTCAATTTATAGAACAAACCAAGTATCACCTTTTCTTTTCTTCATACTTTACTTTTGCATCTTGCAAGGCATATTTTCTTTTATCTTCCAGAAGCAATGAGCAGGCACATTGCAATCTTTGGACCTCAACAAGGACAAAAGATATTTCTTCTATTTGACAATTAATTTCAAGAGATCAAGATTGATATTCTTAAACATCATTTTGATATTCAGAATGGAGATTTTTCTTTGTGTCCCGCCTTGACATTGTCTGGAGATAATGGACATCTTGAACGTGGAGAGAACAATGGTGGTGACCAGATTTACACTCTTGATCACAAAGTCTTGCAATTCTACAAGATTGGTGTCACATCTGGTTTATTGTCTGATGTTGTTGGCACAAAAGTTTCACTGATAGTGATCAAAGAAGAAATTACCGGCTTGAGGCGTCCAATGGAAAGTGCCACTTTCATCATTAGAAACCTTCCACTGCAAACTAACCTTGTTGTGGCCTTGAGTCAAGTTTAGAGAATTATGCAAGTCTCTTAGCTCCCACTGGAATATGATGGATATATTGCGTTTAAATTGCCACCACAAGGTGAAAGCTCAGGTATGCATGGTATGGAACAACATTTTGATGGACACTTTTGGGTGGAATATGTGGCTTGCAGCAATGATTTGTTCAAAGGTGTGGTCTGCTTTAGCAGATGCTGTGGCCATTTGCGGTGTGTTAATCTCGACTACAATTATCATTTGAGAACAAAGCTTTCAAATGACAGTCAATGGAAGGGATGATTATCATGAGCGCCACAAAAGGGATTGATTGTAGCAGAATTTGGCAAGCTTGTGTGTGTCCATTGTCATCAGATGCCAAAAAATTTGACCGCTTGTGCTACAATCATTTATTAATGTATCCCAATCGAAAATAAAAGTCTTAGTAGATGTGCAATTCATCTTGGTTATCACAAGCATCCAATGGCTGAGGGGAAAAGTAGAGCTATTAAAAAAGCTATTTTCCAAGCTTTGCTTGTACGGGCCCTGGTAGTGGGGTAGACTTGGTGAATCGTATGCATCCTGGAGGTAACTTGCAAGATATGTGGGTGCACTTTGACCATGTACATAGAGTGGATGGATGGCCTACTATCTCAGTACATGTATATGATCCCTACGTTCAAGAACTTTTAAGTTTTGCACTATGTGAATTTACATTTGAAAATAAACATGCATAGATTGAATTTTGGAAAATTCTTAACAAGGTGGTGGATGGATATGGGATTCAAGAAACCAAAGTTTAGAGATTTCATGGCAGATGAAGCTAACAACAATTGGATTGTTGTTCATACTTTTTACTTAGGTGGTGCAAATAAAGAAATTCTTGAAAAAGAAAGATCATGTGTGTTCCATCAGGAGAAGAGTATGGTTAGGCATACTTCAAAGTGTATACATCTCTCTTACCAAGAAGAGCACAAACTAAAATACTGAAAGTGGATGCATGCCTCCATAAAAAATGCCGCAAATGTTTGTAAAGAGGATCTTAAACAATTGTGGCGGGTAGGGCATGTCATTGAGTTAGAGATTCCAGCATTAGAGACATGGTTGTCTTGGTGGGATGTAAGAGTGCCTCATTTGGGGTGATAGATTTGTTTGTCAAGATCCAACAGGTTCTTTTGTGCCAAGAACCAATCTCTCTGAGGCAAAGCATGCAAGCATGCGTGCATCTATTGGATAAAAGTCTATCATTGGTTTGTATGAAGCAACCTGCACATATATGGCCCTAGCTATGTTGCAGAGTGTTAGGTACAATCCATACCTTAAAGGGAGTAACACATGCACTGGACCAGCAGTGGAAAATTTGGCTGCAAGGTTTATGAGCCAGCAAGCGGCTAGTGGGTCAGGTAAGGAGCTCATATACCTAGATCACTATTCTATGTAGGAGATGCACATGCCAAGTCCTGATATGAACAAAGAAACAATGAGGGAAAAGAGTGTTCGCAGATCTAGACCAATATTGGTGGACCCTCATAAAATACTAGAAGATGATAGCCACAGACGTGAGTATGTGACAGTCACAACAACAAATGGACTACAAGGGAGTAGATAGCAACAGGATTCCACATCTCCCCTCATGTGGTTAGAGAAAAAAGTGTCTCCAACTGTGTGGGCAATTAGGCATACTGAGCCTATGAGAAAAATGACATGCTTTGGTGTTCTTGCAGATCGTACTAAAGATGCGAGAGGTTCATTAATGAGATGGAACCTTCTATGAAACACGGAGTTCCTACACCAAGCTTCTGGGGAAGGCAAAAATATCTTGCTAGAGGATCCAATCCGAGAGGCATTGTAGATGGGTTTGTATGGTTTTGCAACAGTAGCAACACTCATACCTGGAATGTGGATGAGATGATTGTCGGGCCTCCTGGCCCTGCACCTGGGACTTGGGTTGTGGTAGAGGGCACTAATCTGCATCCATCTAAAGTTGACATCTTATTGAGCAATGGGTTTGTTCTCAAAGAAGCCCATGTAAGTGCTGAGTGCAGCCACAATATTAGAACATGTGGTACCACACCAAGTTCATTTCGTCCAAAATTTAGGGATGGCAAACTTGTCAGATGGAAGTCAAAACTTACAAGAGATTTTCAAGATAGGATTGCAGAGGGAAGAACTATGGCAGCCAAATTAGTAAGGGAGGTAATTGTGGTTCCAAATGTATCACATATGTTTCATGTTAGTACAACTAGGTCAGTGGAGAAAGGTGTTACATATGTTGTCACACTTGCAGACTTTCCTCGGTGCTCATGTGAGGATTTTCAGAGATGTGAAAGCAAAAGTGGTACATATGTACCTTGCAAGCACAACTACTTTGTGCTTTTCAAAGTCTTGGGCTTGGACTCCGTCGCCTATGAGTTTGTGCATCAATCTGCACCTACAAAAGTGGAGTTGTTTCAGGATTTGGGAGGTTCTCAGATAGATCGTAGGTTATAGAGTTCATGTGTTGACTTTTTTTTGGTAAACTTTTTTGGTGGACTTTTTTTAAGTGGATGTATGTCACCTAGAATTGCAGTATGTATCATGTATACAATTTTATGGATGATTCTAAAATCTAAATTTGTGTCCATCGATTCACATATTTGTGGTACCAAAACTAACATGCATGGCATAGTGATTTTCTTTAGTAATTGTTTCTCTTGTATAAAGTTTCTCTTAGGCTTGCTCCAAATGTGTCTTTGCTCGGTTTTTTTTGCTTGGCAATTTGAAACCCCCTCTCTCTCTATCCCTCTTTGCGCAACAGGACCCTGAGGGGGGGGGCACATCTGCCAATACATGCCCAAAAACACACGTACACAAGTAGAGAAGAGAAGGGGGAGGGGGCATTGAAACCAAATGCGGCAATGATGGTTCCATTGTGCTCAGAAAAATGCCATATACAACACACAGACACATACTGCTCCATCGGCACACACACCGACAAGCTCAAATCATCCTCATTGGCAGCCCTCCTAGATCTGCACAAACACCATGGCTCATGACCTCCTCAACAAAACACATTGGCCAAAAGGTCCCAATAACCAAAAGCCCAATGGCTCCAAAAAAAAATCCCCTCCTCAAACGGAAAAAAGCACAATGGCTCCACCACACACTAGCAAAAAATCTCTTTACAAATGGAGAAAACCTCCTCTTAAAGGAGACTACCCCCCTTGAAAAAAAAAAGTTGGATCTTGCTCGTGCAACTCCACTTGAACCCATTTTGGTATTTTCTATACATTACACACACTTGTCACACCACATTTAGCACATATTTCATGCAACGCCACCTCAGCAACTTTCCTCCTCTCTCACACACATGTCTATGTTGGAATTAGGGTTGCAGAGAAACACACACAGCTTGGAGAAGACGAAGGGAGCTCAAGGCACACAATAGAGAGTGTGTTACTTAGTGTGCAATGGAAAGATAGATAGCCCTAGAGTGATGGGCGTATATACAATGCACGGGGGAAAAAACCTCCTAAAGAGGGAAAAAATGCCCCGGCGGTCCTAGTGTGTTCACACACATCACTACCACATGTATATGGTAACAAATCCCCCCTGGAGTGATGCGGTGAACGAGAGCTGGCACATGAGTAAAGGGAAGTGCCATGCCCTGAGGACAGGATCAGTCCACAAAGGGGAGTAAGCCCAAAGCTTTGCGGAAAGCTTCAAGCTTCTCACGAGACAATGCCTTTGTGAAAAGATCTGCAAGGTTGTCCTGTGTTGGCACATAAGCCAAGCTGATCTCTCCTGCTGAGAGCCTCTCCCTGACATAGTGATAATGCACCTCAATGTGCTTTGTGCGAGCATGAAAAACTGGGTTCCTCGCAACTGCCAATGCGCTCTGACTGTCAGTGTAGATAGTGTTGGCAGTGTCCTGTCCAACACCCAAGTCAGCCATAAGGCGTCTGAGCCATACACACTCAACCGTAGCTGTGAAGACTGCCCTGTACTCAGCCTCACAACTCGAAGTGGCCACAGTAGGTTGCTTCTTGCTCAACCATGATATACATGAACTGCCAAGCATGAAACAAAAACCACTTGTGGACACTCGCATGTCAAAACAACCAGCCCAATCTGAGTCCGAAAAAGCATGTAAGTCTGGCGGCAATGATCCCCCCTTGGGATAAAACAAGCCAAGATGTAAAGTACCACTAAGGTAGCGGAAAATCCTCTTGACAGCCTGCCAATGCTTAGACCCTGGGCTATGCATAAATTTGCTGACCTGCGAGACTGCAAACTGAATATCTGGCCTCGTGTTGCATACATAAATGAGGCAGCCAACAGCAGTTTGGTAAAGAGTGACATCAGCAGGATCGCCAGCATCATGTAGACTCAACTTCAAACCTGTTTCCATGGGAGTGGCAATAGGTTTGCAATCCTCAAGTCCAAACTTACATAGCAATGTCTCTATGTAACTTTTCTGACACAAGGCAATACCACCATCACACTGCTTAAACTGTATACCCAAGTAATGATGCAACAGCCCCAAATCTTTCATCTTGAAAGTAGCATTCAAATCAGCCTTAAATTCAGCAATATGTCTCTCATTTGGTCCAGTGATCAGCAAATCATCAACATAAAGAACCACAATGAGAAATACATCATCCTCACGCTTTACATACAATGTGCTTTCTGTTGGACTGTTACGAAAGCCTCGTTTAACCAAATGAGTGTCAGCTTTCTCATACCAAGCACGAGGAGATTGCTTCAACCCATACAAAGCCTTCTTACATTTGCACACTTTGTCCTCTTGTCCTTTTATGACAAAACCGCGAGGCTGCGTTACATAAACTTCCTCAAATATGTCACCATTCAAGAAAGCAGTAACAATGTCTGATTGATGTACATCCCAACCAAAATGAGCTACCAATGCACATAGAAAACTCACAGTAGTCATACGACAAGTGGGAGAAAAAGTCTCTTCATAATCTATGCCTTTTTGTTGTGCATAACCCTTTGCAACAAGTCGAGCCTTATGGCGATCGATCTCACCATCCGGCTTGCGTTTCAACTTGTAAACCCACTTCGTACCAATGGCCTTTTTGCCAGGAGGCAAATCACATAAAGTCCATGTGTCATTCTCTATAAGTGCATCATATTCTGATTTCATGGCAGCAATCCAATTTTCTGAATTCTGTGCTTCATCAAAAGACAGAGGCTCCTCAACATCATGTAAACTAGACACAGCCAAAGCATAACAATCTGATGCATAAGATGCATGGCAAGAGCCTGAACGAGTACGACTAGATAAAGGTGCATCCAATTTACTGTCACGCAAAGTGTGCACCAGCCATTTTGGCATACCTCTAGCCTGCTCATTTTCAGCCCTTTCCTCATCAAGTACATCATGTACATCTGCATCAGTAATAGGCTGTTCTAAAACATTTTCAGAAACCCCCATAGGCTGTACATTTGCCTCATTGGAACTTACATTCGTATTTCCACCACTGAAAAGAGGCAACAAAGTGTCATAAATGTCCTGTGAGCTTACATTACTGTCTCTAGTACATGACAGCAAGGGTTGAACAGAATCTTCCACAAACACTACATCTCGTGAAACCAGAATACGTTTTGTTTGCGGATGATACAACCTGTAACCTTTGCTTTCAGCACTATAACCAACAAAAATACATTTGACAGCCTTATCATCCAATTTTCTGCGCTGCACTTGTGGCACCAAAGCATATGCCAAACAGCCAAAAACACGCATGTGCTCAATAGAAGGTTTTCTATCATGCCATGCTTCATATGGAGTAATAGACTGCAAAGCTTTCGTAGGACACCTGTTAAGTACATAAGTGGCACACATGATGGCCTCAAGCCAAAAAGAATGCGGCAAAGCTTGACTTTTGACCATACATCGTGCCATTTCCGTTAGTGACCTGTTTTTCCTCTCAGCAACACCATTTTGCTGAGGTGTATAAGGCACTATACATTGGTGTTTTATCCCACGACTAGCCAAAAATGCATTAAATTCATGAGACATATACTCCCCCCCTCGATCGGAACGGAGGGTGCCCATAGTACATTTTGAGACATTTTCAGCCATAGCCAAAAATTGTTTGAAGCACATAAAAACTTCGGACTTCGCTTTAAGTGGAAATACCCACGCATGCCTGGAGTAATCATCAATGAAAGTCACGAAGTACAGGTAATTGCCCAAGGACGGAGTTTGCATGGGCCCACAAACATCACTATGCACAAGCTGCAACCTGCATGTGGCCCTAACTGAACCATCCTTTGGAAACTTAGAACGCTGCATTTTACCCAGAATACAGCCTTCACAAACATGTTTGATAGGTGCTTCAAGAGGCGGCAAAGAAGCAACCATATCAGATTTCTGCAAACGCAGCAAACTGGCAAAATTCAGATGACCAAAACGTGCATGCCAAAGTTTTGCATCTGAAATAGCCCTTGAATCTGCAACAGCATTTGCAAAATTTTGTCCACACTTGTCATACAAAGTGAGCTTATACAGCCCACGGCACAAAAGCCCAGATGCAACAATTTCATCACCAAAACTGAGATCATGAACTGTACATCTGTCATCCACAAATTTGACTACAAGTCTAAGTCTAGCAAGTGCGGATACAGACAAGAGATTCTTCTTGATCCCAGGTACATAAAGTGCATCAACAAGTGTGAAGGAACTGCCATTAGCAGCAGTGAGCACAATCTTTCCAACTCCCTGAACTGGATAAGAGGCGTTGTTGGCACAAGTGACTGAATTCCCATGAGGGACAGACTCGAGAGAGGTAAACAATTCACGATGTGAGGTAATGTGCTTTGTAGCACCACTGTCGAAATACCACACATGTGAATCTGCAGCAACTGACAAGCATGCATCATGGACAGCAGGATTGTAAGTGCACTCTGCGCTAAAAGCCCATTCTGCATCAACATCAGCATCACAATCTCCTTTCACAGAAGACTCAACAATGGCTGCATTTGTAGTGGACCCAGCATTTGCAGTGGAACCACCCTCTTTCTTCTTAGCCTCTTTGGCCTTCAACTTAGGACACGACTTGATCAAGTGATCATTGGCTTTACAATAATGGCAACGCATCTTCTTTTTGCCCTTATCACCAGAATTGCCAGACGAAGTGCTGCCAGCAGAAGCATTAGGAACAGAATTTTTGCCACTCGCAGCAGAACCATAAGAAGTGGCTGCATTACTGTTACCACCCTTTCTTTGAGAAGCAATAAAAGCCTGTTCAACTGCACGCTGCCTAGTCCTGTTTTTTCTAGAAAGTGACTCTTGCAACAGCAATGTGCATAATGCATCAAACTTGACAACTTCAGGATTTCCTTGGGTCATCAGTCTCCAAGTACTAGCAAAAGTCTGGTAGGAATCTGGTAAGGCATCAAGAACAGTCTGCACAAGGGAACTGTCAGAAATGACTTCACCTGCAGAAATGAGTTGCTCATTGATATCCTTGACACTAGCAAGGAAAGTTTCCATATCATCTTCCTCATGCATAATCTTCGACTCTAGCTCTTTACGCAGCAAAGCAATTTTAGCCTCATTGCGGCTTGCATAAAGACCTGCTAGAATATCCCAAGCCTGTTTTGCAGATTTTGCTGAACGGATGTGAGGAATAATGGTGCGCTTCACAGACAACGCAATCAATGCATGAGCCTGCGCATCCTTAACATCCCAACGAGCTTGTTCTGCCGTAGGCAAAACAACTCTAACAGCTGCAATCCTTGCAGCAAGACCTGCAACATCCTCAATATCGCCTACATCTTCAGAACCAGGACGTACATCAATGCCCTGCACAATGTTCCAGACACCTTTTGACACAAGAACATGTTGCATCATTTAAGCCCACATAGGGTAGTTGTCCCCATCCAACCTGTCCTCAGCAGCAAACATCTTGAACACATCTGTGTTGTTGTTGTCAGCCATGGTAAATGTTGCACCTGATGTGAAAACTGCCCGAAAATAGGAGAAATGGAGCGGGAACAACTTGTGCTATATAGCACAAACCGTAGAAGACTATAAGGCACCTGTTATGCAGAAAACGGCACTGACAGAAAATCTGCACAAAATGACGAAATAGCCTGTGCAGTACTGCCCGTAGTGGAAACGGAGGCCGAAATGAGCCCAAATCAAAATTCTGAGCAGACCAAGCTCTTCGAGCTATCCCAAAATATTTGTTGACCTGCGAACGCTCGCCAAAGCTCACTGAAATCGGAGAAAGTGAGCAGGCGTGTGCTGGAGCAGCTGGCGACTAAGCCCGGGAAGACGTGACCTGCTCTGATACCAATTGTTGGAATTAGGGTTGCAGAGAAACACACACAGCTTGGAGAAGACGAAGGGAGCTCAAGGCACACAATAGAGAGTGTGTTACTTAGTGTGCAATGGAAAGATAGATAGCCCTAGAGTGATGGGCGTATATACAATGCACGGGGGAAAAAACCTCCTAAAGAGGGAAAAAATGCCCCGGCGGTCCTAGTATGTTCACACACATCACTACCACATGTATATGGTAGCAGTCTAAGCATGGGAAACCTCTCTATTGCTATCCTTGGCATCATCTTACACTGCTCAACCCGCATGAGCCACCCCTTGAGCCCTAGGGGATGTCACAGTGCCGTGACAATCCCTTGGGTGCAACCTCTCCTCAATAAAAATATTGACGCCTTATGGGCACCGTGGAACCTCCCACTTCAACCTACCACATCAGCATAGTCAAACACAGTCATCGGCCATTGCAGTCCAACATCAACACCAACAGCACCATAGGCCAACATGAACACTACCATGAAAACACTATCGTGCACCCACAGTGCCCCCATCAAGAGGAAGATGGTGCCCCTCATAGCCAAACTAGGAGAGTTCTTCTATCTCTCCTTTGATGCACCAAATAGGGCGCCCACTCCAAGCTAAATACCCCAATCTGCACCGCATGTGGGATAAAAGATGTGCCACATGGCACTGCCCCATCAAGCCACCCCTCCAAGCTTTTCAAAGCCATCACAAAAGGCAAAAAAAAACATTTTTTTCCCACTGCTTTCAATCACCTGCAATTTACTCCCCACTAAGCCGATAACCGAGCCGTCAAGTCCAAGTAAAACCCTACTAGCCGACTTTGAACCATGAGAACTTTGCCACATCTCGACCTGGCTGACCCCTCCAACCGAGGCCACCAAAATTGTCAAAAACCATCTGGCACTTCATCGTCGTCCTCTACCACAAAATTTCACTCGCAATATCTCCACGATTTGGGCTCCGTATGATGAGCCGTCTAGACCGGCTTCTAGAGCACTTTGAACACTACATTCCAAAGCCTCAACCCAGCATTTGGAAGACCTAGATCTACCAACCCAATTGGTCCCTCTTTGAGCTCCTTTGGCCTAAGAAACCACTTTACCATCATTCTCTAAGGAGGAGATAGAATAATCTTCTTTGCAAGCAAATCTAAAGGATCCAAAAAGAACAAGACACAAGTTCACAGTGGAATCTTTAAAATAACAAAAAGTTGATTGTGAGAAGCTTTTAACACAAGAAGAGAAGACGTTTTTTTATAGAAATGCTTTCAAGACTTGGTAAGTCTTATGCTTTTCAACCGCATGAGATAGGATGTGTTGATCCTAGTGACATTGCACCTATGGTGATCTTCACTATCTCTCATGTATCTTGGAATTTATGTTCAAATACCAAAAGCACATTCTCCAAAGCTAATTGAGTTACTCAATGAGAAGATTAACATGGGTATTTTGGAGCCTTATTGTGCACCATATTCAAACAGGTGGTTCATTGTGCCTAAGAAGAAAGGAGCTTTGTGTTTCATACAAGATATGCAGCTTGTAGAAAATGTTAATATTAGAAATGTGGATACAAGACCATTTGAGGATGAATTTACATAGGCATTTTTAGGAAGCGAAATCTAATCAATGGGATATCTCTATTCAAGGTATGATCAAATTTAGCTAGCTATTGAAAGCAAAGATTTAACAACAATGAAAACACCTTTGGATTGGTAAGGATGTGTATCTTACTTGAGGGAGCAACTAATTCAGTTTCACATCTGATGTGAATGGGACTGATGAGACATAGAGCAAGAGATCAAGAGGACAATATTTTTCATAAGCAATGTTGGTTCCACCAACATGAAATATGGAAAAATAATCTTGTGGAATTTGATTGACCCATTCCGTGCTCACCACAAAATGTTCATCAAAAAAACCCATCATATGTGGTATGCCTATGGTTAGAGCTCATATAAGCTTCCTCATCCAGGATTCTTCATATGTCCCTTGTTAAGTATGTCCTCTTATAAGTGGCACTCAAGGGGCTGCATTTTAAAATAGGCACCCAAGTTTTATAGTAGGAAAGCTTCCAAGAGTTTCATGGCCCTTTTCTTGCTAGGATATCATATAGTCATTGCATTCCAAGAGGCTACACCTTCACATATTCTCTACACCAATCATTCCATTTGAGAGATAACATCCCCATGTATAAAGTGCTATCACCATAGCACCAATTCCCCCATGAACATAAACAAGCAGCCAACATATCCATCTTGCTACCTGCAAGAGTATCTACATGATAACAATGCAACCCTGTAGTCTCTTGCATCTTTGAAAATTATTACAGAGATGTATATGTCCACACATCCATACTCGTGCCAAAAACCACACATGGCATACATGTCAACCAAAGCACTACCTTCCCAAAAACTTTCATCGTGATGGTCACCACAAGACCATTTCTTTTATGTCTTGGAAAGCTGTGGAACGGGTGTCTAACCTCACTC
Source organism: Adiantum capillus-veneris (assembly GCF_014529385.1). Classification (NCBI taxonomy): domain Eukaryota; kingdom Viridiplantae; phylum Streptophyta; class Polypodiopsida; order Polypodiales; family Pteridaceae; genus Adiantum; species Adiantum capillus-veneris. The sequence continues at coordinate 59,316,665 of NC_140956.1, forward strand.
CTATCTTATTGCAGATTTAGCGAGAACCACGATTAAATTGTCAATCCATGGGACAAAGTTGACTCGAGTAGTGCATAGAAGCTACAAGAGGTTGTCAATCTCTTGGAAAACAATGAACAACTCACATCTAACTTAGGCTACACTCAAGTGACTGAAATCACCAAAAGCCAATCGCTCATTGGCAAACAAATCACATACGTTACAGCATCAAATGACATCCAAACGTAACGAAACTTCTAGGACATGTTTATAAAACCTAAGCACACATGCTTATGGTCTCAAATCCCACTTTAGGTCAAGTGCAAAAATTGCGATTATTAACAGTAGTGGATTTTTGACCTAGTCGTTTTCAACCCAGAATGCATCTAAAGGCTTAGCAATGATGCCCCAATACCCCGCCTATACTTAGTTTTTGATTCAGAAGCTTAAATTCTTACTTATGATGAAATTAGGCCGCAGGTTGGTGATACCAAAAGCTACAAAATACTGTGAAATACTTATGTCAATGCCTAGAGCTCTTACCTGCGGTTGCAACGCTACAGATGCGACTACAATGTAACAATCGGAGAGGGAGTAGGAATCACGAGAAGGAGAGAAGTGAGCATCGTTAGCTCACGCTGTGTATGTCATTATCCAAAACTTTTAAAATAACTTACAAAAAATGGTTTTTATACCTTAGCCAAGGCTTTTGGTGGTCAAAACTAATAATCTAGGAGCTCTAATTAAAGATAGGTAAAGACAGGTTGATACAATTTGGAAGCTTGTAGCCTCGGCTCATCAATTACAAGGTTTATCTGGAAAATAGGAGTTACAATATTCTCGATTCATCAAAATAATAAATGTTTTTACAATGAGAGCTCCCAAAAATGGTATCCGAGTTAGCTTGCTACTAACATTCTCCCCCTCCTCGCCTGTGTCGTCCCTTGACACAACTTTATGGGCTGAAATAATCTTTGAGTTGACGGCTGGCAAGGCGGTCTTTAAGTGCATGTAGAGCCTTTGCATATCTGATCTTTCTCTCGTTTTCTGGCACCTACAAAAATTGCATAGTGACCTTGTTCTTTAGCTCAACAGCGGAGTAGCCTACGAATCTGGAAGTCAGGTTGCTGATCACTGGCCCAAAAATCTTCGTGTGCCAAGTAAAGAACCCTGTGTAAAACGCTTCCTCAAATGCCAACATATTATGAGATGGCAAGAACATGCAGCGGGCGTAGAAGCCGTAAAGGACTTCTTTGGAAGGTTGGCCACTGAGATCGTAGCATAAACTCTTATTGCCCTCAAGGAAGGACATCCACGGGGCTCCTGCTTGCTCTGGCTCATGAAAAATTTCAATGCAGGTGAGCAGCATTCGACAAATTTTTTAAAGCATAGCACATGAAAGATCAAAGAGATTTTTGAAGAATGACATGGTGCTCATTAGGGTTTCTACCATGTATTCCTCTGTTGGCGTTCCCTTCTTTGGAGCTGGCAATCTTGGATAATTCATCCATGTAGGCCGCTTCTATGTCATTGCCTCATGTGCTTGCCACATCCTTACTCTTGGTACAGGACAAAAAGTTGGATCCTTTTGAAGTGCCGCAGGTGCTCTTGTGAACAGAATCAAGTATCTCGGATTCTTGTTCAACCAACTCTTTCTCCACTTGGGGTGGACTTCATATGTGCCTTCTACTTGCATGTCTTTATAAAGTCTTTCCTTGACCTGTAGTAGCAGCTCGACCTTGATCAAGGGATATGGCAGGGATTTCTAATGCTATTGTGCATTGATTTGGTTGGTGGGATTGAGTTGAGCATACATTGACAGAATGAAAACTCTCAACTCCCAATCCATCGCTGCTTTCCACTGCTCATCCATCTCCTAGGTAACCTTTTCCTTAAGTGAATCTTCTTCAGCTTTTGATAGCTGGACCATCATCTCTTGATCGGCATCTGTTATTGGTACTTGAAATTCTTCTTTGCCGCGTAGCCCTTCTATTGGTTGTGAGTTGGTTGTGTTTCCATCTCTGTGAAAGAGACTAAGGGAATATCAATATGTGGTTGCTCTGACGTACATGCTTCTTTCTGCATCTCTTTTCGTCCATCTCGCAGCAGCTGGTTGACTCTCTCTAGCTGGGCTATTTCCTTGAGCAGCTCTTCTTCTCTTTGTACCCGCATTAATGCAAGGTCTCTGCGTTGTGACTGCTCCAGCTTTAGCTCTAGCTCGAGATCTTTATTCTTTTTCTCCAGTGCTTTGTACACTTTGTCTATTCCTTTAATCAAGGCAACTGCGGGATTTTCTCTTATCTGTTGCAAAAAAGTTGCATGATCGTTGATCCTCTGCTCTGAATATTGCAATGAGGCATTTGCTACGTCTAGTTGTACTTGGATCTTCTAAATTGACAGAGTTGTAGCTAAGAGTTCAATAGTAATGTATGTCAGATGTTCGTCTTTGGTTTTGCAGGCATCTGTTTACTTCATGAGAAGTTCGCCTAGCTCTTCCATTTCCTTTTGTTGTTTTTCTTGGGCTAGCCGGTGTTGTTTAGCTTCAGCTTTTAACTCTTGGACTTGTTTTTTGCAGATCAGTGATGACATTTAATTTGTCCTCTAACTCTCCTTAACGAGCGTCGATCACCATCTCCAATTCTCTAGCCTTTGTGTTGCAACTAAGTGCTGCTGATCGCAATTTTTTTGTCATCTTCTACATCTGCTTTGCATATTTATTAACTTGGAGAATCACATTATCATTTGTCTGCCAATCTTTAGGGTCTATGAGCTGCCTAGACCCCCTCTTGGCCTTTTGAGAGACCCTCTTCTTGGCCTTTTTTGCAGCTTGCATGCCTCTTGTTAAGTGAATAGAGTGTCAAAGTTAGCAAATTTGGCAGATTCCGCTCTGAAATGTCCTTTAGTCTGAATTGCTGACAAATTGAGTCCAATTTGCTTCAAATTAATTTTGAACATGCATAGATGCATAAAATCATGTAAAGATCAAAATCATGAAGTCCAAGCAAAAATTTGTAACAAAAGTAAATAATCAAAATTATTTACAGCTGAGGAAAATTTTTAACTTTTTGCAATTTTGGCATTATAGGCTTGAAGTATATATCAAATAGATACTATGGTTGAAATATGGGCTCATTTGAGTGCAGAGGGAGAGAATGGTGCCAGATTTAGGCTTTATGTCTCTGAAACATATAAAAGAATTTTGAGATTTTGAGCTCCAAATTTGTTCAAACTTGGTTAGTGGGCTTAGGACATCATGTTCTTTGGTCCCATGACGTCAAAGTTGCAATTTCCTGCATCTTGGCTACAAAGTAATTAACCATTATTATTAACTTTTTCATCAAAATGAACATTTTTTGAAGCAACTTGGTTCTAGGCATGATGTAGATTGTGTGTATGAGATTTGAGGTGATTAGGATCAAAAAATGTGACAGATAACTTAGAAATTGGTTTGGAAGGACTTCTTTGCGTTTTTTGGCAATTTTTCAAGTTATCATTGATCAATTTGGCTCATACTTTAAATATGGCATGTAATAGGTGTACACAAGTGATAGGTGAGGTGATGACACCATTTTCAATACAAATTATTACAAAAGTAAATAATCACGATTCTTTACAGTAATCAACTTTTTCTTGCAAAACTTAAAAATTTTGACCTAAACATATTCTATACACCTAAAACAAGTCCTAAATTGAATTTGGTAAAGTTTTGTGTTGCCGCATCACTTCGTGCTTTGTCAACTCTGAAATCACTGATTTTTGTGACTACATGGCCTATAGAGTTGGTTAGTCACTTTTGAGGCTATGGACTTGTCCGCTACATAGTCCTGAGCAACTCATCCAATTTTGGCCCATTTGAAATCAGTTTTGACCTCATATGTCCAATTTGACGCTCTGTAGTCTTCGAGCTATTTTCTGCTTTTTGAGGGCTTGGCTTGATTGATTTTATGAAACCGACCATATATATTGTATATATACCCCGTATATAAGTTGTCTGTGGAGTCAGAATCCAATTCTGGCATCTGCTAAAAACCTAGCTTTTCTATTGGGGACCCCCTCGACCCTTGCCAAATGGTCAACTGGTGATATAGAAATGTTCTATTATGTTAGGGCATGCTACAGTTCAAGTCTCGTTTGATTTGGTTAAGTTGACAGGCCGCTATGGTCAATTTTTGGTCGTAGGTCTTCGTGCACTACTCGGATTCTAGGGTTTTCTCCAGGGGTTTAGACTAGCTATCGGCAGTACAGAATGGATCATTGATAAGTATAGAACTTACCCCTCATGTTTTGTGTGAGACGGCTCTGTAAACAGGCGACAGCGGACTCCAAAAAATGCGTGCGAAGAAGGTCGAAAAGCTCTTTCTCCAAGGCAACGAGTGGAAATGAGGTGATTTTAGCCTACCTTGGGTATCTATACTCAAATTTCCCGAACCATTTTTCCCCAAATTCCCCTGTTAGTCCTACTAGGCCGTGAAATGTATGTTAGAGTCTAAAATTTCTCCAATCGGACTCTTGTAGCTCATTCTGCAAGAATTTTGCAAAAGTAGGTCTGGCCGCCTAATTTAGGCTTTCCGCTTCCGTCTGCCAAATTGATTGAAAATTTTTGTGTCTATCCGCTTTGTTCTTCTGATCATCAGCATGTCTTCAATTTTTCCATTTGAGCTCATTTGCTATTTATTATTAATTTTTGACCTGTTTATTGAAAAAATCAAGTAAAAAACAAAATGCGCTAAAGAAGTAAAGTGAAAATCTAATAATTAATAAAATCCATTGAAAAACACAATTTTATTGTTTTTTGTTGGCTTTCTCCATTTTTAAGTCTCAATATCCAAAAAAATGATGAAAAATTAACCAAAAAGGTCTATTTTTTTATAGTATATACATTATTTACACTCATCGCGGGGAGATATTATCAGTTAAATTTTCCCTGTTGATGATTAATTATAAGGGCATTATAAGGTAATTTTGCAAAAAATTCACACATTAACATCAAACTTTTTCCTCCCTCTTCAAACATTGCCCTTAATTACTTAGTGCCCTTCAATCCCTCCTAGATGGCATACTCCGGGACGACTATGTGCATGGGTTGAACAATCGTGTCTATGCATAGCCTTGGTTGGCTCTACCATGCTGTGAAGATCAATGCACTTCAAACTGTCATGTTGTGCAAGAGTTGGGTCTTGAGTAATTACTCAAGGGTTTTTTATGTCAAGGTTTTCTGATGATGTCTGCTGCCAAAGAGCAAATCTTGTAGCTTGTGTGCCTTTTGCTTGATTGTACCCTCAGGATACTTTGTCATGCTGATTTCCTAAGTTGCTAGTATCAATAATGACTGATGTTGAGCTTTTCTCTGCCATTGATATCTTGGTTTGTCTTGGTCAGAATGTCTGGTTGAGTCTTATGAGACTTAACTCTCCATTGTTTGATTGGTTTTGCAGTTTGCAGAGAAGATACGTGCTCTTTCTTTGTCCAAATCCATTCATGTTAGGTTCCTTGCTCGGAGATGCTTCTCTCTGTGTTTTGAACCTTGGAACCATCTTTGGTATTGTCAATGATGTTTTGGGCACCCAGATTTGACTCGGTTTGTCCTTAAGCTGTGCCGGAACCCAAATTTTCCTGACTCCTTGCATGCTACTTGTAGCCTTTGCTTGTTGATAGGATGGAGAAGATTGATTTCTTTGTTGTTTACTCTATTGATAACTTCCTTTCCATTCCTCCTTGCTTGGTGCAATTGGAACAATGAGTTGTCCGTCTTTAGGTGATAGCTTGAGCTGATTGGTATCCCAATCCGGTACTGCCTTGTATGTCCGCATCCAGGGGATTCCAAGAATCATTGTCTCATTCGTGTGTTCATTTGATAAGCATACAAATTAATGAGGACATGAACATCCGTGTACTGTCACATTTAAATTGACTACTCTCAATGTTGGTGTTGGGTTCTTGTTGCATCCCTTGATAGTCGTTATTCTTGTTGTCAAAGACTGACTTGTTGCTTTCTTGTATGTGGAATAACTGATTGCATATACTTGAGCTCTTGTGTCGACCACTTGTACTATGATTGTTGAGTTGTACTTTGATGCAAAGGTCCATTTTATCTAACCATTCATCATACATTGACACTGCATCTTTCTGCAATTCCAATTGTTGGTCATCTATTTCCAGAGTGTTGATGGGAATAGGTGTTTGTTGATTCTTGAGAGCAGCTTTTCTTTTAAGTACCCGAAGCTGAGCTTCCTCCTGGGCTTCATCAATAACCTGCTATCGTTTTATCTTTCTTTGCTTAGCCGCATGCATTCTCTCTAGCAATTCATTGGTTAGTGGCAAATTATACTTCTTCAAACGAGATCCACCAATCCATTTAGCCATTGGTTCACCATCTAGGGTGGATAACGTAACTGCTCCACTTGGAGATACATCTTCAATGATAAATGGTCCTTTTCCTTTTTTCTTAAACTTGGGAATGTGTTGCTTAAGGGAATAGATTAAAACTAAGTCCCCTTTTTTGAAGATTTTTGTAATTAGATGGGAATCAAAAAACTATTTTTGTTTTTGCTTTTGTGCATAGATGTGAGCTACAGCAGTTAGCCTTTGCTCATCTAGCTTTTTGAAATCTTCAAGTCTCTCTGACGATTCATGTCCAATCCACTCAAGATCCTTAGCTCCCTTAATGTCAAAAATAGAAATTCTATTGGCAATATGGCATCAAGACCATAAACAAGATTAAAGAGTGTAGCATTTAAAGTTGTTTTGAATGAAACTTGATAAGCCCATAGACCCTCATGGAGATTCATTTCCCAGTGTGTCCTTCTTGAACTAACCACTTTAGTCAATACCGAGCTAAGAATTTTATTCGTATGCTCAGTTTGTCCGTTTGCTTGTGGGTGATAGGGGGCTGATTTGTTATGGATGACCATAAATTCATTAAGCAGATACTCAATTACCTCATTGATGAAATGAGTTCCCCTATCACTGACTATCTCTATTGGTAGTCCATCTCTTGTGAATACATACTCATATAAGAATGCAGCAGTGGTTCTGGCATCATTCTTTTGAGTTTCTTTAGCCTCGGCCCACTTGGTCAAATAGTCCGTAGCTACAATGATATATTGAGCTTGGGTTCTATAAGCAGGTGGCTGTATGGGCCCAACAAAGTCTATACCTCATTTTGCGAAAGCTCTAGCCCCCATCATTGGTCTTAAGGGCATGCTATCTACACGGGTTGGCATTTTTGCTCGTTGATAAGCATCACATCTCCGAACATACTCTTTGGCATCTGCAAAAAGTGTTGGCCACCATATGCCTGCCATTAAGATTGATCTTGCGGTGGTCTCACTAGAAAAGTGACCTCCAGCTAATCGAGCATGTGTTTGTTCTATAATGGGGATATAAATCACTTACAGTCTTCTTCAGGTTGTGATATATAGCACATGTTGGTCTTGCTTTATTTCTCCTTTTTTTTGAACAATTTTCACATCAAATGCAGGCATTCACCATGGTAGACAACACCAAATGTGTTCAAGATGTTTGCTGCTGAGGATAAATTGGATGTGGACAATTACTCTATGTAGGCTTACATGATGAAACATGTTCTTGTGTCAAGGGAATTTGGAATGTTGTGCAGGGGACTGATGTACTGTTGGGGTATAGGCGCCTGTGCCTTGCCCGGCCGCCCAGAGTCTGGGCGCCCACTGACTTGTATACCTTATACATAGCATAAGTGTATAGGGGGCTGCTCACTCTTTTGAGTCTCCCCACCCACATCGTGTGTGTCTCCTTCTCTCTCTCTCTCACTCTCCGTCTGTGGTGCTCCCCGATCCCCTTCAATTGGTATCAAAGCGTAGGTGCGGAGGGAGCGCATGTGTGCATAGTCACGACGACAGCGGAGAGCCAGTTTCATCCCGAAATCGCGTCCGCGCGCGCGCACTTTCAAGAGTGAAAACAGGGTTTCGACTTCGGCATCGGCAAATTCAGCTTTCCGAGAGCGTTTCCACTAAGCGTCCTGGCGTTTTACCCCCCTTTCGAAGCCATTCGAGCCATCAAAAACTTCCTTCGAGCTACGGTTGAGGAGCTGCATTTTTCAGCCCTCTTTTGGCAGTTTATGTTGCGTTTTTGGGTCGATACGGAGGTTTTTTGGCATAGCTTTCACACCCGGACTCGGATACATGTGATCCAGAAGTTTACCTTGGGGTTTTGGCACGCTCCAGACGCGCTCGTCATTTCAGAATTTTAAAATTCTGAATGCTGAATTTTTTGCAGCAGCAGTTGTTTATTGTGTGTCGAGGATTCCACACATGGTTTGCTCTCAGATGTGAGAGTGATATTTGCTGCAAGTTTCCTCACAGGTGGGAGGATGCGACGTATGCCTTATGTGGTTTGATGCTCAGGGAGACTAATGTGATTGCATTTTGAGCTCGGCAATGTATGCCTCGAGCATGTTTTTTGGCAGTCACAGGTAGAGCAGATATTTGTGTACTAGATTTGCAGGTGTTTGCAATGATGTATGCAAAGTGTGGAGATTGGTGCATGCATTTGGAGTGTGGTTTGATGCGCATTGATTGCTCATTGTATTGAGCTTGCAGGACAATGGTTATTTTGTGTTGATAGCCATTGTGCGTCAAAACTCTGGCAAAATTTTCCCAAGAGTTTTATGCGTATCATTTATGCGATCTAGGTAGAGATTGCGGGTTGCACTCAGCATTTGCGTGCGGTGTTCTCTGCAGGTGGGAGACTTGTGCATGTGTATGCATCGATATCGCATAGAGTGGGCTTGGTGATTAGCTCACAGATTGCAGTGTGATACTAGAGCAGGTGAGGCTTGTATTGACATTGCGGGAGCTCTATTTTGGAGTGTGTCTCACAGGTTTTACATTGTGTTTCTGGCCATATTTGTAGACAGTTTCCAGGTGTTGTTGGTGAGGTGGTTTTGCTTTCTAGTTTGCTACATTGTGCTCATGGCAGAGACAGGTGATCGATCAGATTGTGACCTCTCACAGATGCGCGTGTTTGATGGGTGAGACTTTGCGGCATGGAGAGAGTGTATGCTTGATGCATTGACACAGCGAGGGTTGCATCGACCATTGAGTGGTGATGCAGGTAGACCTTCAAACATGTCTGACGATCAGTGGCAGCAGCTAGAGGAGATGGCACTATCTACGCTCTCTTTGCACCTTGCGGAATCTGTATATGCTCTTGTTATGTATGAGACTACTTCGAGAGCACTTTGGCGCAGATTACATGATATGTATGATAGATCTGAGTCATCACGGACTCGTGTGAGACATGTACATTCACGAGCACGCCGACAGGTGACATGTTGGTATTGTGGTCATTCTGGACACGTTAGACGGCGTTGTTTTCGTCGTATGCGACATCGTAGGAGACATGGCAGTCTCAGAGATGTATGTAGTGATGCCATGGACTCAGTTGCTTTGACAGTTGAGGCACATGTAGTGTCAGAGTATACTAGTGACGGGGATGTCACTTTTACCTCGAGCTATGCACGAGATGCTATACATGTGGATAGTGCACTCCCTTCGCAGTGCTTGCTAGACGCAGATGCTATGTTTCATGTCACGCCGCATCGTGCATGGTTTTTTAGCTATTCTAGCGGGATGCTTGGCAGTGTACGTTTGACCAATGGATCGGTGCATGCGATAGCAGGTGCAGGAGATGTGAGACTTTCATTACCGAGTGGTGCATCTTACTTGTTACGACATGTGCGCTATGTACCAGATTTGACAGTGAGTTTGATCTCGATTGGTCACCTTAGAGATTGTGGATGTCAGATTTTGCTACGAGAGCGAGATTTTGTGATGCATTTGGGTTTGCTAGTGATTGCGAGAGGTGCCAGGAGTGGTACAGGTTACCCATTGCATGTGGATCACGTGAGAGACGGTGTTGTCTCTGTGATCATGCAGCCAGGTAGAGAGCGAGAGAGCAGGCGAGTCTCTTTTGCTCATGGGTTGCAGGATGCTTTGCATGGAGTGCAGAGTAGTGAGCTCGTTGTGCACACAGTTGGGGCACGACTTGAGCAGTCACACAGAGAGGTGACAGAGTCAGACATGCATGCTTTGCTAGTGACTGAGCAAAGCAGAGAGTCAGTTGTGCGAGATACTTCTATGCAGGATAGACAAGTAGAGCGGTCTTGCTCTAGTGAGTCACGACAGGAGGACGTTGTGCAAGAGTCTATGCATACAGAGTTAGAGCATGAGAGCTCTAGTGAGTCACAGCAGATTGAGTGGGCATGTTTGCAGTGGATGATTACAAAGGAGACTGAGATGTCAACGATTATGCAGTCATTACTTTCTATGCTCGACAGTGAGCATGGGGATATAGTTGTGCAGGATATGTCTTCCAGCAGACACCTAGAGAAGCTGGTTTTCTCTGAGGTTGCACGACAGGTTGATGCGTCTTTTGTGGACAGTCAGGAGATGCATGTGGCTGACATGCCTTGTCAGTCGGAGATGCCTATTGCCAGGGATATATATGTTGATGCATGCTCCGTAGAGCTAGCAGGGCCCGCTAGCATTGCATCGGCATTCGGTGGTCTCATGTATGAGATGTTGATCTTGAGACCGGATATCGCAGCTGCAGTGGGAGCATTTGCAGTTGGGGTTGTCACTTGTTTGTTGGCTGATGATGGCATAGTGCACGAGGGAGATATGCAGGTATTGCGTACATACTTGCAGTACGTGTGCGGTACGTCTGGTGGTGTATGGACTTACACAAGAGCAGGACAACCGGATGCACACGATCACAGCCAGCCAGTGGACATCGGTTGAGAGCGGTTTTCTCTCGCCTTTTGTAGTCTTTAGACTAGGTTCTCTTGCTTAAAGGCACAGTCGCCTTTAAGTGGGAGGTTGTTGGGGTATAGGCGCATGTGCCTTGCCCGGCCGCCCAGAGTCTGGGCGCCCACTGACTTGTATACCTTATACATAGCATAAGTGTATAGGGGGCTGCTCACTCTTTTGAGTCTCCCCACCCACATCGTGTGTGTCTCCTTCTCTCTCTCACTCACTCTCCGTCTGTGGTGCTCCCCGATCCCCTTCAATTGGTATCAAAGCGTAGGTGCGGAGGATTTTAAAAAAAAGGATCGGGCTGGGAATCATTCCCCAAGCTCAAGCTCAAGCCCAAACCCAGACCTCAGTCCTCGGTTTTAAAATATAGTTTATACACCTTTTTATATTTAAAAACTATTGTTAGGATTTCGAGGACTATAAAGACTATTTTTAGGATTTCGAGGGCTTCACGTAGCCGAATAGGGAGCTGTAAAGCACGGCACGTTCCTTTAGCCAAAACGCTCGTCTTGAGCTATTACACACCATATTTTGTGGCTTGGTTACAAAAAATAACCAAGAATAACGAAAAACTTGGGTTATAAACACCTTTTAAAAAAAAAAAAAAACTAAGCGAGCGGCCTTCACGGGCACTCACCAACGCGCTTAGAGTGTGGAAGTCATATGACCCTATGCTCTGGACGAGTGTTAGAGCATGAGCATATTGGTAGTGCCTCCATTTACGCGGGCACCCATTATTCCTCCACCCTAGGTTCTGGACCTTCGGCCGGGACTCAAGGTAGCGTCACCCAAGATCCTCATATCGCATCTAGTGATTCTTCCTCTGACTACGAATTCATGGAGGGGTATCCTACACCAAACCCTGATAGTTCAAGTCAAGACATGCATGCCATGGGCCCATGGCCCGGGTCCAGCGTGTTTAGCCGCTTAAAAGAGACCCTTAGTAGAGCTACTCGCTCCGAACATGCGGTTAATGAAATAAATGAAGGGAGTGGGGAAGTAAATTCGTCATTCATGCCTAAAATAGACCCTATGCTTCTTGAGAGTGTGCATGTGAATGTTCCATCCACTGCACCTCCTGATCCTTTAGGACTATCTCCCTTTGAGGTTCTACTACCCGATGGTACGAGTCTTGCCGAAGTGCAAGAGATCGAACGCTATATGCAAGCAACAAGGGAGAGGGAAATTGAGAACCTACGAAAGCTAAGTCGAGCCCTGAAAGCAAAGGCTCCTATGACAACAATCATGCCAGCCGAGCAACGAAGTGCTCCCAAGGTAGCAGTCACGGAGGGACAAGCGATGGGGAGCAATAATGCTTCCACTTCGAGGGAAACCTCCAGCACGACAGGCCTAGATGGGATATTCCTAAACGAAAATTGGGAGTATGACCTACAAGCAGAAGCTTTAACTGATTGGTACACAGGACACACCTATCATGTGGGTTGGTTAGATGTTCTACAATCCACATCGGGTGCTACTAGCATAGATGAGCAACAACAGAAAGTCTGTGATGTCCTCCATAGGATTGTCGAGTTAGAAAGACAGAACACAGGGATCAACATGCCTTCAACAGGCCTAATGAGATTCTTGGATACGGGAAAGTCCAACCAACCAACCCTATCACAAATGGAGACTCCCTCAGTGAGCCCCATTGATCCTCCATATGTTGTTTCGCCAAGGGCCTCAGTACAATCTGAGCCCACAAGTGGCAGCTTTACCTTCCCAGATCTAGCTCATCTTTCTCTTAATGACACTACGGCTACCATGCTTATCCCAGTGGTGAGCATGACAAGAAATACACCATGGAGTTCATTTGTTAACATTGCTCCGATGCCTAGTAGCACGGTGCCCCCAACTATACCTACATGTATGTATCAATCATGTGCACCTGTCGTACCTCAGCCTCATGTAGCTCCTACACCTCCGATTATTCCAAGAGCTTACAATCCACAATGGAATTATCCAAGATCTTATACAAGTGGAGCCATGCCATTTAATAATAACATGCCATATCAGGAACCCCCTATGCCTAGGGCCACGCCTGTAAACTTTGGACCACCGTCTGGTACACCACCATACGAAATATGGGACCCAAGAGCCGCGCGTATGCCAAGGCCAAGGCCAGCTCCCATCTCACATGTGGTTCCGGGAGCACATACACCCATTATACCTGCTCAAATAGGAGATTTGGCATCATTTGCTCAAACTATCAGTCGCTCTATTGCCGAAAACATGCATAGTACACCTGATAGAGAGCCTAGGAGCAAGGCAGTTCAAGCAGCTAAGCTCACACAGAAATTCAGTGGAGACAGAGATGCTAGAAAGCATATGGAAGTCTTTGAACATGTGTGCGATTCCTTGGAAGAGCACAATGAGCTACATAAGTGTAAGGCTTTGAGTTTGACCCTAAGCAGAAAGGCTGGAGATTGGTATAGAACCTTAAGAGTAGAAGAGAAAACGATCTACTCTACTCTTAGGAGACTGTTCTTAAAAGAATACATACGAGAGGGAGTACTTTGGGGTGTAGCCTCTCAGCTCCAGAAAGCCCAACGAGAAGAAGGTGAATCCGTGAGAGACTTCATTAGTCGCCTAAAGAATTTGAATTCTCGATGCAATCCAAACAAGCGATTCAACAACAACCAATTTCTCGATAGATTCATTAGGGGACTACGACATGAAAGTATCTATAATGGCCTAGTCATTAGAGGTATCACTACTTGGGAAGCAGTCACCATGAATGCAATCCAATTGGAGGATAATTTAATGATTGCAGGAGAAAGAGTGTCTGCCGAGCCGAAGTCTAGTAACTCGCAAGCATCAGGGCATGAGCCAATGAAGATAAAGCCAATCGTGAAAGAGCAAACGATATCTGAGATGACTTTGGCAGATCTCACCAAGGCCATCCAAGAAAGCCTTAGGGGTAATCGTGCTCCGCAAAACACTCATATGTATCCAAGAAGGGAGCAACAATGGTGCTCAATTTGCTTGGGCCCACATACTACGAGTGAATGCCCTACTTTCAGAGTAAAGTTTAACGGGACTTGTAACGCGTGTGGTAGGTATGGCCATCAAGCGAAGGATTGCCTAATGCTTAAACGCATCATGGAAAATAGACCGCCTATAGCTTGGGTAGACTCACCTCGAGTTCCTGCATTGATGCCTACCCCACCCATGGAGCAACAGTTGCCATTACAGCACATGGTCCCTAGAACCCAAAAGGTGGTCCAAACCACACCGTTGCCACCTCCAGTGCTAGGACCGCAACCCCCTCATCCAAGAGTTACACCTATGAACCAAATAGGTTGCGAGTCATCTAGTACTTATGTAGATTGCGAAGAGGACATAGACTCTAGTATCACCTATGGAGTCGACATGCTTGAGGAGTGCCCCATGTACTATATGGAAGACCATTGGGGACAAATCAAACCGGTATATCAAGCTACTGCGCTAGCAGCAAGAGGCCAAAACATTAATAGTTTTGCTAGGAGACCACCTCTTCAGTGCTACGAATGTGGTGGACCACATCGAGTAGCTGAGTGCCCCATTAGAATGCAAAAGAATGTTGCACTAATGCAAACAAGTCAAGGGAGTGCATTGGAAATGCCAATACTCATTTGTAATCGTTGTGGCATAGATCATTTGATCGCACAGTGTCCTAACAATCCAAACGCGCCGAAAATCACACCATTGAACTTAATAGAGATTGTTGATGGGACACCACCAACTATAAACATAGCACCAGTGAATGCACTCACACGGTCGATGCTCCAAAAGCAAAATTACATCCTCGAAGAGAGAGATGTTGCATCCATTGGCCGAGCGAGAAAGAAGAAAACACGAAGAAATAAATCCCTTATTGCTTCTAGCTCAAAACCTAGTTCAAAGACTAACATAGGGACAGGAGAGGATCCCGTGTATATGAATGACCCTGAGGATGACTCAGATTCGATAGAGACCACGGAGACCAAAATTGTTACTACAAAGGAAAAAGCCAGTGAGGAGGAGGATGAGAGGGACTTACGACGAACACCAAAAGAGTATTCAAAGTTAAACCACCCAGTTGTGAACCCCCAAGATAAGCCACGAGAGACAAAAAATGAGGATTGCAAGAGAAAGATTGGAACCTATCCAAACCCAACAGTGGAAATTGTACGAGTCCAACAACTGAGGGGTTTGGTGGAAGAAACTCAATGAACATTAGAACCTGAACCCAAACATATCCAGATGTCGGACACAGTGTTTCCCACACAAGTTCAACCTCACAAGAACTATAGGCCGTTAGCTATACCCAGTATCATTCGGGAAGAGAGTGAGGGTAGGACATCTGAAAGTGGACACATACCTTTCCTACTAGAGAGAATGTTCAATGAGGGAATGTCCGACCCCCTTGAGGAAGTGGAGATTCCATCTTCACCATTCTCTTGTCAGGGTCCTACATCCCACAAGATGCCATTAAATGTTGCCAAATTGATGGATTTCATGTCTTCAGAAGTTAGAACCACCATCATGTCCAAACTATATAAAGACCCCGAGCTAGTCTTAGCTCTTCGAGCCTTCCTCAATGGAGAATTACAGGCCGGATTACCACAATTTGCACATATGAACAAACCTGACTCGGTAATGAATGATGAGGAACATTTAGCACCACCATATGACCTAGTGGGACATGAATCTGTAATTGAAGTACCCGTTAACAAGTTGGGGCAATAATTTGAAGGTGATGAATCTAATGCTACTCTACCAATCACTACTAAAGGATTAACTGTAAAGGGGGTCCTTGACGGTGGTGTGGGAGTCAGCATGGTGACAAAGAGTTGTTGGGAGTCTATGGGGCGACCTCACCTTGAAGCCACAAGCGTAGTGGTAAAAATGGCTAATGGATCTATTGTTACGCCTATTGGAATGCTGAAAGATCTCAGGATCAAAGTCTTGGGACACAAGGTAAGGCAGACTTTCATTGTTATGGATTTTTCCAAGAATCCTATGTCATTTGAGATGATCTTAGGGCGTCCATTCATGAGGGAAGCAAAAATGGTGCATGACTGGTCCAAAACCACGTCTACTTACAGTTCCAAGACTCTGTCATTCAAGTTGATCTTTTAAGTGGTCGAATGCATCCTCTAAGAAATAAATTCATCATTGATAATTGATCAGACACAACAATTCACTCAGCTCCATTAAAGTATTGTTACACGTGTAACGAAGACACGGATATTGGGGAGAACTCTCCTTATATGGATATCCTACCCGGAATGGCTGAGTCAGACAATGTCGATTGGGTACACCTAGCGGCAACTATAGATACATGGGGAGCTAGAGGAACAACCTGGGTAACACCAGATGGGGAACACACATTGCACCAGTAAACATGTTAGGTGTAGCGCATGTAACATCCGATGATAAGAAAGAGGCACACCTACCTGAGAGTGAAACCGATGATTCCTCAAAGGCTTCAGGCCAATACACATCAGAAACGGAATCTCAAGGAGAAATGGATTCAGAACCTGAAGAAACATCGAGTGAACCAAGTATAGAAACTGAACACTCAAGGCCTAGTACGACCATCTATGGTAATTTATATGAGAGTGAAGAAGATACAAGCGAAGACCTATCAGGCGAGTCGAGTTCAAACATTTACCAAAATCAAAACCTTAACAAGAAACAAAGGTCATATAAGAGACGACGATATCGAGCAAATGTGAGAGCTAGGATAATCAAGGAAAGATCTACTGCAGAATGGCTTAGCTATCTAGGGGCATGTGATGCTCATCGAAAGCTAGTAGACAATTGGGGTGAACATCTCCAGAGTGTCATGTGGTGCAGCCCGCGACCCATTGACCTCGCTCAATTGGAGGTTACACAGCCGAAATTGAGTCGAACTATAAGAAGACGTCAAAACCGAGAGTTAGCACAACAACAAAAGGAGGCAGAACTAAAAGAAAGGTCTCCGTCAGGACAAGAGCCTGCTGACTTACATACGGCTCCTGAACATTTTAAATCTTATACCACGGGGGAGCGAAAGGTTGTGTATGCCAAGGCCCAACGAATACCTACCAATGGAAGCAGTGGAGTCTATGATGGTCCAGCGGTAGTTAAAGAGATAGAATTAGCAGAACCAGGTGAGGAGTCTAAACCAGTCTTTATTGCTCAAGACCTTACCGAAACTGAAGAGGCTGTACTTAAGGAGCTCCTCAAAGAATACAAGGATATCTTTGCTTGGACATATCATGACATGAAGGGCGTTCCACCTTCTGTGGTGCAACATACAATTCCCATGATCAACACTGCTAAACCTGTCCAGCAACGACCCTATCCAATGAATCCTAAGTACGCCAAAATTGTACAAGAGGAGATTGAAAAACTTATCCAATGTGGATTCATATACCCTATTGAGCACTCAGAATGGGTTTCTCCAATAGTCATTGTGCCAAAAAAGAATGGTAAACTAAGAGTGTGCGTGGACCTCAAGAAAGTTAATGCACCTACTAGGAGAGATTATTATCCCTTGCCATATTCAGAACATGTGCTTGAAAGAGTTGCCGGCAAGGAAGCTTATAGCTTTTTAGATGGGTACTCTGGTTACAATCAAATCACAATTGCATTAGAGGACCAAGCTAAAACTGCTTTTATCACAGAGTTTGGAGTGTTTGCATTTCCTGTTATGGCTTTTGGCTTAACAAATGCCCCTCCTACATTCCAAAGATTAATAAACACTGCGTTTAAAGAATTTCTAAGGGAGTTTTGTGAAGCTTTCCTAGACGACCTTTGTGTTTATTCTTCTTGGGAGAAGCATTTGTTATATCTACGAAAAATATTTGAAAGGTGCAGATTTTATCTCATCTCATTGAACCCTTTCAAATGCCAATTTTGGGTTAAGCATGGAGTCATTCTAGGGCATATAGTGTCCAAGAACGGGATATCCACAGATGAGAGTAAGATTAAAGCCATTGCCGATTTGCCACCACCTACAAACTATAAAGGAGTTCAAAGATTTATGGGCCATGTTGGTTATTATCGAAGATTTATTTTAAACTTTGCCGAGATAGCGCGTCCATTGTACAAGCTTCTTATCGAGTTTCACTGGACGGAAGAATGTCATCAATCTTATGAGTTATTAAAGAAGGCCCTAACAAGTGCTCCAATCCTGCGAACACCTGATTGGAATGTACCTTTTCATGTGCATATTGATGCATCAAATTTTGCTATTGGGTGTGTTCTAACTCAACCAAGAGAACATAAATTGGACTACCCTATTAGCTTTGCAAGTCGCCAATTAAATGATGCCGAGATGAACTACACTACTACAGAGCGCGAAAGTCTAGCTATGATTTACGCAGTAAAGAAATTTTGCTATTACCTTCTTGCTACCAAGTTTGTGTTTTATGTTGATCATCAAGCATTGCTATATTTGGTAAACAAGCCGTGTTCCACAGGTCGAATTACACGATGGTTGTTAATTCTTCTTGAGTTTGACTTCACCATTGTTGTGAGGCCTGGGAGGAAACATGTCATGGCGGATCATTTATCTCGTATCCCTAATGGCGAAGCTCCTACGGGGGTTGATGATGAATTTCCTGATACTCCTTTGTTCATTGTTGAGACAATGACTGAATGGATTGAAAAGATTGTTAACTTCTTAGTTAATGGTTTTCCACCCAAAGAACTGCGAAAAGATATAGCTCGAAAATTAATCAAGGAATGCGAACCCTATTGCTTATTGGCTGGACCTCTCTATAAGAGAGGAAAAGATGATGTTCTTAGACGCTGTGCCCGCAAGGATGAGTATTTATATATTCTACAAGAGGCACACATGGGCGTAGCTGGTGGTCACTTTTCAGGAAAGTTGACTGCCCGAAAGATCTTAGAGTCAGGCTATTGGTGGCCCACTTTGTTTAAGGATGCATCACTTTTTGCAAAGGGATGTGATGAATGCCAACGCTTCAAGAAGCCACAAAGAAGTGATAGGATGCCTCTACATCCCATCAAGGTAACCCAACCATTTGAAAATTGGGGCTTAGACTTTGTAGGACCGATTAGTCCGGCTGCACGTAACACGCAATCACGATATATCATTGTGGCTAACCGACTATGTAACCAAATGGGCTGAAGCAAAAGCAACACGGAAGGTGGATGCAAAAACAACAGCTAAGTTCCTCTTTGAGAACATTATCACACGTTTTGGATGTCCCTTTGAACTTGTGAGTGACAATGGAACTCATTTTATAAATGAAGTAATAAAAGAACTCACACAAAACTTCATGATATCTCACCACAAGTCTACACCCTATTATCCCCAAGCAAATGGCCAAGCTGAGAGTACCAACAAAACTCTCATCTCCATTTTGACAAAGACAGTTGAGGCTAATCGCACTGATTGGGACCTAAAGCTTACATCAGCTTTATGGGCTTATCGTACTTCGTATAAAGTTGCTATTAATTGCACACCGTTTAAAATGGTGTATGGTCAAGAAGCAGTTATGCCATGGGAGTTTGTCATTCCTAGTCTTCGAGTAGCTTCTCAAGAAGGTTGGGATGGTAACCCCTTAGTTGAGCGATTATATATCCTGGAAAGGCTAGATGAAGAGAGGCAATTAGCTGTGCAAAATGCTCTAGTGGAGAAGGATAGGAGAAAGAAGTGGTTCGATAGCCATTTAAAGGATAAAGACATCAAGGTTGGTGATAAAGTTCTTATGTACGGGATACATAATGAAAAGAAGAAATTGAAATACGCTGGTAAGGGACCATATCGAGTGTGTGAAATTACCCCGCAAGGTACCATTCGTGTGGAGACTCTAGATGGAGTTGAAACCATTGGATTCCTTAATGGGAGTAAATTCAAAAGATATTATGATCCTCTAAGCAAGGAAGAGTTGCAAGCCATCCATCAAAAGAAGGCTGCCAAGGAACAAGCAGAGCTTTAAAAAATCCAAGCAAGAGTTGAGGCTCGAGAACGACAACAACGTCTTAGACGCCAACGAGAGGCTAATCTCGGAATCACGCAAGCATTTTTCGAGGACACAGATGACGACTCATTAGAATCTGAGCCACCCCTACGATACCCAATTGAGCTAAATAGCCCCTATGGGAAAGTACTATGCAATGCCTTATTAGATACGGGAGCTAAACACAATTTGTTATCCTATGGAGTTTGGTGTCAATTAGGGAAACCGACCCTATCCCCGAGTACGATGCAAGTCAAGGGCATTAATAAAAAGAAAACTGCTATTCTTGGAGTCCTTCAGACCCCTATTGTCTATGACAATGGAAGCATAGTGCAGAGGTTTCTAGTCATGCCCGCGGGAGCTATGGAAGTCAACGTAAACCTGGGACGCACGTGGATGTTGGCAACCAAATGCACTATTGATTGGGATACTGGTAGTGTCACGACGCGACCACCGACTCTTACCCCTATCATTCAAGCAAAGTCACCTACGTTGCAAACTCTAGCAAAGTTGAAGGATAGCCAACATTCACAAGCCAAGGTGGTTAACTCGTCTTTGCCGGCTACCCATGAACCTAGCACTTCAGCACTTGTAGTTGCAGCAAGCAGTAATATTGCAAGTACTCAACCTGCACGACCTAAGAGTACATATCAATGGGTCCCCAAGGCCTTACTTCCAACTACCTCAACCCTCCCATCCATTTCAAGAAAACATTTCCCTGGAGAACCAAGAGCGCGCTCTAGCAGATTCAAGACCAAATCACGATGGATTCCAAAACGACTATTAGAAGCCCAAGGCTACTATGATGGAAATGAGCAAATTTGGGTACCTAAACGTAAAATGTGTCCTTCCCTATCGACAACAAACCCATATGAGTCAAACAGTGTAACGCTAAAGCCAATGGCAGACCGTGGAAAGGGAAAGATCACAGAATGCTACACACCTAGTTCAGAGCTAGTTTGGGCTCCAAGGCAAAACCAATTTATTCCACCTAGCTCAGGAAGGGGGGAGTTCCCTGAAGCTTCTAGCTCCTCATGTAATTCATCCATAGAGGTAAAAGCTTCTACACAGCCTCCATCTATAGTAGTGGACCTCCATGAAGCTACAAAAGAATCCACACCTCCCAGTGTTCAAGAATCACCTGATGAACCACTTCAAGTTCGATCCTGGGAGAGTACCTTACCACCCTTGCAACTTGACGAGGCACCTAGGGTAATAGAAAACTACTGGAAAAAATCCTCACCTATTACCAACTGGAACAATTGGTTTCAAAGGGTGACGAGCTCATTTCAAACGATATGATCTACCCAAGGAAGGGGGGAGTGTTTGCTGACAATCATCACTCACTCACTTTCCTCTCAACCTTTTCCCCTGATCCCTTAATCTCCAATCTTAGGGAATGTATATATAAAGCCTTATACTCACAAAAACAAGATAAAAAAGTAAAAGAGCAAGAGCCATCACACAAAATCATAAAAACAAATTATGCACAAGAACACGACCCTTGTAATATTTGCACTCTAACCATCATCTATTTGCGTGTACAGATATGGCTAGTACGCTAGAATCATCCACTCCTACCTTGGGTGAGAGGTACCCTCGTTACTTTTCACAAATATTTCACATGTTCTTTCCAGTGCTTGCATGTGAATGGGATTTGATAGGTACGCTAGCATGTGAGAGGAATTTTGAAGAGTTAGAATGGCTGATACGTCTCTTGACCACGTCTGATCCATACTTAGTAGAGAGCGTTTCTCCCATTGCACAAGCCTACCCTTTTGACCAAGATGACTATAGGCGTCTAGTGACCTTCTTAGTAAACATGGGCACCTATGATGAAGAAGAAAATTTACAGGACTACACGGATGGTCTCATGGATGATGACTTTGTTTATCTCGACGACGAGGATAGGGGTTTAGCCTTAGGGTTTCCCCCCAACCTCTACAATATCCTATTCCCTTGACTCTCTAGGGGGAGTGCAAATAATTAGGTTAGGGTTCCTTATGTTTTTTGTTGTGTTCAATAAGCGTTGGTACCTTTTCCCACTAATGTGCCTCCTGGAGGTATTCCTTTTGTTTCCTAGTGTGTACAGGAGCGTGTTGCTATTGATAGGATTTGGACCTTCATGGAATCTTTATCTCGACTCACTCTTCAAATCAAGCGCGACCATCGACACAAACAGGTGTTTCTTGTCCATTAGCATTGCCCCTTATCTTTTTTGCATCTATGATTGTCGGCTTTAATTGTGATTGGTAGCCTAATATTCACCGCATTTTCTTAGTATCAAACATTTAATTCAATGTAATTTTTTGTCATAATCACTTGTCTAGGTTTAAAAATCAAGCAGCCCGACTAAGCTAGTTTGACCAAGTTAGGTGTTAGAGATCTTCTCTTAATTACCATGGGGAATGCCTTCCTAATATGGTTACTTAGGTTCTTAATCCGATTTAGGCAGCATTGTGTGAAATATACTAGGGCTTTCTAGTGGGCTTGACCCTATTGACCTTTAGCTTAAGTATTATAAAGGGATTTTACTAGTGTGATGAGCCTGGGGAGGTGTATCAGTGTTATATGACCCCCCAAAGTTACAAAATTAAAATGCTGAAAATGAACAAACAAAAAATCAAAGTGCCACACTGTAAAATATTAAGCTGGAAGAGAATTCTCAGCTTGATTTGGTACTTCACTCACATGTATTGCCTATGGTACTAGAGCCCTAGAGGTTCCCAGTATGGGCGCTTTTACTTGAAAAGCAAAAAACCCAAGGCATACAAAATAAGCACACGCATCAAAATTGAATCACTGTGAAAAGAATTTGGGGAGTCAAAGAAAAAGTAATCAGTCAGGCGATGATTTCATGAGAAATTCCTTTTATGGTAGCTTAACTACAAGGTCTTCTAGATATAGCCTCTAGTCAGCCCTCGAACATGAATACTTGGCTCTCGCGATTAAACAACTTAATTGACCACAGAAAATTAAGAAGCTTACCCATGGTATTAATATTCGATCTCTAGTGCCTTTCGACCGTCAAATTAGCAACCCCATACTTGTTTAATTTTTTACCTTTACATCTGTTTATGCATTTGATTACATTGCAATTTAATATTCATTACTGACAAATTGTTTGAAATTCTTTTACCAATCAATTTGTCTACCTAAAACTGCATATGCTTTTTAATCACTTATGAGAATGCAATTATTGTGCCAATGTTGTTTGATTTTGCAGTGACTGAAGAAGGCTAAGGACATTCATCTCAAATGCTCTTCCACCTCGACGAAAGAGCTTCAACTCAATAGCTTCCGAGGACGGAATCTACATCAGGAAGGGGGGCATGTTAACCCTCACGGCTCACGGACACCCCATCACCTACGACGGACGTGTATTATGTATTTGGTAGAGTCAGGTACCGGGCTTGTCGGACCAATAGGAAAAGGGTAAGAGTGATCGCCGATGAGAGGCGCACTCTAACTGGGACATTCAAGGGATTAGTTGGCTAAGCATGGGCGCCCAAGTGTGAATGGGGTGAGCTCATATAAAAGTCAACTAAACCTAAAATTCATTCATTCTCTCATTTGTGCAATAGAAGAGTGCTCTTGCTCCATCTCCATCTCCATCTTCTTCTTCTTCACCTCCTTGTGTGTGTGTGTGTGTGTATGTGAGAGAGAGAGAGAGAGGGAGAGTGTGTGTGCGATCGAGCATTAAGAAGGCACGATGGCGGTGAAGCGGTTGAGCGCGGCACGACTGCAACTTCTTCTTCATCGCGGCGAGGAATCCACCACGAAGGCAAGCGTAGAGCGGTGAGTGACACACCCTTTGCTCTCTAGAGCTTGCTAGTTTAGGCTTGTTGTGTGCTTGGAGCCATTTGTGGCTCGCACACGGTGTATCGGCAAGTCCCTTGCTTTGACAGTGCGGCAAGGAGCGCACAGCTCAAAATGTCTCAAAATGTACAATGGGAACCCTCTGTTCAAATCGAGGGGGGGAGTATATGTCTCATGAGTTTAATGCCTTTTTGGCTAGTCGTGGGATAAAACACCAATGTACGGTGCCATTTACAGCTCAACAAGATGGTGTTGCTGAAAGAAAAAATAGGTCGCTTATGGAGATGGCACGATATATGGTCAAGAGTCAAGATTTACCACATTTTCATATGAAGTGTGGCATGATAGAAAGCCTTCTATTGATCACATGCACGTTTTTGGTTGTTTAGCTTATGCTTTGCTATCACAAATGCAATGCAAAAATTTGGCTGATAAGGCTATTAAACGCATCTTTGTTGGTTACAGTACTAAAAACAAAGGTTACAGGTTGTATCATCCGCAGACAAAGTGTATCTTGGTTTCACGAGATGTTGTGTTTGTGGAAGATTATATTCAGTCCTTGTTGTCATGCTAGAGATAGTAATGTAAGCTCACATGAAAATTATGATAGTTTATTGCCTCTTTTTAGTGGTGTAAATATGAATGTAAATTCAAATGAGAAAAATGTACAGCCTATGAGGGTTTCAAAAAAAATTATAGATCAGCCTATTGTTGTTGCAGATGTACATGATGTACTTGATGTGGAAAGGACTGAGAATGAGCAGGCTAACAATATGCCAAAATGGTTGGTGCATACTTTGTGTGACAATAAATTGGATGCACCTTTGTCTACTTGTACTCGTTCAGGTTCTTGCCATGCATCTTTTGCATCAAATTTTTATGCTTTGCCTGTTTCTATTTTATGTTATGTACAAGAACCTATGTCTTTTAAGAAGTACATAATTCAAAAAATTGGATAGCTACGATGCAATCAAAATATGATGCACTTATAGAAAATGACACATGGACTTTTTGTGATATGCCTCCCAGCAAAAAGGTCACTGGTACAAAGTGGGTTTACAAGTTGAAACGTAAGACGGATGGTAAGATAAGGCTTGACTTGTTGCAAAAGGTTATGCACAACAAAAAGGTGTAGACTATGAAGACACTTTTGCTCCCACTTGTCGTATTACTATTGCGCGCTTTCTATGTACATTGGCAGTTCATTTTGGATGGGATGTACATCAATCAAATATTGTTACTACTTTCTTGAATGGTCACATATTTGAGGAAGTTTATGTAATGCAGCCTCATGATTTTGTCGTAAAAATACAAGAAGATAAAGTGTGAAAATGTAAGAAATCTTTGTATGGATTGAAGCAATCTCCTCGTGCTTGGTATGAGAAAGCTGACACTCATTTGGTTAAGCAAGTCTTTCATAACAGTCCAACAGAAAGCACTTTGTATGTAAAGCATGAGGGTGATGTCATCATGGTTATGGAGTTCCTTTTGTGTGCAATTACTATGAACCTCAAAATTTGAGCTATGCAATGGGCTACAAGTTTCGATGGCATTGATTTATTTTTACTTGATTCTAGTGCATGGCTACCCAGGGACAAAATATATGATCATCCAACTACCCAAGGCTATACTCAACCAAACCATTAGCTACAAATGTGCCACAAAAATTAAAATGGTGTGCAATTGAACAAAAATGGACAAACCATGACATAATTGAGTGTCAATATGATTGTAACTATGTAAGAGAGTGGCTCTTCAATCCCAACCAATGAATCAACCACCGCCACCTAAGTATTTGGTTGAACAAAATAATGTTGTACCTGCGGGTGAAAAACCACACCCAACATTAGGACTGCAACCTCCACTACAAATGACAATAGAGTTGATATTAGGTTCACTCGACCTATGAGCCACAAAGGACCCAAGTACTTGTGCTAGTTACAATGTATTATGAGGAACCTAGTAATGGTTATGGAGTAGTTCAAAATGCTATTTTATATGGGTGAGAATTTTGTGAGAAAAATTTGGAGCCAAATAGTCAATCATCATATGTGCCTCAACCCACAAGAGATCACTACTTGTTGGATGAGACACTTTGATGTTCATAGAAAATCAAGGCTATAAGCCGAAGGCATATCCACCAAGATAAGGGAAACCTTTTCCACCACTACAACAACCTCAACAAACAAGACCATGCTATGAGTGTGGAAGTGATCATTGGACTAGAAATTATTCACACAAAGGTGAAACGTTAAGGATATTTGGGTTTTGTCCAAAATTTGACGCCAAATAAGTTTCATTTAGGTTGTCCAAATCATCCTCATAGAGTAAATAACATACCTATGAACATGATTAGAATTCTATTTAGCTCAAGTGGGTCAGGTTTTGAGCAAATTTCTCCAATAAATATGGTAATAAGAGCTCAACTTAGGGAATCCATGTATCAAAAGAGTGATGAGAAAAGGAACTATGGCATAACCCTAGCTGAAATAGATGGAAATTCCACCAGAAAGCTAAACAAAAAAAATCAAAATTCAAACCAGAGCATCAGCAAGCAGCTATGGTATAAAAGTTTTGTCAAGCTAGAAAACAACTAAAACAACACAAGGAAAAGGAAGCTTTACCAGTGGAACAAAATAGGCCCTTTACGATCAGCTTAAAAGTATCAATGTTGGTTGATAAAATATTGGAATTGTTAGATGCTTTATTGCAAGCCTACAAAGCCAGATTGTAACCAAACATTGGGGCAAAGATGATTAACCTATCCACATCCTGAAGTGGAACAAGAAAGGTTGAAAATGTGAGAAGTTAGTTGAGACCTGATTTGGGGGGGGGGGGGGGGGGGGGGGGGGGTCACTATGTATATCAGTGCGTTAAAGGACTACTTTTCAAACTCCTTATCTATCATTTTTTGAAAAATAAAATACACCTTTTTTCTATTCAATTTGTAAACTTTTGTCCCAAATCCATTTTATTGTAAAAATGAAAAAAAATTGATAACTCCTTCTACTCCACTCACGTGATAGTCACATAATTATTAAGTGACCCCCCCAAGATTGAGACTACACAAGCTTTGATTGAACCTGTACCATCCATTCAGCCTCTTAAAATAAAATAGCAAAAGGTTGAATCTAAAACATCTACGGAGAGGGTTGTTAAAACATCTCCTCAAACTAATCTCAAATGAGACTTTCAACTAGATGACCGAATAGTTGCTAACACCAACGATGATTGACGATCACATTTTATGGAAAATGTACTACAGATAAGAGAGCCATGGCCAAATGAATTTTGAGGAGTGATGAGAAATGTGAAGCAAGGAAGCATAACATATGAATCTTGTCCCATTATAGAGATAAACCTAGAGCATGAGCACCAAAACCTAGTTTTCCAATCACTTTATGGTGACAGTGGATCTGTGGCTTCCATAAAAAGAAAACCACTAACATTGAGAACCCCACTTTCATACATGGGAGAGCACAAAGTTCAATCATGAAGTGAGAGGTTTACCTTCCCAATGGAAGGAAATGCCATGAATGATACATGCAAGGAATTCACAAGAGTATTTACCGAGTCCAATTCAATGTACGATAACCTTAGCAGAATTGCTAAACATCAAGCCACATTGTGGGCTAAAGTGCTTAGAAAAAGTGGATATCAAATTTTTGTTCAAGGATATGGAGTCAAAAACAAAGAAAACAAAACACAAGGGGCAAAACACAACATCGGTATCATGGATAAAGAGCATGATTATTTTGGGGACCTATGGAATACAAAGGCTTCAAAATCTTAGCTATCCTTAATAGGGGAGCGAGTGTAGCCACCAATACTACAAAGAAAATTTGGGAAAATTGGAAAACCTAGCTCTCTATAAGACACAAATGAAATTGCAATTAGCAGATCCTATGGGAATTTTAGAATAGATAGTAGTCACATCCGGTGGGATTGAGTACAAACACACAGTAGACTTTGATAAGGACAAAAGTTTTGAAATTATTTTGGGACATCCATTCTTGAGACATCTTAAAATGGTTCAAGATTGAAGTTATGACCATATATACTCACACCATTAGGACATGACTGTGAGAGTAAGTTTGCTCACAGCTATTGAGATGTTCATTGAACATGAAGAGTTCAATTCCTCCATGACAAATGAACCAAAATTTCCTGCATGGATACAAATCAAATCTCATTTAGATGTGTGGAGCTTTAGATTGTGACACGATCTCCTCAAAGAAGAATGGAAATTAAAAAGATCATTAGAAGATGATTCTTATATGTCAAAACTTCTTTTAGAGTATCTCTTGAAACCTCTAGAGTGCATTCAAATATTATCCACCATGGATGTGTTTGTGAATGAAGTCACCCCAACAAAATTTTGCGATGAAGAGAGTTATGAAATTATTCCTTTCCAAAAGGCCAAAATGATTTGTGATACAAATGATGGCAAAGAAATAGAGAGTGCAAGAGATGAGATACCACATATGCAAACAATGAATGAGATCTCCATAAGAGACATCTTTGAGCTAGTATGAATTAAGGATAAGAGAATATTTCTCTAACATGATTTTAATATGGACATGTCATTGCTCGAGGATGTAGATGATAAGAATTCTAGTGCTTTGGAATCTAAAAACCAAAACAAGGAAAGAGGATAAATTTTATGACTTTCCTAATCAAAAATTGAAACAACAAGTGAGATTAAAAATTCAGTTGTATTAGAAAATCAGATATCTAGAGAGAAAATCCAATGCCAAAACTCAAGAGCAAAATGCATTATTTGATGCTTATGAGAGTGCAAAAATGACAAAGGCTGAACAAAAAAAGAAATACAAAGATCTGAAACAAAATTTTAAGGAGTTTAAGGCTATAGAAATAGAAAGTGAGGAAGATTTAAAGTCCAATCAAATTAATGTTCCATCCCATTACAAGAAATACCGGTGATCCAAGAACAAAAAATTTTTGATCCAAGATCAAAAAATTTTGATACAACAACTGATGAGAGATCTTAAAGAACAAAGAATATCTTATGATGGACCCAAGAAAGCAAAAAAGGTTGACCTAGAAAAACCTAGAGAAGAAACAAGTCTTGCTTATATTGCTAATGATTTGACCCATTCAGAGGAAGAAATTTTGATTACAATGCTAAAGGTGTACATAGATGTTTTTGCTTCTTCATACAAGGATCTTACGAAGTGGATCTTGAAATTTGTCAATATGTAATTCTCCTCAAGATTGATGCTAGACCAAGTAGACAATGCGCTTATACTTATAACAAGATGTTTGTTAAAAAAAGCAAAGAGAAAATAGAAAATTTGAAAGAAGCAGAGTTCATCTATGAAATAGAACACACAGATTGGGTCTCACCAGTTGTGATTATGCCCAAGGAAAATGGGAAATTTTGTCAATCTTAAGAAGGTAAATGCTGCCACCATCCAAAACACTTTTCCTCTCCTATACTAGACCATGTACTCAAAAGAGATGGCTTCTATAAATACGATCACTTGGCAATCAAACTTGAGTTATGCCATTTGGCATACCAATGCACTAGTTATCTTTCAAGGCTGATGCACCATGCATTTCAAGAATATTTGCATATAATTTGTGATATATGTGTTCATTCCTTTTTGAGAGAACACCACGTAGAATATCTTCAAAAAGTATTTAAAAAGTGTAAAGCTATTGAATCTACATAAACCTTAAAAAATGTGTCCATGATAAGGCAAGGCAAGATCATTGGTCATATAGTGTTTAAGGACAACATTTCCAAGGATCTTGAGAAAATCAAATGATTGTAGAGTTACTTAGACCCACGACAGTGAAGGAGGTACAAGCCTTTATGGGCCGTTGTGGATATTACCAACAATTCATATACATGTATGCAATCATTGCAAAACATCTTTACCAATTGATTATGAACTTTGATTAGACAGAAGAATGTGAAAATTCTTTTCAACATCTTAAGGGTTTCTTGATTTTTGCTCCAATCTTGAAAGCTCCTGATTGGAAAAAGATTTTTCATGTCCATATTGATGTGTCAGCTTCTTATGCTATTGGATGCATACTAGCTCAATTGAGTGATGGTAACATGGATTTTTTTCATCTATTATGCTAATTAACAATTGAATAGTACAAAATAGAATTACACCACTACAAAAAGAGAAGGATTGGGTACGATCTATGCGCTAAAAAAGTCACTACCTATTGGCTAACCAACTCACATTTTTTTGTGGATTGTCCATGTTTACTTTATCTTACAAAACTTGCAAAACATGACATATTGTTCAATGGTTTATAATCTCACTTGAACTTGATTTTAGAGTAGTAGTCAAAAAGGGAACAACCCACCAAACGGTTGATCACCTTTCATGGATATTGCATGGAGAAGCACGAATTGTAGTTGCAGGACGATCTACCAAATTCATATCTTTTCAACATAGAAATAGTGCCAAGATAGAGTGAAGAAGTTATTTATCTTCTCACCACAGGGATTATCCAAATAGAGAGAAAACCATAGATGTTTGAGCAAGAAAAATCTCTTTTACTATCGCTTGGACTCCTCTAAAATGGGACTCCGACTATGCATTGAGCCCAAAGAGAAACTTGTCTATCTAACTCAAGTGCGTGTTTAAAATATTGGCCTCCATAATAAAACAAAGTATAAATCTATCAGCACATGATGCGATTACATATATACTGGTCAAACATGAAGAGGACACTCTACATGACCATGTCACTATGTTTCAAATCCTAGAGGCGCCGAGTGGAGTAACTACATTGTAGAATACCTAGCAACTAGAACCTTTCCAGAAGGATCAATTAAATCAAGAATCAAATCAATAGAGACAAAATCTCAAGACTATGAGTTAATTTTGTATCATCTCTATAAAAGGGGTAAAGATGGGCAATTATAAATGTGTGCAACTAAAATTGAATATATACCAGTTTCAAACAAGAACATGTAGGTCAAGCAGAAGGATACTTTTCTATGAAGAAATAGCCAAAGCAAAAACGGTTATTAGTATTTGGTAGCCTATATTGTTTATGAATACTCAAGCTTATGTCGAATGATGTGGCAAATTCCAGCACACCAAAATGCCTGCAAAACAAGATGAAATTCCTTTACAACCTATGAAAGGGGCAAGAGCTTTTTCATGATGTGGAATTGACTTTGTAGATTCTATAGCTCTGCCTGCCTATAGGACACAGCAAAGTACAATATTGTTGCTATCGATTATTTCACTATGTGGATTGCAATTAAGGCAGCACAAAAAATGATGCTCAAACAACTGCATAGTTCTTATATGAAAACATTTTTACACAGTATGGATTACCATTTGAAATAGTAAGATTAGCTCACTAAGTGGATTGAAGCTAAAGAAACACAAAAGAATGATGATCAAACAATTGTACAATTCTTATATGAAAATATATGTACGCGGTATGGGTTACCATTTAAAATAGTAAGATCGAGGAACGCATTCTCTAAATGAAGTGATTGAATATACTTTGGATGAGTTCATGATCATTCATTGAAACCAGCACCACACCATCTATATATAAATGGACATGCCAAAAGTCAAGATATTGTGTACAATGCTTTCAAAAATTGAGTGGATCAAGGTTAAACTGAGACCAAAATCTACATTTAGCTTTAGGGACATATTGAATCGTGTTCTAAATAGCTACAAGCACAATTCCATTCAACATGGTCTTTGACCTTAATGCTATATTTCCCTTGGAATTCTTAATTTCTACTTTATGAGTAGCTACTGACTTAGAATGGATGGGACATTAACTATCATAAATGATTAATCAGCTTGAACAACTTGATGAAACATGTCTAAGAGCCGTTCGCAAGAATATATACTCAAAAATATCGCATAAAAGAATTCCCATGATGAGCATGTAACAAACTAGGAGTTTGCAATAGCTGATTACGCTCTCGTATACACCTTTAATAACATGCAAATAATTGGAAAATGCAAATAAATTAACCCTTTGTGATTCAACCTATATCACCAAGTGGTAGGAGTAAAGTTGCTACATTAGAAGGAAAAGAAATGCTTAACTAGGTTAGCGGTTGTTGCAAGCTTAAGAAGTACCACCTTCCACTTATATCAAAGATGCTAAAAAAAGAACATGTTGCCCGTGAAAGGAAGGCTGAACAGCAACAAAAAATATGTGAAGCTCAAGAGGATGCACAAATCAACATCCTCAAGCACAAAGCTTGATTCCAACCACCACAACAAAAAGTATCAATGAAAACCATGTCATTGCCAACACCAATTCAATGCAGTTCAAGTAACAAAACACTAGCTAGGAGTAATGGATATCAAAGAGTTCAATGTACAATTACCTAAAGGATCTAGAAAGAAGATTAGTGGATACTAGAGTCAAACCAAATATCATGAGCTATTCCACTTATTGTTGCATAACTACTAAGCCTCAATAGATTATCGGCACTAAAAATAAAAGCACCCAACAAGGAAATCACATTGAGCTTAGGATGTGTGGATGTCAACATCAGTATTATAGATCATAATTTTCCACATCAATTTCATATCATGGATGACCATGATGTTAGGGAACCAATCATATTAAGAGTACCTTGGATGTGTACATATCAAGAAACATCAAATTGGCAAAATGATACTTTAGAATTTGCTTGCAATGGTCTACCACAAGAAGTATTGTTCGCAACAATATATCACATACGACCAGTAAGGGCAAGTATAGATTCAAACCCATCCAGATAGCCGCCAAAAAAATGTCGATTCCCAAAGCATTTCTTTAAAACTTAGCTACTTCTATTTGGGTCTCAAAGAAAACACTCATTGTTGTTGTCAAGAGAGACCTACCAAAGCCTAAGTAGCTAAATCAGAAGTTACCTCAACATACGACCACCCAACTATCAAGCTAGTCAGCCTACAAATGAATGCATGTAAACTACAAGAAAAAGCAACCACAACAACTCAATGACCAATGGCTATGGTTGCCAAAAAAAACAATAACAAAAAACACAAGGTAAGTCTCAAAGGACACCCAACAATCAAAAAACAACACAATCAAGTGGTATGGAGGAAGAAAGAACCCCGCAAATCAATAATTGCTTCTGCAAATCCATTAAGACTAACATTAGTTAAGTTATGGAGACCCAAACCTAGGAATGGCAAACTACCATAAGTTGAGCTTACCATAAAGGAAAGAGAACTACACTTGCAAAAAAAATCTCTTCAAAAAAAAAATTACCAATGAGGAAGCCTCAATATCGAACCCAAAGCACATTGTGGAAGACCTGTTTCTTGCACTACATATCTTTGTACATTGCATTATTGTGAATTGCATGATCGGGCCACATTACAACACCATGCATAGAGACGTCTTCACCTATACCATACTCTCATCTTGGAGGACTCCAAATAGGAGAGGGAAAGCATACAAGACAAGCAGAGCATATGACATATGAATGAGTGATCATAACTATATATATATATATATATTGTGAAAAGTGTGCTTTTATGATTTTTTTTTAATTTTGCATAATAATAAACCTATTAAGCTAGATATCAATCAACCTAAGGATCTAACAAGGATTTGAGTGTTTAGTATTTTGAAGAGTAAAGTTGGCTAGTTTTTTGTCACTAACTCAATTTTATGTTTTTTTGCTATAATTATAAAATATTTAAAATTAATGAAAATCAAACGGAAGGCTAGAACTGTCAAATTTTGGGCCTAGCCTAATTTGGCACAAAGGGTCGAAATTATGGTTCTCAATTATCAAATATTAGAATACAAGCCTTCTAAGCTACATGTAATCTAAATAGGAAAATAAATTCTATATGAGAAAAAGCACCAATCGCCAGAAATGATGCCAAAAAGCAGCGGAATCGGACTACACGCACCATCACAAAGTTACCTACTCAAGGAGCCTATATGTCTGCAAGAGCAATAATCACCGATGTCCACATTCACTTGTAGAAAGTGTTAAGAAAATAGGAGATACAGAAAAAAACACAAAACTATGGTCATAAAGCCAAAGTTAGGACTAACTTATGAATTTTGATCTATGTTTGCTTTGAACTTCACCATAGTGCTTAGATTAGCTATTAGAGTCATGTGCATGAGTCTTAGCTCAAGAGGTGACTTAATGATTGATCGCAAGCCATGTGAGAGCGTAATCAAGAGTATCATGGCATGCCAATCCTATCACCTTTTCGCATTTGGAATCCAAAACCCTAGCCAAAAGTCAATACTTCACTTGAAGCTCTAAGATTTGCAAAATATGACCCAAAGTCCAAATCAATGATCCAAATTCAAAAAGATCATTACAAAGTGGCCTGCTCATCATATTGTTCCAAACCCAACTTTCAAATGTTGATTCAGCAAAAAATGATGGATCGCAATTCATCACCCCCAAGCTAGTTTTCATATGCCATTGGTAAACTTGTCCCTAGGGCTAATCTAAGTCAACAGGTAAAGTTCAATCAAATTTGGGTTAAAATTACTCAAGTTATATTCAATTTTGTCTTTTGGTCAAGTTATGATCAACAAAGAAAAACCACGGAGTTTAGTCACTTGGTTTGTGACATCTAATCACTTGAAATTATACTTCATAGGATGCCTTGACAACAAAAGCAAAGAGCTCAAAGAGAGTGAGAAGCGACACCATATGAAGTGGTCGAGTTAATCTCCCACAAGACCTCTCACATTATTGATAGAGTTGCAAAAAATTCCAATCAACATTTTTGTTGGAAAGTTCAAAGACAAAGAGCTCAACATGGTCAAGGCAAATATCTTCCTACAAAATATATGGACTCTATACTCAAACAAACAGAAGTCTTGGAAGCTATGAAGAGAATACAAGAAGATGAATACTTCTTCAAGTTACCACCTTCGAGCACCAACTAACAAAGGACACACGAGCTCATGAGCACCATACAATACAATGGGGAAGCCACACTAACCAACAAGGGTGGAGCTTCTATCAAAGTAATAATTACCACAGATATCATTATGGAAACTCCACATACCCATGAGAAATCCCAATCTGCTCACAATGACCGCACCATTGGACAATGACAGAGCCTTTGTGAAGCAAAAAGGGCAAGACTTTACCTACAAAGATTTACTCTACTCGAAGATAGAGCTAATACTTAATATCATCTCTTGACATTTCCAAGTGTCCTTTTGTGAGATTACTTTGTGAGCATAGAGGGTGAACTTAATTGATGGTAGCAACATAAACATGGTACTTAGTTAACTTGGCATAAACATGGTACTTAGTTAACTTGGCATGAACAATACTTTTTCAAAGAGAGAGTTTAGAGAACATGAAAATAGTTGAGGACCGGATTCATATGGACCAGTCCCCCCTCCAATAGGCATTTGTATTATAGTTTCTCCCATCAAGAGAGACTTGGTACAATACAATCTTTGTGTTCCTTGTGACCTAGGTGATGCAATGAAGATGGAAAGCTTCATGCATCACAAGTATAACATAAACTTTGTAAAAAGCATTAGCTATCCCAAGCCTCAGTCCCAAGGCCTCAAACACCTTCGAAGGTGGAGAGAGATAGCGGGGAATGAGGATAGGGAAGAGGAAGAAGAAACATTTCATAGGAGAAAGAAATAGTTCCTCACTTATCATCACTCTTCTTGGTAGCATACATAAGATCATAGTAATGAAGATGGAGAAGATGGAAAGCTTAAGCATTG
Source organism: Adiantum capillus-veneris (assembly GCF_014529385.1). Taxonomy (NCBI): domain Eukaryota; kingdom Viridiplantae; phylum Streptophyta; class Polypodiopsida; order Polypodiales; family Pteridaceae; genus Adiantum; species Adiantum capillus-veneris. Next base: position 59,351,916 of record NC_140956.1, read on the forward strand.
AAGCATGGATCTTGGTTGGATTTGCATTCCATAGCCAAGAGTGTTCTTGTAGGCTCTCACTTCTCACAAGCTTGGAGAAGGAGGTGGAGTTCCTCTACTTTGACCAAGTGAGAATGATCCACAGAATGAGTGTGTGAGAGGTGTATACCCCCCCAACACACCCCTTGCTTGCTTGGGGCGAGTTGTAGCTTTTACACATGTTTCAAGCTCATTGGACCCCTCGCCCCCCTAGCCAATCACATGCAGCATGCATTCAAGTACATGGTAGTCTTTGGACAAGGGTCCTCCTTACCCCTTAGAGAGAGAGAGAGCTTGAAAATATCTAGATATTTGTTGGATGGAACTAGAAGCTCATTGGACCCCTCTTTAGCCCAACCAATAGCATTCAAGCACACCATGTGGTTAAGCTTAGGGAGAGTCTGACATGTTTCCCATGTGCCCTTTGAGAAAATGGTGCCCTTTGTCTGCGTGGATGGTTAAGTGAAAGATTCCCCTAACTTTGGGACTTTCATGCATAGGAAGCTTCTCAAGCACCTTTCTCATTAAGTTTTTAGGGTCTCTTTTTGACTCAAGCACATTACCCCCCAAGCATGGGAAGCTTCTCAAGCACCTTCCTCATTAAGTTTGTACGGTCTCTTTTTGACTCAAGCACCTTACCCCCCAAGCATGGGAAGCTTCTCAAGCACCTTCCTCATTAAGTATGACAAGCACCTCAAGTACCTTAGTCATCAAGCATGACAAGCACCTCAAGCACCTTAGTCATCAAGCACGACAAGCACCTCAAGCACCTTAGTCATCAAGCACGCACCTTAGTCATCAAGCACAACAAGCACCTCAAGCTTAGGTCGGGTTCCCACATCAAGCTCAGCCCTAGCTTGCCTAGGGTCAAAGGACTTTTAACACTAACCATTGAAGGTCTTTAATGAAGCTAACCCTAAGATCTTTTAAGCTCCATTAGATGCACATTGCTCTGTGATGGACTACCTCCTTTTGGACCCCTATTGAGATGTAACCATCTCTCCTCTTGGTCCCTGCTGAGGTAAGTCTAGAAGCACTTTATTGCACATTTCTATTTGATAGACCATCTCCTTTTGGACCCCTATTGAGATGCAACCATCTTTCCTTTTGGTCCTGTGTTGAGATAGGTCTAGAAGCACATGTCTCTATTCTCCCGTTTATTCTCCCACAATAAATGATCGGTTTAATATGATATTATCATTTGGTAAAGTTAGATATTATATCTTATGACATTACCTCTCTCTTGAAATCATAGTCGTCTCGTCGACTATGAGGTAGAGAAGATAAATCCTAGTCATTAGTCCATGTTTCTTAGCGGGTAGATGACTAGGCTTTATCTTCTCTACCTCATAGTCGAGGATGACTATGATTTCAAGAAAGAGGTAATGTCATAAAATATAGTATCTAACTTTATCAAATGATTTTCTCATATTAAACTGATCATTTAATGTGGGAGAATAAACAGGAACAAGAGTTAGAATAGAGACATATGCTTCTAGACCTTTCTCAACACGCGACCAAAAGGAGAGATGGTTGCATCTCTATAGGGGTCCAAAAGGAGATGGTCTATCAAATAGCAATGTGCAATAAGTGCTCCTAAACTTACCTCAGCAGGGGACCAAGAGGAGAGATGGTTACATCTCAATAAGGGTCCAAAATGAGGTAGTTTATCAAAGACCAATGTGCATCTAATGGAGCTTAAAAGACCTCCAATGGTTAGTGTTAAAAGTCCCTTGACCTTAGGCAAGCTAGGGCTGAGCTTGAGGTGGGAACCCGACCTAAGCTTGAGGTGCTTGACGTGCTTGATGACTAAGGTGCGTGCTTGATGACTAAGGTGCTTGAGGTACTTGTCATGCTTGATGACTAAGGTACTTGAGATGCTTGTCATACTTAATGGGGGGTAAAGTGTTGAGGCGGTCCGGGACGGGCAACAAGAGAGGCGACCTCTAAACACCTCTCAAGGCTCCCGTGCTGCTCAATTGGGGTTGGGGCAACCACAAGCAAGAAACAACAACAACAAACCCACAGCCAAACAAGTAAAGGGGCACCACCTAGTTATGGTATGCGAACTAGGACGCAAGAGAGATTTTGGCACAACCAAGAAGATGCACCACAAAACACACACAAGCAACCTCACACCCAGACACACACAAAATGGACTAGAGAGAGCTAGAGCAAAGGGAAGAGAGAGAGGAATGGATCTTGCGTAATACCTTATTTGTGACTTGCAAATGGAGATGGTTCGTTATGATGCTATCATCGAGCTTGTACAAAACTCACTCAATGCTTAGTGATTGCTAAACATTGCCAAAAAACACACACTGTCTTAGGGTGTGGGAGACCTTTCACCACGATACCCTCTTACAATGGACACAAAATTGGCAATGAAAACACACTAAAACACTTTCTAAAACAAGATCAAATGATAGAACTCAAAATACACAAGTCACCTTGAATTCACTAAATCGTATCGCACAAGTGGAAGGATGAAGATTTGAACGTCAAATCACGCATTTGATGCACCAAACCTCAATTTATTGATGATGGAGGAACATATACAATAGTGGTTTTGAGATTTTTGGAACTCATGTGTAGCTTGAAAGCTTCTCTCACACCAAAAGTGAAGCTCACAAAGTGGTTGCTCCGCCTAAGTCTCTCCTCACACATAGAGTGTTGGGATACTATGTGAGATATGGAGGTTGTTTTACAAGAAGAAGAGGGGCCTATTTATAGGTTTGAGACCCCTCATTAATATTATTGAAAATCCTAATTTATAAAATAACAAAGCAAGATTATGATTTTTTCTGAATATCAAAACATTGCAGGCTTTCTTTGTCTGCTTGGGTCATGGATGTGGGCTCAAAAAAGAGCATTATTGATGGTAGATAAGGTGAAAGTAGAGTTTTAATGAAGGAGAAGGAGAGAGAGAGAGAGAGAGAGAGAGAGAGAGAGAGAGAGAGAGAGAGAGAGCTACTATGCACATATCTTGAGGTGAGGTGCCTTTTATGGTTAGGTCAATGACTATTTTGTGTTAGTATATTAGTGGTTAGTGTTAGTAATCACTAGAAAGTTAATGATGTATTTACAATGGGTAGAATGAGGTGGATGGTTGAAGTAAGATGGTTGAATGAAGTGAGGAAATCCTTGTGATGGTGAAGCTTGAAGAAGGACTTACTTGTGTAGGTTCCCAAAATGACTATTGATCCTCTTCTTCGTCTTCTCTTCTTTACGTCACCGCCACCAAGGTTGATTATCGCGATGAAAATGGCAATTCCGTTGATGAGATATCTTATTTTGCAGAGGTTAAGCATGGTTTCCATGCTGAATTTTATGTACATAGAGAAGGGGTAAAATGGAATTGTACTTTGGAAGTAATAGAGAGAAGCATAGAGATGGTGTATATACATGTAGTGCTCATATGAGAGCTATGGAAGTAAGAGGGGAGGTTAATGTTGAAGAAGGTGAGAGAAACCATGAAAGGTGCAATTTTAAGTGAGGGATTGAAAGGAATGTGTGTGTGTGTGTGTGTGTGTGTGTGTGTGTGTGTGTGTGTGTGTGTGTGTGTGTGTGTGTGTGTGTGTGTGTAGAAGTGTGGAAAGAGGTGAGAGAAGACTATGGACTACTTGTGAGAAAAGTGGGCAGACTGAGGTCCACTCAAAAAATCCTAGCTCACCGATGGTTGCTCTAAAAATCACCAAAATGTTTGAGGTGATTATTCAGCTCTTGGTCCACATTTTCTCTTTTGACCACCGCTTCAAATTCAGAGTGGAAATGGATATAAAAAATCCCACCAAAATACTTGTTTTTCTTCACAAAAAAGTCTCCCTTTTGTTGAATTTGCATATGGCTCCAACGGTGAGCCCCTCCTTGCATGAGAGCATAACCTGATTGATTCTTAGGGGTATTAAAATATGCATGGTTGTAGATTATGCATAAATATAATTCATGGATATGATGGAAAAAAACAGGATAGTATATAAACTATTCATGGAATCTAAAATAGTGTCAGCTATATATAAATATAAAATGGAAAAAAGAGATATATGAAAATATAAGGAATCAAATGAGGAGACCCTCATTTGGTTTTATTGAAGTATATTTATTTACAAGAGATAAGAAAAAATACCTCTAAGAAATAGGAATTTAGTGAAAGGCAATGACTGATGGTGAAAGGTATTTTTGAGGTTTTTCCTTGGAGTGGATTCTCGCCCAAAAATAAGAGAAGCTTGCATGAAACGATTTTTTATAGAATACATAGGTAAGAAAAACTATGTTAATGGTGAGTAAATGTACATAGCATATATAGGAAAATAACGTACACCTAGGTAAAAATATTTAAATAAATACCAAAATAATTATGAAAATTCTCTATATTTAGGCCCTATGTACAATGAAATATATACACACAAATGGGCCATAATATATTTAATTTTCTTTCTTTTTTTGACTCAACTAGCACAGTGACTAGTTAGCTGAGGGTTTTAAGAAAATATGAGAAAAGCCCCCTAACTCACACACACCTATGTACAATGAAAAGAGTAAGAATAGCCACAATGTTTAGGTGATTTTGGTAGGGTGGGATAACTCACTATGGCAATTACGGAGAGCCGAAAAACGGCTATCATTAGCCCTCCCCCAGGATGATGGTATATTCATGTACCATTATAGAGCATCTTTTCCAAAGAGAGTGCTTCAGAGTCCTTGACGAGATCTTCATCGTTTTGCCCCTTAGCATTTTGTCTGGAGTTACACTCATGCTTCATGGAACAATACTTACATGAGATATTTGCCTTTTGATAGTAAATCCTTTGGTAGAAGGCGACTCAAATAGGGCTTCAAGCAATACCCGTTCACCTTCCTGGAGTGCTCTTTAACATTCAAGTCCATAAGCTGATAGTAACTTGAATTGAAAGCCTTCTTGACTATGTATGGCCCTTGCCATCTAGTTTCAAACTTGGCATCAAAATGATTGTCGAGTCGATTGTCATACCTTAGCACAAGCTCTTCTTCCTCGATGCCTTTGTCCTTGAGTTTCTTGTCAAGCTTCTCCTTTGCTTGTATAGATTTCCTTTTGTAGCACTCGTAAGCTGCTTCTCTATTCCACTCAAGCTCCACTAATGTAAGAAGTCGATCCATCCATACCTCTTGATCATCTTGTGCACCTCTACCATGAAGACGCATTGTTGGGTTGTTGAGCTCAATAGGCTGCAAAGCCTCTTGACCATAGACCAAGTGAAATGGTGTGAACTCTCTGGCTTCTATATATGTGGTTCGATATGCCCACAAGACACCATCCAAGAAGTCATCCCATAGCTTTGTTTTGTTTTGCACCATCTTTCTAATGATGCCTGCAATGACACCATTAGCCTTCTCCACCAAACCATTTGACTGTGGGTAGTATGGTGTGCTATGACGATGTAGAATGTGAAGCTTTTCACAAACTTCTGTGAGTAAAACTTTCTTGAACCCCGGACCATTATCCGAAACAATCTGTAGAGCTGTGCCAAATCTACAACAAATATTAGTGTAGACAAATCTGCTCATTGTTTTCCCATTTACCCTTGCCACACTTTGAGCCTCTACCCACCTAGTCATGTAGTCTACAGCCACTAGAATGTAGAGTTTACCATTCTTTGTTCTAGGGAGAGGACCCATAGCATCAATGCCCCATTTTTCAAAGGGTCCATTTGCAAGCACTATTTGCCTCGGACCATGCACCAGCCTTCTATTTCCATTTACCTGACAATTGTGACAACTTTTACACCAATGTTGGACATCCACATGCAAGCTTGGCCAAACATATCCCGCAAGCAAAATCTTCTTCACGGTTAATTCTTGGGCAAAATGAACACCCCATGCCTCTTCATGCAAACCTTTTAGAATGGCTCGAATTTTCTCGATAGTTGGTACTCTTCTGCACACTTGATCCTTCTCTCTTTGGTAGAGGGATCCTTCTAGGAAGAGATAAAAACTTGCCTTCTTCATGAGTCTCCTCTTCTAAGCTTTTGTGAAGTCTTGTGGAAACTCGCCCTCCAAAATGTAGCCAATGACTCCAATCCGTGGTATCTTGGTTGCTTGACAACTGCTGCCACCATGATGACCTGCACTTCTTTCTCAACACATGTAACTGCTTGTTGTGCAAGTAAATCGGCATCTTCATTTTGTTTCCTAGGAATATGATATAGTTGCACTTCTTCAAACTGATTAAACAACTTACAAATGGCATGAACCTTTGTCCTGAGGCTTTCATTTTTGCTTGCCCAAATGCCTAAGATTTGCTTCACAATGAGAAGTGCATCCCCCTTTACCATGAGACGTTGTATACCTTGACTAATACACATCTTCAAACCATGAAGTAGTGTGTCATATTCTGCTTCATTGTTTCTAGTTGAACCTGGTAGATTGACCTTCTCTTTCATGACCACCTCTCCACTTGGGTTGAACAACACTAGCCCTCCCCCTGCTTTTCCTGTGACTCATCTAAAAGTTCCATCAAAGAACAAGGTAAAAGCATTAGGAATACTTTTAGGTGGAAACAATGGTAGGGTTTTTACTTCAGGCACCTTAATCTTCTTCTCATGTACCCTATAAGTGAGAATCCCTGCCAATTGTGCACGCACGCTATCTTCTACCATGAAAGAGTATTGAAAATCTTGCAACTCAATAATCCACTTAGAGATCATAGTACTAAGATTCATTTGAGATGACACCCAAGGGAACAAATTTTCTGCAGTGAGAATTACAAAAGGTTTTGGTAGCAAGTAGGATCTAAACTTTCTCACCGCAAACATGAGAGAAAGCATCATGAGGTCCACCTCCGTGTAGCCTCTCTCCAAGGCATTCATGACCCTATTAGCAAAGTAGATGGGTCGCATTCTGGTACTGTGAGGATCTTGCTGTAGCAAAATAGCACCAATTGTTTCTTTCCCAACACTAGAGCTAACAAAGAATGTGTACTCCCAATAAGGAGGCATAAGTGTTGGTAGCTCTGACAAAATGACTTTAATGTTACAAAAGTACTCTTCAAGCTCATCAGACCATGCAAATTCTACTTGCTGTGTCAACTTTTGCAAAGGGTGAAGCAACTCCAAAGCTAAGTGAATGAAGCGTGACATATACTTCACCTTTTGAATGAATGAGATGACCTCTTTGAGATTCTTGGGTGATGGGATCTCAATAAGAGCCTTTGCCTTTGAAGGATCCACTTCAATGCCTTTATAGGAAACCTTGTGACCAAGCAAGATCACTTCATCTTCACCTATGTGACACTTGTCGGGGTTGAGTTGACCTCCCATGTCGTAGAGCTTCTTTAAACCTTCTTCTACCCTTTGTAGATGCAACGATTTTGAGCTATAAATGCAAAAATCATCAATGAACATCCTAATTGACTTTCCAAAGAATGTTTGAAACACCATGTTCATGAAACGTTGGAATGTTGCAGGAGCATTTGTCAGAGCAAATGGCATGACTCTAGAAGCATAACAACCCCAAGGAGTGATAAAGGTTGTTTTCAATTGATCCTCCAATGCAATCCCTATTTGAAATTAACCTGAGTAGCCATCACACACAGTGTACTTCTCATGACCAGCTACCTCATTTAGTATCTCATCCTGAAATGGGAGGGGAAAGTGATCTCTTTTTGTTGCCTCATTGAGTGTACAGTAATCCACATACACCCTCCACTTGCCGTTCTTCTTGGGAGTGACAACAATGGGAGAGACCCACTCTAAATTCCCCACTAGATAAATGAAACCTGCTGCTAGAAGCTTTTTTACCTCTTTGAGTAGAGCCTGCTCCTTGATGACTTCTAGCCTTCGTACCTTTTGAGCTTTAGGTTTGGCCTCTGGCTTTAGCTCAATCTTGTGTTGAACATCATCTACTCCACGCACGTCGGTGTAGTCTTTAGCAAAAAGCTTAGGAAATTTCCTTAACACACCTTTGAACTCCTCTCTTTCATCCTTTGTAAGTGTTGTAGACAACATACCTTCTAACATTCATTCATCTTCCACAGTTTGGTTCTCTTGGGAACCTACCTCCTCCAAACCTTGACAAGAGGTCTCTTGGTTGGTTGGCTTAAACCTTACCCCCATGACTTCGATGGAAGACTCCTCTTCAGTAATGCTGCCGCAACTTTCTTCTTCTGAAGTGTTATCAGTCCAATCTTCTTCCATCCCACTTTGAGATGATTCTTCATGGAGCTCCTCTTGGTGTTGCTCCTTCATGTCAAAGACAATCTTCTTATGATTGTCATTCCTGCAAATTAATTTTCCACTCTCCCAATCCTGCAAAGCTCACATTTTCATTAGCCATGGTCTTCCTAAGATAAATGGATAACCACTTCCCTTGGTCAACATAACATAAAAATCCACCGCCTTTTTAATGCCAAAGGCCTCTACAAAGTCATTTTTACAAATGGCTACACACCTAGCCTTGCTATTGTTTGCCATCTTGACTTTGATTTCAGGTGTCTCATGGATGTGCATGCCTAGTCTTTGCATGAGTCCCTCTATCATGATGCAAATTTGTGCACCCCCATCCACTAGACCTTTCCTAACCAATCTTCCTTTGATGTAACAGTCTAGCACCGGTGTAATGTCCTCATTCATTTCAGCATGTGAAATTTTTACAACAGGCACACTCTCTTTTAGCTTTCTCCTAGTGCTTACTGCCCTTGTTAAATCCCTCCTAACTTGTGGACATAATGCAAGAAATTGAGGCCATGAGATATCAGGACCCTTACCTCTCATGTCTTCCAACAAGTTGTACGGAGCCATACCATGTCCAAGAGGAAAGTCTTGGAGGTTGATACGACGTCGAGTCCTCTTGGTTTCCTTTGTCTCCTTTGCCTTCTTTTCTCGTCCATGATCACTTTGTGATGTGACTCCTTCTTTCTCCTTACCTTTTCCACGACCACGCTTAATGGCATTTGCTTCCATATCCATCTCATTGAAATTTGTCACCTCTACCACATGCACATTTGGATCTGGCAAAGGTGGAACTCCTTCCACTCCTCATGGAGGTGGTCTTTCTCCATTTGGCCTTTGTAGAAGCCGTGGTTGTTGACTAGTTCCTTCACCTACATTCATCACTAGGTAATTCAAGTTAGGTCTCCTTGGCTCCCCATGGGGCCAAGGACAATTATACATCCCATGTCCAGACTCTCCGCAATTCCAACATTGCAAGACTCTCCTAGGTCGTGGTGGCTCTCGCTCTTGTGACTTCTTTGCTTGTCCCTTGGGACCTACAATTTGTGCAAGGTGAATTGACAAGTTACTTAAGGATTCATTTAACTTTTCAATTACCTTCGCTGTTACCTCAGGAATGTCTCTAGATGTTGATGCTTGCAATTTTCCCTTAGGTCTAGGACCCTCTATTGGAACCTCTCCCCTTAGGCACTTGAGTTTTCTATACTTCTCAACAGCCCTAGTTTGAGCTGCATCAAAGGTAGCAGGTGCACCCGCCTCAACTATTATCTTGAGTGTGGAAAAGAGACCGGCTATGAATCTCTCCTTCTTGAGGAACTTTGCACCATCACTAGGGTTAGCAACATTTCTCACCCATACAGCCCAAAGACGTAGAAACTCTTGTTTATACATGGAGTAGTCATCTAAGTCCTTTTGTTTGTGAGAAACAATGTCTTTCCATAGCTTTTGAGTGTTTTGGGGATCAAAGAAGTATCTCCTGAAATGATTCACAACTTTCGTGTAATTCCCTTTAACTTCCTCAGGCAAAGAGTCAAGCCAAGTGCTAGCATCTTTCCTAAGGACCACCTCAAACATTTCTACACGTTCTTGATCAGTTACTATCCTCTTGATACGACAAGATATCTTGAAATTCGCTAAAAATAATTTTGCATCCTCTCCAGGCTCTCCAAAGAAAAGAGGATACCCAGACATTTGGCGTTGGCTTTCCATTGAATTATTTCAAAGTGACACAGGTTTTTGTTTTTCTTTCTTAAAAATATTTACACAATAATATTTTCTAAATTGCAATCTACAACAAAATAAAAATATTCACATCAAATGACCTATGATAATCAATAAGAGGCAGGATGACAGGGTTTGGTGACGCGAGAATTTCTCCCACTCTTTGGGCACCAAACATGAACACCATACGTTGTTGAAAATGGATTTTTCTACTAATTGCAATATTTATTCTAATGTGTGGAGTGAAATGAAAGGGAAAAACCTCTATTCGTGAGCCATTATCCATGGTATATGCATGACCAAATGCTTAAAACAAAACAAAAATATACACGTCCAAACTAAGGTCGTACCTAATGAGAAGCAAAATAAAAGGATTTACTGAAGCGTTTATCTCGGCCAACCTAAGACGGTCCAAAAGTCTACGAATCACTCGCTCAAATTGTAATTTAGTGCTTACAATGATATGCACATTTTGCCTTACAATAAGAACAAATGGGTCATACAAATCTTCGTGATTCACACATGCTACTTGATTATGCTAAAGGTTTAGTCTACACAAAACATACACAAGCCCTCCTCAGTGGGGACACCAAAATTAAGGCGGACCGGGGCGGGCAACAAGAGAGGCAACCTCTAAACACCTCTCAACGCTCCCGTGCTGCTCAATTGGGGCTGGGAAAACCACAAGAAAGAAACAACAACAACAAACCCACAGCCAAACAAGTAAAGGGGCACCACCTAGTTATGGTATGCGAACTACGACGCAAGAGAGATTTTGGCACAACCAAGAAGATGCACCACAAAACACACACAAACAACCTCACACCCAAACACACACAAAATAGACTAGAGAGAGCTAGAGCAAAGAAAAGAGAGAGAGAGGAATGGATCTTGCGTAATACCTTATTTGTGACTTGCAAATGGAGATGGTTCGTTATGATGCTATCGTAGAGCTTGTACAAAACTCACTCAATGCTTAGTGATTGCTAAACATTGCCAAAAAACACACACTGTCTTAGGGTGTGGGAGACCTCTCACCACAATACCCTCTTACAATGGACACAAAATTGGCAATGAAAACACACTAAAACACTTTCTAAAACAAGATCAAACGATAGAACTCAAAATACACAAGTCACCTTGAATTCACTAAATCGTATCGCACAAGTGGAAGGACGAAGATTTGAACGTCGAATCACGCATTTGATGCACCAAACCTCAATTTATTGATGATGGAGGAACCATATACAATAGTGGTTTTGAGATTTTTGGAACTCACGCTCTCTCACTTGCAATGTGTAGCTTAAAAGCTTCTCTCACACCAAAAGTGAAGCTCACAAAGTGGTTGCTACGCCTAAGTATCTCCTCACGCATAGAGTGTTCAGGTGCTATGTGAGATATGGAGGTTGTTTTACAAGAAGAAGAGGGGCCTATTTATAGGTTGGAGACCCCTCATTAAGATTATTGAAAATCCTATTTTACAAGCTAACAAAGCAGGATTATGATTTTTTTTTAATATCAAAACATTGCGGGGCTTCTTTGTCTGCTTGAGTCATGGATGTGGACTCAAAACAGAGCATTATTGATGCTAGATAAGGTGAAAGTAGAGTTTTAATGAAGGAGAGAGAGAGAGAGAGAGAGAGAGAGAGAGAGAGAGCTACTATGCACATATCTTGAGGTGAGGTGCCTTTTATGATTAGGTCAATGACTATTTTGTGTTAGTATGTTAGTGGTTAGTGTTAGTAATCACTAGAAAGTTAATGATGTATTTACAATGGGTAGAATGAGGTGGAACGTTGAAGTAAGATTGAAGTGAGAAAATCCTTTTGATGGTGAAGCTTGAAGAAGGACTTACTTGTGTAGGTTCCCAAAATGACTATTGATCCTCTTCTTTGTCTTCTCTTCTTTACGCCACCGCCACCAAGGTTGATTATCGCGATGAAAATGGCAATTATGTTGATGAGATATCTCAATTTACAGAGGTTAATCATGGTTTACATGCTGAATTTTATGTATATAGAGAAGGGGTAAGATGGAAGTGTACTTTGGAGGTAATAGAGAGAAGCATAGAGATGGTGTATGTATATGTAGTGCTCATATGAGAGCTATGGAAGTAAGAGGGGAGGTTAATGGTGAAGAAGATGAGAGAAACCATGAAAGGTGTAGGTTTGAGTAAGGGATTGAGAGGAATGAGTGTGTGTGTGTGTGTGTGTGTGTGTGTAGAAGTGTGCAAAGAGGTGAGAGAAGACTATGGACTACTTGTGAGAAAAGTGGGCAAACTGGGGTCCACTCAAAAAATCCTAGCTCACCGGTGGTTGCTTCAAAACTCACCAACATTTTTGAGGTGATTATTCAGCTCTTGGTCCACATTTTCTCCTTTGACAACCGCTTCAAATTCGGAGTGGAAATGGATATAACAAATCCCACCAAAATACGTGTTTTTCTTCACAAAAAAGTCTTCAGTGGCTCCCCTTTTGTTGAATTTGCATATGGCTCCAAAGGTGGGCCCCTCCTTGCATGAGAGCATAACCTAATTGATTCTTAGGGGTATTAAAATATGCATGATTGTGGATTATACATAAATATAATACATGGATATGATGGGAAAAAACAGGCTAGTATATAAATTATTCATGGAATCTATAATAGTGTCAGCTATATATAAATATAAAATGGAAAAAAGAATATAAGGAATCAAATGAGGGGATCCTCATTTGTTTTTATTCACATATATTTATTTACAAGAGTTAAGAAAAAATACCTCTAGGAAATAGGAATTTAGTAAAAGGCAATGACTGATGGTGAAAGGTATTTTTGAGGTTTTTCCTTGGAGTGGATTCTCACTCAAAAATAAGAGAAGCTTGCATGAAACGATTTTTTATAGAATACATAGGTAAGAAAAATTATGGTAATGGTGAGTAAATGTACATAGCATATATAAGAAAAAAATGCACACCTAAGTAGAAATATTTAAATAAATACCAAAAGAATTATGAAAAATCCCTATATTTAAGCCCTATGTACAATAAAATATATACACACAAATGAGACATAATATATTTAATTTTTGTAATTTTTTTGGCTCAACTAGCACAGTGACTAGCTAGCTGAGGGAAAATATGGAAAAAGCCCCCTAACTCACACACGTCTATGTACAATGAAAAGGTAAGAATAGCCACAGTGTTTAGGTGATTTTGGTAGAGTGGGGTAACTCACTATGGCAATTACGGAGAGCCAAAAAACAGCTATCAGTGCTTGAGTCAAAAAGAGACCCTAGAAACTTAATGAGGAAGGTGCTTGAGAAGCTTCTCATACATGGGGGGTAAGGTGCTTGAATCAAAAAGAGACCCTACAAACTTAATGAGGAAGGTGCTTGAGAAGCTTCCTATGCATGAAAGTCCCAAAGTTAGAGGAATCTTTGACTTAACTTTCCACTCACCCAAAGAGCACCCCTTTTTCAAAGGACACATGGGACACATGTCAAACTCTCCCTATGCTTAACCACATGGTGCGCTTGAATGTTATTGCTTGGGCTAAAGAGGGGTCCAATGAGCTTCTAGTTCCATCCAAAAAATATTTAGATATTTTCAAGCTCTCTCTCTCTCTCTCTCTCTCTCTCTAAGGGATAAGGAGGACACTTGTCAAAAGACTACTCATATACTTGAATGCATGCAGCATGTGATTGTCTAGAGGGAGAGGGGTCCAATGAGCTTGCAGCATGTGAAAAAGTTAATACTCGCCCCAAGCAAGCAGGGGGGTGCTAGGGGGATATACACCACACACACACACTCATTTTGTGGATTCATTCTCACTTGGTGAAAGTTGAGGAACTCCACCTCCTTCTCCAAGCTTGTGAGAAGTGAGAGCCTACACAAACACTCTTGGCTATGGAATGCAAATCCAACCAAGAGCCATGCTTCAATGATTAAGCTTGTCATCTTCTCCATCTTCATTACTATGCTATTATGTATGCTAGCAAGAAGAGTCATGATAAGTGAGGAACTATTTCTTTCTCTTATGGAATGTTTCTTCTTCCTCTTCCCTATCCTCATTCCCCACTAGCTCTCTCCACCTTCGAAGGTGTTTGAGGCCTTGGGACTGAGGCTTGGGATAGTTAATGCTTTCTACAAAGTTTATGTTATGCTTGTGATGCATGAAGCTTTCCATCTTCATTGCATCACTTAAGTCACAAGGAACAAAGTGTATTGTACCAAGTCTCTCTCGATGGGAGAAACTATAATACAAATGCCTATTGGAGGGGGGACCGGCTCCATATGAATCCGGTCCTCAACTATTGTCATGTTCTCTAAACTCTCTCTCTTGCAAAAGTATTATTCATTCCAAGTTAACTAAGTACCATGTTTATGTGCTACCATCAATTAAGTTCACCCGCTATGCTCACAAAGTAATCTCACAAAAGTGCTTCATCTTATTTCCTAATTCCGCTACTCTCAAATTAAATTTGTGCACAATAAAAAGAGAATAGTTTTATAAGACAAAAACATTGTTCATTTAAAATGTATTTTCATATGCTTACTTTAAGGCATCATTGTAAGCATGACAAGGTTCATATTATCCTGAAGCTAGGTTCTTTGCATCTATCTAGCATCTTTAAAAGAATAATTCTTAAACTTAATAAGATATCGTCAGATAATCTTACCGTTTCTTAAAACCTTGTCTTCATGTCATAGGATGGACTCAGATTGAAGTACTTCTTCTTGATCTTTGATTTTTGGAGGGTCTGTAACTATTTCTTCCTTTGATAAAGCTCCTTTGTAATTCTTACATAGGCTCTCATGGAAAACATAGTGCATGAGCCAATGGTTGGGCAACTTTAATTGATAAGACATCTCATTGATTGGCTTAAGAATTTAAAAAGAACATAGTATCTTTTTGCTAGTTTAGCATAATACTCTTGGTGGCCCATAGTATGCCTCAGATGAGCCTTGAGAACTTTAGCAAGACCCAATCATTGTCCTTAAAGTCTAATGCTCTTCTGTGCTTATTAGCAGCAGCCCTTTTTGCCTTTGCTTTGAGATGGATATAACCTCTTTAATCTTTGGAAAAGATTCTTGTGAGTCTTGGCTATATTCATCAGTAGTAGCGAAGATCTTCCCATGTACTTTAAGTAGTAAGGGACTTTTGGATCTTCCCTCTTTAACTTCGAAAGGTGCTTTTCCCGTAGAAGTATGTACAATGTCATTGTACACATACTCTATAAGAGGTAGGTACTTCTCTCATTGAGAATGATGATCCACTTCCATGACATAGGCTTTTAGTAGATCAAGAATTGTTAGATTAGTTATTTCACTTTGGTCATCCATTTGTGGATGATAGATCAAAAGAAAAATTTAATCTACTTCATAGATTCTCAAAGAGACCCTTCTAGAAATTATTGTGGTCATTCTAAGATCGTTGTCCGACACTATGAATGTTGGAAAACCATGATGCTTGAAAATTTGAGATCTGAAGAGGGTTTCTATTTGATGTGCCTTAATAGTCGTTTTGACAGGCATACAATGTATTTTCTTGTTAAGCCTCGACTGAAACAATCCAAGTTTCTTCTCTCGATCAAATTTCAACTTTTGGTATACCACGCATTTTGAAACATACTCTTGTATGTTTACTTTTCATGGTAGACCAACAGAAATACATTTCTACTCCTCGAAGAGTAGACTATGGAATCCCTGTTTGCCCCGCACAAGGAGAAATATGGGATTCATACATGATTTCTTATTGTATGGGTGGTTAACACATAAACTATTTCCATTTGGAAGATAATCGTCATTCAAGGTGAATGGTTCTTTTCTCTTCTCTATTGCAAAGGCTGTAATTACATACTTAAAGTCTCGATTAGTAGCATACTCATCTATCATAAAAGATAGATCATTGTGAGTTGCTATAGACACCACATTTACCCTTGGTCCTTGTGAAAGTGCATCGACCACTTGATTGTGCTTGTTAGCAATGTGAACAATATGAAATTTAAACTGAAAAAGAAAATTTGCCCACCTCATTTATTTGTCGGAGAGCTTGGTTTGCGTCATGAAGTTCTTGAGGCTTTGTGATCCATTTGTAGGATGAATGGAGTCCCCAAGAGATAGTGTTTCCACGTGTTTAGTACATATAGAATAACTAGTAGCTCTTTTTCGTATTTGCCCAATACTCACTTATCGAAGTTGAGTCTTTGAATCTCATATGCTATGGCATGCCCTTCTTGAAGCAAAATAGCTCCAAGGCAATCACCACAAGCATCATAATTGACCTTAAATATCTTTGAGAGATAAATAATGTGAGCACACATTAAGAGATAAGCTTCTCATTTAAGCTTCTCAAAAGCTTCGTTCACTTTTGCAGTCCATCAATACTTAACGTTCTTTTTTTTGTTAAGTCATGTAATGGGCCTGCTATTAGCGATAATTTTTTCTATGAAGCATCTATAGTATGCACACATACCTATGAAGCTTCGTACCTCCTGTAGATTCCTTGGATTAGGCCATCCTTTTACTATCTCTAACTATGTTGGATCCATACGGGTGCCATCTTTAGAGATAATGTGACCTAAATATTGAATCTCTTGTAGGAAAAATTCACTTTTCTTTTGACTAATAAAAAACTTACTCTCTCTCACAACTTGAAAGATTACCTGGAGGTGTCGTTTGTACTCCTCAAGAGAATTTGAATGGCCTGAAGATTTTGTCCATCATGAGTTTGAAAGCGTCTACAGCATTTGTCAGGCCAAAACTTGTAAATATCAAATAGGTCTTCTCCTCGCGGCACGGGAAATCTATTTATGATAGTGATCTTATTTAGTGATTTATAGTCGACACACATTTGATATGTGTCGTCTTTCTTTTGCACTAAAAGTAATGGTGAACAAAATCGAGAGGAGCTAGACCTCACCATCCCTTTTTTCACCAATTCATGCACTTGCCTCATGATCTCCTCTTGTTGAGCTTGTGAAACTCGATAAGGAGGCTTGTTAGGCGGTGAGCTTCCTGGTAGGAGCTCAATTGCATGGTCATCATCTCTCATTTTAGAGGTAGTTCACTAGGGATGTCATCAATGAAAACATCTTGGAATACATTTAGGAAATTAGACAACTCTAATTCCTCTTGATTCCCTTTATTGCAGAGATATGGTGTTCCCCAACTCATTAGCATCTATGTACATGCTCTTTTCCCTATAGGTGAAGTAGATTCTCCTTTCAAGGAGCTTCATGTTGGAAGCCATGCGGTTAAACCATGGTGCCCCAACGATAACATTCTCATGTTTGAGAAGGGAGATGAAGAAATCCTTTTTGTCCACATAGCTTTGGACATGAAGTCTTAATATTCCAATTAAGGAAGTAACTGAGACGTCTTGTCCCTTGATAGCTCCATTGGCTTTTCAATGCATCTCTCATCTCGTGGGCTTGTATGCCTAGCTTAGTGGTCAACTACGTGGATATCAAGTTGTGAGTTGAACCAGAATCAAACAAAATAAAGACATCGTGCTCTTCCATCTTTTCCCAAGCATAGGAAGGAGAAATCCTTGGCAATGAGCATCCTCTTTTGGAGCTTAAAACATAGAGGCTCTAGGAGTCTCATTGCGGGAAATTCTCTTGGGGCAAGGACGATAACCATGGCCTTGCTCCCCACACTTAAAACATTTGTGGTCCTTACGAAAAGCTTCTAGCTCTTTAGAAGAGAATTTATATTTACCTTTATAAACTCCCTTCTCTTTGGACCAATTGTTGTTGGAATAGCCTTGGTAAGAATTTTGGGCATTGGTTTTCCCCTTGGCATCACTTTTGTCTTTATTTTCCATGGGCTTGACATTCTGTCTAGCCCCTTGTTGGAAATTGATGCGTGAAGCAACCATGGTGTGGTGGATTACTTTGGTGATAGAATCAGGCCATTGAGAGTTAACATACTTGGTCCTCTCTTTGGGTAATCTCGCACAAAATTGTTGCTTTTGCTCGACAAAGTCTATCTTTTGAAAGATAGTAGCCTTGAGATGTAAATCGCAAAACTTGTCCACATATTTGTGGATAGACTCATGAGAGAATATCTTTAAACTTCACCATTTGGTAAGCACTTTGTCCTTTGCATCACTTGCAAGGAATTGCTTCATGATGAAAACTCGTATAGTTTTCCATGTCTTTGGGGCTTCGCCGTTGCCACGAAGGCTAGCCCACCATTGACGAGCCCATTTTTGGAACTGCATAGCTACATAGCGTAGCTTGGAGGACTCCATGAAGCCCTCGTCTCCAAAGGCTGCATCAAATTGTTGGATGAAGGCCAATACTTTGTCAGTAACACCAAAGGTGACATGATTGGTGAGAAAAGAGATACTCTTTTCTCCCTCTTTGAACTTCTTGAGCTTTTGTGACCTTCGCCATGCAGGGTAAGATTTGCGATATCCTCTCCTTTTGTATTCTCTAGGAGAATAGCCATAGCTTTTGTCGGAAGAGGAGGAAGGTGAAAGAAGAGGGTGCCTCTTTCTTCCCCTTTTCTTCCTTTGTTTCCTCTCTTCCCTGTGGGAGTGATGTGGCGAAGGAATATGGATTGACCGTTTCCTCTTGGGAGGAGTTGCCGATCGTCTAGACCGCCATCTTCGTGGAGACACATCTTTAGAGGAACTTAGGGATTCGTTACTTTCTCGTTCTTTGGATTCCTCCTCTTGTATGCGAGAGAGTCTTCTTTTGGGGGTCTCATCAAGAGGCCTCCTAAGATCTCTCTCTTCTTGGAGAGGAAAAGAAATCCCATCAGCACACAGTTGTTGAGTAACTTCGGCTTTCAAAGCGGGGTTTCCCATAGCTTATTGCAACCTAGTAACATGATGCTTAACAAACATAAGGGGATCATCATTAGCACCTTCATGTGCAAAATTAAAGTTATCAATGTTCATTCTACTCTCTTGGTTATTGTCAGCCATGTTAATTGAACTTATATGTTTACTTAGTGTATGCTTTGGCAATTCAAAACTTTAGTTGCTACTCCTCTTAGCCTTTGAGAACTTAAGTATCTACACCCACAGATCGAAGTGGTTAATTATAGAGAGTAGTGGAGTGAGTCTAACATAGCGAAGTTACCGAGCGATAGCTCCTTTCGGACTTCTTATGGCTCAATAATGGTAAAGCCGTACGCAAATCTAAAAATACTTCATTATCAAGACCAAAGCTCCTAAGGTGTGCACCATATCTCACATAGTGGGCCCAACAAAATCGATAATAGATCCCACTCTCACTTACCCTAATATAATTAACAAAAACAACCATTAATAGGCTACTTAAGGACCTTTCTTCTTAAGCAAGAAAAGAGAAACCAAATGCTCTGATACCAACATAATGGAAATGGCCTATGAACTTTGAGAGTAACGGATTAGGAAATTAGATAAAAGTACTTTGGTGAGATTACTTTGTGAGCATAGCGGGTGAACTTAATTGATCGTAGCAACATAAACATGGTACTTAGTTAACTTGGCATGAATAATACTTTTGCAAAGAGAGAGTTTAGAGAACATGACAATAGTTGAGGACCGGATTCATACGAAGCCATTCCCCCCTCCAATAAGCATTTGTATTATAGTTTCTCCCATCAAGAGAGACTTGGTACAATACAATCTTTGTGTTCCTTGTGACCTAACTGATGCAATGAAGATGGAAAGCTTCATGCATCACAAACATAACATAAACTTTGTAAAAAGCATTAACTATCTCAAGGCCTCAAACACCTTCGAAGGTGGAAAGATCTAGCGGGGAATAAGGATAGGGAAGAGGAAGAAGAAACATTCCATAGGAGAAAGAAATAGTACCTCACTTATCATCACTATTCTTGGTAGCATACATAATAGCATAGTAATGAAGATGGAGAAGATGGCAAGCTTAAGCATTGAAGCATGGCTGTTGATTGGATTTGCATTCTATAGCCAAGAGTATTCATGTAGGCTCACTTCTCACAAGCTTGGAGGAGATGGAGTTCCTCTACTTTCACCAAGTGAGAATGATCCACAAAATAAGTGTGAGAGGTGTATACCCTCCCAGCAAACCCCTTGCTTGCTTGGGGCAAGCTGTAGCTTTTACACATGTTTCAAGCTCATTGGGCCCCTCTCCCTCCTAGCCAGTCACATGCAGCATGCATTCAAGTACATGGATAGTCTTTGGACAAATATCCTCCTTACTCTTAGAGAGAGAGAGAGAGCTTGAAAATATCTAGATATTTGTTGGATGGAACTAGAAGCTCATTGGACCCCTCTTTAGCCCAACCAATAGCATTCAAGCACACCATGTGGTTAAGCTTAGGGAGAGTCTGACATGTGTCTCATGTGTCCTTTGAAAAAAGGGATACCCTTTGTGTGAGTGGAAGGTTAAGTGAAAGATTCCCCTAACTTTGGAACTTTCATGCATAGAAAGCTTCTCAAACACTTTCCTCATTAAGTTTGTAGGGTCTCTTTTCGACTCCAGCACCTTACCCCTCAAGCATGGGAAGCTTCTCAAGCACCTTCCTCATTAAGTTTGTAGGGTCTCTTTTTGACGCAAGCACCTTACCTCCCAAGCATGGGAAGCTTCTCAAGCACCTTCCTCATTAAGTTTGTAGGGTCTCTTTTTGACGCAAGCACCTTACCTCCCAAGCATGGGAAGCTTCTCAAGCACCTTCCTCATTAAGTATGACAAACACCTCAAGTACCTTAGTCATCAAGCATGACTAGCACCTCAAGCACCTTAGTCATCAAGTACGACAAGCACCTCAAGCACCTTAGTCATCAAGCGCACACCTTAGTCATCAAGCACGACAAGCACCTCAAGCTTAGGTCAGATTCCCACCTCAAGCTCAGCTCTAGCTTGCCTAAGGTCAAAGAACTTTTAACACTAACCATTGAAGATCTTAATGAAGCTAACACTAAAGTCGTTTAAGTTCCATTAGATGCACATTGCTCTTCGATAGACTACCTCTTTTTGGACCCCTATTGAAATTTAACCACCTCTTCTCTTGGTTCCTGCTGAAGTAAGTCTAAAAGCACTTATTGTACATTGCTCTTGACAGACCGTCTCTTTTTGGACTCCTATTGAGATGCATCCATCTCTCATTTTGGTCCTGTGTTGAGATAGATTTAAAAGCACATGTCTCTATTCTAACTTTTGTTCCCGTTTATTCTCCCACATTAAATGATCATTTTAATATGAGAATCATTTGGTAAAGTTAGATATTATATTTTATGACATGAATGCTAGCAAGCTATAGGCCACCACAATCTTCCTTAACTGTCAAAGTACTTTGACAATTGCAAGGAACCTAGTGTTCCATGCTCACATAAAGCACATCGAGGTGCATTACCTTATGTCAAAGAGACACTCTCTACAAGGGGTCAACTTGACTTATACGCCTACGCAAGACAACCCTACTAATCTACTAACAAATGTTGTGCCTCATGAGAAGTCAAAAGCTTTTCACAATGCTTTGACCGAGTGATCACATAGGGTATAGCCACATTTCAAGGGAGATTTGCTACCATATTATGGTAGTGTGCGAATGTACTTGCACCACCGAGAGAATTTTTCCCTCTGTTAAGACATGTTTTTCTGAGTCGTACAGATGTAATCCCTTACTTATAAAATAAGTATCACCTGAAGTTGCAAATCATCTTATAAAACTAATTTCAATGAGCAATAATGAGCATATGTGAAGAGATACTAAGGTTGAAGCCCTTCTTATCGGTTCTAGTCCTAAACAAATGCATGCTTAGGGACAAGGCCCTGAAGCAACAAAAAGAATGGAAGTCACTAAAATTTAGGTGTTCATAAGTCATTGCATAGAAAATTCTTCACATTTGTAAAAGTGAGTGCATGTGTCTCTTGTGCTCGATGCTCTGTATTACAAATCTCAAAGACTTCATCCTGTTTCAAAGTAGAATCTATAAAATTGATTATATCCACCAAGACGAGATCTCTGGAACGATGGACCCTACACATCCTAGAGTTAAACTTCCTAAAGTTGGGCCTACTACCAGGTTCAAACCTACAAGATCAGGCACTGGGTAAGACAGATGCATGTTGTATTACACAATTCTCACAGAAATTGGACATACCATGACCTGGCTGTTCTCTCCTCCAAAACAAACGCCTTCAGACCAAACTAACATTGGCCAAGCAGGCCTTGAAGGGGAACTGGACATCACAAAACATGTCATTGCACTACCCTATGCAAAACTCACATTCAATCATCTGCACAATGTTGCATGCGCTATCATTGAAATCTGGGCAGGGAAAAGGATCCATATATTCCCTTGGCTGACTACAAAATGCAGTGCTTAGCGCATGGTAATGCGCAATGATTAGGCCTTGCACTAGCATTTCAATCTGATTTGTTATTAGAGCCAAAACCTATTTGCGTATCCCCAGCTCCATCTCTTGTCATCATATCATCAAGCGATCGCTTTTTTACCGTAGCCTCTTGCCCATTTGAGACAGCAACAGGGGTAGCCCTCTTGATCCCTCGACCAACAACTCCCAAATGCGTTACTGGAGCCATAGATGTGGAATTAGTAGGAGCATCAAAACCAGGAGAAGGTTCAGCATGGGATGAGCTTCCACTGCTGCCGCCTCCTTGGCCAGCCATCTGTGCCGTTACCTGGAAAACCTGAGTTATACTCTCCACAACAGCAGGATTTGACTCCTTCAATGATTCCAACAATGAGGGACCTGAAGCCATGTTTTCTAGCTCCACAACCTGCATAAAAGTCATCTTTTAGTAAAGTATCCCAGGCTCACATACCCATGAGCACTACTTAAAATAATTTAAGGGCATTTTGGGAAAATATGAGGGACATTTAAAGAATTTTAGATATTTGAGGGGAACTTTGGGAAGTTGCCAAGGTATTTTGGTAATTGTCTTTTTGTTCTTAGAATGCATTTATATCGAGTCCAGAAAAGAAAAAAGTGCTCCACCTTCTCTCTCAATTCACAGAGCAACTCCTCAATTTCCTTGATTTCATTTTCTTGCTTTAGGCACGGGTTATCCAGAGATGCATCCGAACTCAACATGGGCACTCCCTCTGAAAGTGATGCTTTTGGTGAGCTATCGCAAATTGGTGCCTTCCCTTTGGAGTCCACAAGTCCCTTGGCAGTGGCAACTTCATTCTTGAGGCGCTTTAGCCGAGCCTCACATACAGAAACTGCCTGTTGGCAATACCTCAATGCTTCCTTGGGCTTATAACCAAGTTGAAGAGCCAAAGCAAGCTTGAAGCATCTGCAAAGCAGAGTTAAAGAAATACTGGCAAGTCAAGCCTAGCTAAAGCAAACATTGCAACTAGAAGGTCCTCTGCAATGACACAAAAATGTGATTGCTTTAATTAGAGTAGCAATCAATGGAGGATACAATTCTGCAATGCCACGATCATCTGGTTCTACAAGCCCTTCCAAAATTTCCAGTGCACGTGTGTAATCTCGAAGGCACATTTCAAAATCCTCTGCATACCAAAAAAAAAATCTCGATAAACAATCTTTTTGGGTCTTTTGGACTAGACACATACGTTATCTTTAGTTCTAGCTTCATGACACGAAGTGCTTACCTCTCTCAAGGCTTACATCAGCCAGTGCACTAATTACATCCACCTCCTCGATTGAGTGAGACTGTTGCTTCTCATATATAACCCTTGCAATGTCAAGCATATTCCATGCCATGTCTAGGTCTGATTCTTCACCCTCCTCAGCATCCTCTTCATCCTCAGCTTTGTCACCACTTCCTGTTACAAAAGAGAACACCTTGCCATGACTACCAACAAACTACTATGATTGCAAACAATAAACACATTCCAAGCTCGAATAGAGTTTTTCAAGCAAAGGAATAGCTGTGAAACTATGCTCAAGTCCACAAGAGGGAAAACCTGTTCCCCCACCCCACCTAAAGGATCCGTTTCGCTTTGCGCTTTGTAAAGTAGAGCACAGCCATACTTGTAGTATGTGAAAGCAGATTCAAACGCTAATTCTCCATGATGATGAACCCTGGTACACACACAAAAGGCGGTGTTAGATCTCTCATTACATAGTGTTGCCCTGGTCACACCAGTGACTTCAGTCCCAATAAGCCCTTCAAAGCTCTTTCCCGGATGGAGATGTTTTTCTGAACACATCAGACTCCCACTATAAATAAGAAAATCCAAAACCATTTTTTGCAAGAGTTTAAAGCTTTTGGCTACTACATAGAGGTGCTACTAGGAAGAGGTACCATATGTACCGTTGGGTTGCTGTGAGTTTTACGTATGTTCTATGGCTTGTTTTGGCGGCACATTAAGCCTTCATCAAAGAAATCTCTATTTCTTGATTCTCGTCATAAACATAATGAAGATCTCTGAATCAGCTATCCTTTGGCAAGCAGTCTCGACATCTTGATATGCCATTTCTTTGAGCAACCCTCACTTATTGCAAAAGGAACATTTCTAAGGCAAAAATTACACTGCCCATAGAAACGGCTGACTGCCACGCCAGCAAGCATGGCCAGCCCTATCCATAAAAGGAGAAGCATAAGATGCCTTTACGAAAACATGGATGAATTTCCTTAGCAAATCAAATGTGCACTACACAATCCAAAATAGCTTCAATGTTCCCTTTTCCGCCACAGCTGGCATCTTTCGGCTACTACGCTTGGCGCATGATTTGTTAACTCATAGTATCTATATACACACTCCATGTAAGACTGAGGGAACTGATATGTAGAATCCTCCTCCCTACCTCCCTATTTATAGGCCCTCGGCCTTGTAGGATTCCATGCCCATTAAGCAGTCGGCCCTGGGCCCGGTTCCGTGACCCCTCAGGGTTGCCCTTGGCATGACATTGCTCCCCCCTTTGGAGAAGCGTTTTCGTCCTCAAAAGTAAAAGTGGAAAGATCTTCTCAAGAACTCTAATGTTTTCCACAGTGGCACCTCTCAGAGGTCCAGCTTTTCATGTGGCCACTACACGGTTCAGTAATGAAACCAAGAGAAACATCTTGATTTTCCACATTATTGTCTTTGTGCAGCTGTTGATGTAACTCGCTTAAATCCAACATACTGTGTAGACTCTATTTATAACTCGCTCGAGTATTGTAAACGAGTTACCAGTACTAAGAGGTGTCTACAGGAATGACCAGAAGTCGGACGTTCTGGAGAAACTGGAACATTCAGAAATACCTCTTCTCAACTTTCCATGAAAGTGACCTACTGACATAACTCATCAGCATGTACAAAATCCTTGACTTGCTTTCATTTTCCTGTCAATAGGCAACCCCACCATAACGGTGATCAAGGTTGAAAACATGACATAAACATGCAAGGACGCAACATGCTTTGCATCATGATCCCATTATTTAGTTTGGCTTTTAGGTATTTATTACTTATTTGTCAAAGTCTGGGTAAAGCAATTCACTGAGATTGCTATATAAGCAGCCCTCAGCCCCCACTGCATTATCATCAGTTCATTGCCAAGGTTGGTTGGTTCACAATATCTCTCTCTCATGCTTTCTCCCCTTGGTCTCTACGCTTCCAAATCGTCGACTTTGACATGGTATCATAGCTCTGAGCTCCTTGACCTTGGGCGAACAAGGCGGCCCAGAGTAGAGAACCAGTGACAAAGAGGAGAACCGCTGGCGACTATCCCTTTTTTCCTCGCGACATCTCAAAACGCTCGCATTCTTGCTAACAGCAGCAACGCCATGGCACTAGGGAAGAGAGGCTTCAACGACGACGTTTTGAGACGTTGGTCATTCAACAAGTCTTTGTCACAAACTGCTGACGTGTCAAAGCCCTGAAGAAGGGAGCCAACTTGCATTTATCGGCCGAGGGGCCTAAACCCTAAGAAGAACAAGTAACAGAAGAAGAGGTCCTACCAACTTATGGGAACCCCGTCCGATGGGGCCCAAGTGACATAAAGGATTAAAATAAAGCAAGACCCGAAATTGATGACGTGGCAGATTTCCAAAAATTACGCTGACAGTGCGGACGTGGCAAGCTATACGGATTTCCGCGTTTTGCGCTAACTACTGGCGTGGCAGTTGTACGGAATTCCGTGATTTACACTGGCAGCTTTTTGGCATTGGCTTTTGGACCAGTTGCTTTTGAGTTTGAAGCTTTTCACTGTAACTGCTTTTCAGGCCAAGGGCCTTTAAATATGAGGTTAGGACTCATTCTCTGGCATGCTTCCTACAGAAGGTGCAGAGCGTGGAGTTCCGGCTTGTACTATGTTGATGCAATATAAAGAAATACTGAAAGGGGTGCCAAGGTTTGGGGCCAATACTCTCTAGGATGGAATTCTCCCACTCCGTTACGCATGTCGTTTCTCTCTTTCAGTTCAGTTATTATTGAAGTGCAAAAAGTCTGTTCAGTTTGTTCTTTTCTATTGGCACCTGGTGTCTGTCTTGTGACAGTCTTCTTACTAGCGGCCAAGCTAGGGCACTGAGAGCTCTAGGCAAGGGCGTTTGGCAACGCCGACAGGGCTCTGAGGTGACGTGGTGGCACTACATGAAAGCGACAGTAGCTTGCAGCTCTTTTTTCCTTGCGTTTTGATACGTTGTGCCCAACAGCCTTTGACACTGTCATCTCCTCCTCTGCGCAACACTGTTCTGAAACACTGCTTAGCAGCACTTCATCAACTTCCCCACTCTCCCCTTGTCGGCGACCAGCCTCCCTTCCATGCCACAACGTTTTAAAACGTTCTAGACAGTTTGAGCTTGGTGATTTGGAGCCCAAGAGAGGGGTATTCGCTATGGGTTGCGGTGATTCACTTGGGGAAAGACAGCGACTTACGAGGGCATCGAAAGTCAATTAAACGGACTTTTCGGGAGTAGCAGACTCTTTTCACTCATTGAGAGCGAACCGTGCATTTAGCAGCCGGCCAATCGACATGAGGTGGGAAAAAGCAACCTTGGTGTGAGTGCAAGGCTGTCAAGGGGTGCGCCCGCAGGAAAGAGTAGAGCTCGAGTAAGAGAAGATCCTTCTCTAACACAGATTGCAAGCTAAAGAAAGACTTCAAGAACCTCAAGGACTCAAGAACCCAGGAACCCAAGAACCTCAAGACCCCAAGTTCCTCGTGAACTTAAGAACCCAAGATCTCAGTGTATGGTCATCACCTGAAGCCGAATAGATACTTTGCATGAAGGTGATGAGCATGGAGGTGGTGAAGAAGAATTTTCCCCACCAAGAGGTTTTTCCGACCCTCCCCCTTCCCCATCTACGCCACGGTTTGCACCAAATCCGATGGAGGCTTTGGTCAAGTCGATGATGGACACGATGCTACAACAAAAAGCGCAACGCGCTACCTTGGAGCACGAGCACGACGAGCGAAGGTTAGCCTTTGCGCGGGAGCGTGAGCGTGAGCAAGCGCGCTTGGCGCCGAAGAAAGACGAACGACCTTGGAGTTAGAGCGTTGAGGCACAGAGAGACCAGCGCATGCAAGAGTTGGTCCTACAGGTATTCACCTCGAAACCTGAGCCGATCAAAGATATTGGTAGTTCATCAAGTAGCTCAAGCAAAGATTCGGACTCCATCAACCCCGTCATTGAGAAGTTGACGTTCAGTAAGTATAATGGTAAGATGGATGCTACTATTATTCATTCTTGGTTGCATCAATTTAATGCTTACTTTGCAACAACTAAGAAACCATGAAATAGCAAGGTTTTGACGCAACCATGTACCTTGCTGGTGATGCCATTAATTGGTACCATGCATGGCAAGAGGCACAGTTGACCGCACACCTAGAGGAAGTCACGAAGACGCGCCCCTTTCCTTTAATTGGGCCAACTTCCAAGACAAGCTCAAGGCACGGTTTATGCCACCCCACTACCTAGCATGATTGAAAGACGAATGGCGCAATCTCAAGCAAAATGGTATGCCAGTTATGTCTTTCTCTAATCGTGTTATGCAACTCGACACCCAATTACGCAAATTGGATGATGAGCGCAAGGAGGCATTCCTTTATGGATTGGACGAGTATATCAAGTATGATGTCGAGGCACTCGATCCCATCGATGTCAACAAGGCGGTAGCGATTGCTCTCGTACAGAAGATGAAGCACAATAAGGGAAAGCCTAAGGAGAACAAGTCTTCTCAAAGAATCTCTCAGACTCCTCAAAACCCTCAGAACGATAAGAATAGTGAGAATGGTAAGAATGGTACTTCTAGCCAATCTTCCTCTAACCCTTCGAAAAAGAACTCACAAAATGAATCTAAGGGTAAAGTTAAAACACCTACTAAACCTAAGCTAACCCCGGATGAAAAAGCCGCAAAAAGAATTATAGGAGGATACATAACGACAGAAGAATAAGTCATTTATGCTAAGGAAGGTCGTTGTTATCAATGTCACGTCAAGGATCACATTAAAGCGGCTTGTCCTAAGACAGCCCCACCTAAGGAACCCAATGCACCAACAGCTACCACAAGCACTTTAATGAACCAATCTGAATCTTCACATGTTTCTGACACACACATCGATGAGTCTCTCTTTTAAGTGTTATGGTCATGTGAAGGGTCAACGTTTTGTCATATTGTTTGATTCAGGCAATATGCATGATGTGATTAGTGCCTCTCTTGTAGAGAGAGCCCGTCTAGAGGTTAGCCAGACATCTCTCAAGGTGTCGAGCTTCACTCTTGGTATGGACTCTCTCATCTCGCAAGAGTGTCTTGATGTGTTGTTTACAGTTCAACAAGATCCCTTTCGTAGAAAATTTGTCATGTCTCCTCTCTCAAGATGTGATATGCTTTTGGACATTAGATGGTTTCATGAGCATAACCACCTCATTGATTGGGCAGACAATACTCTCACTCTAAATGCCAAAAGTGACTCTCCCATGATCATTCGTGGTGAGGAGGGTCTGCATTCTTTGCCTCTCATCTATCATGTGCAGACAAAGCGTGAATTGCGAAGAGGAGCACAAGCAGAATTCATCTATGCCTCTCCAGTTACCCAGAGCATTCAGGCTCTAGACAGGTATTCAGCTTTTGCCGGAAGACCATCGCATCAAGCTTACGGAGGGGACACAACCTATTAGTAAGGCTCCCTACCGTTTCAACAAGACTCAGGAAGAAGAGTTAGAGCAGCAACTCACGGAGTTAGTGGCCAGAGGATTCATACGTCCTAGTGTAAGTCTTTTTGCTACTCCTATTTTGTTTGTCCGCAAGAAGGATGGTTTGTCTCGTTTGTGTGTTGATTACAGGGCATTGAACAAGATGACCGTCAAGAACAAGTTTCCAATACCTCGCATTGAGTATATCCTCGATAGGCTCAATGGGGCAAAGGTCTTCAGTAAGGTCGATCTCAAAAGTGGATACCATCAGGTAAGGGTATTCAAAGGCGACATCTACAAGACCGCTTTTCGCACAGAGCGAGGGCAATGGGAGGATGTGGTTATGCCTTTTGGATTGACAAGTGCCGTGGATACATTTAACTGTCTCATGGTAGGCCGTTTTGGCGATATGGTTGGTGTATGTGTGTTCATCTTTCTTGATGACATTCTCTTTTTTTTTGCATCGTAGGAACAATATGAAAAGGATGTAGAAAGGGTATTAACCCGTTTGGATGAGTGTCAGTTGTACATTGCAGCTAAGAAATCTGAGTTTTTTCTCACTCAAGTTACCTATTTGGGTTATATCATTTCTGCAGAAGGCGTCAAGCTAGATCCCGCGAAGGTGGAACAGGTACGTAATTGAGATTTGCCCAAAACTACATATGATGTACGTTCTTCTCTTGGTTTATGTCAAGCATATAGTCCACACATAGAGAATTTTGCACGCATTGCCACACCCATGACAGATGTTTTGAAAGAGGTAAAGACTCGCCGACAGCGCGTGGATTTGCCCAAAGCAGTCATTGAGGCTTTCGCAGCTCTCAAGGTTGCGGTGACAGAAGCGCAATGTCTTATCCTTGCCTCTTGGGATGACCCCTTTGAGGTAAGGACAGATGCGAGCAATGTTGCCATAGGCGCTGTGCTTCAGCAGCATGGTCGTCCAGTTGCTTTCCTTAGTCGAAAACTAAATAGTGCACAAAAGAACTATTCAATTTATGATAAAGAACTTTTGTCGGTCATTCACTCTCTTAAGAATTGGAAGCATTTTCTGTATGATAGAGAGTTCACAGTTTACACAGCTCACCAAGCACTCACTCAAGTGGCTCCAATCTATGCTTTAGTGCACATTGGAATGATCGCCAAGCACGGTGGTCACAATTTTTTGAGCAACTTGGAGGTTTGATTGAGTATATGCCTGGAAAAGCTAACCATGTTGCAGATGCGTTAAGTCGTAAAGGACAGATCCTGGCTCTTGAGTCACGATACACAGATTCTCTTCAAGGTGTGTCTTTCGGCAACATGAACCTGTACACAGATTCTGAGTTTGGTAAGCAATGGTTGCAAGCTCTTGCTTCCAAAGGACCTAGCAACTATCTCATTCGTGATGGTTTGTTATATTTTTGTCACCATCTATGTGTGTTTCCCTCTCTCAGGACAACCGTATTGCACGATGTACATGACTCTCTCATGGGTGGACACAAGGGAATGAACACCACTCTCGAAAAAAAAGAAAGATTCTTTTATTGGCCTAAAATGCGAAAGGATGTGTTCCGTTATGTCACACAGTGCACTATTTGTCAAAAGGTAAAAGCTCCTCGAGATAAGCAGCGGGGTCTTTTGCTTCCGCTGCCTATTCCCAATGGATCTTTTCAAGATATTTGCATGGAATTTGTGACTAACCTTCCACCTAGTTTACATTCAAGGAACACTCAATGTTTGACAACTATTGATCATTTCAGCAAGTTTTGCATGTTGATTCCTTGTAAGACCACTGTTAGGTGCAACGGAATGATTGTTTGCACTTTGCTCAAAATGAGTGCTCCGAATTGTGCTCATCTTGAGCAAAGCGCAAACAATCATTCCGCTACACCTTACATTGGTATCAGAGCTTTGGACGTGTTCTGCATTACTCAAGGAAAGAACCACAAGAATTTGTTTTGCTTGTTGCGGTCGCACGAACCCAAGTTTACTTGGGCGTGTCAATTCCTAATCGTGTTTTGTTGAAGAGTGACGGGAATCCCAAGAAAGAAGGGCTTGTCCAACCTCCCCTTGTGTCTCTTTTCACTCATTGAGAGCGGACCGTGCACTTAGCGGCCGGCCAATCGACGTGAGGTGGGAAAAGACAACCTTATGTGAGCGCAAGGCCGCCAAGGGATGCACCCGCAGAAAGGAGTAGAACTCGGGTGAAGAGAAGATCCTTCTCCAACGCGATTTGCAAGCGAAAGAAAACCTCAAGAACCTCAAGACCCTCAAGAACCCAAGAACCAAGACCCTCAAGAACCCAAGTTCCTCGTGAACTTAAGAACCAAAGATCATAGTGCATGGTCGTCACCCGAAGCGGAATGGATACTTCGCATACAGGTGATGAGCATGAGAGAGGCGACAAAGACTCTTCCCCACCAGGAGATGATTTTTTCAACCCTCCCCCTTCGCCATCTACGCAACCAAATGCACCAAATCCTATGGAGACAATGGTCAAGCAGATGATGGCCATGATGGATAGACAAGAAGCAAATCACCTTGCTCAGGACCATGAGCGCGATGAAAGAAACGCAAAACTTGCCGCAAAACAAGAAGACAATCGCCTTGCTTTAGAACGCGAGCGCAACGAACGCAAAGAACGGAAGCAACAAAGAAAGGCGGACGAGGCGGCAAGAAACGCCGCCTTGGAGGCCGATCGTACAGCTCACAGATTGGCTTTGGAGACCGAGCGTTGTCGGGCGATTTGTGTTCGAAAGGTGAGCCAGGAAGGCGCGAGGCCTCTTGCTGTGAGAGGTGTGTGGAAGAGAGTTGCAACAAACACATAATGTAGACAAAGCTTAAAACTGACAGCTTGAACAAGATCCTGAAGCTTGATTATCATTAACAGTATCACTGCTTACATTATTGAAACTCCTTCCATGATTAGAGTGGCTTGGAAGCTTGAATTAGAGTGGGTTATGGTGTCTTTGATTAGATTGGCTATGGAAGATTGGATTAGAGTGGGCTATGGAAGCTTGCCTTAGGATTAGAGTGCTCCAAGCTTATGGCTTCCTCCCCGCTAATACAACAGAGTACGAAAACTTGAATATCTCCTAATCGGTGCAGAATTAGCCTCTGTGCGTGAGATGCAAAAATGTTTTAAAAACCCTTTTCCTTCTCCCAACGCGGCCCGTTTTGTCCAGAAACCTGTTTTACAAAAATTTTCCAGAATAGGACTTTTTCGGCCTCCCTCATGCAGAGAGATGTGAAGTCTCTCACACACTTTCCTTTTTACCACTGACCACATGTCTTCCTCTACCCAAGTTGCCTTATATGTCCTAAGAGCCCTTTCACATGTAAAAGCTTTTCTTCAAGCATAAAATCTCTACACTTAGGCCTTCATAACCACATAAAGCATACACTTTCTGGATCTCCTTGCTTGTTTTCGAGCCCTAGTCACTGTTCAATAAATGTGTGAGCTTCAAATAGACTTTTTCTGCTTCTCTTTACTCTTTTTTCCATCGTGGAAGCGGAGCGGCACGACATCCACCCCTTCTGAACCTGCACAGCCTCCGGTTTGTGCCAACCGGTCTTCAATCTATATCTGCTATAATCACCTTAAGCGGCTTGCCATCAAGATAACATAATTGGTAAGTATATGTAAAACAAAATAAGGCTTAAACCATATCATCAATCGTCTAGCTCAATTATTTGGTAGCTATCCATCGCAAATCTTTGAACCATGTATGTCGTGTCTCCAAAGCATTCAATTATGAAAAACTTGTTTAGTGAACCCCGCCAAACTCAAGTGCTCCAGTTAATGATGCACACGACTTGACCATCAAGCTCACTTTAGGGAACCCTGTCAAGCTCAAGTATGCCTTACTCTGTCTACACACGGAATAGCCGTCAAGTCCATTACTTCAAGTTCTGGTAGCAGAACCAACTCAAAAGATGTGAAGATACTTTATCAATTGTCCAAAGATGTCAACTAGAAGCTAGCCATATAAGATTACTGACCACAAAATCCAATACTCTTTTCTTGATAGCATAAATCCAAAAACAAAACCCAGTACCAGGTAACCTGCCACATGAAAATAAATGATATCTCTGAATCTGCAAGTTGCTCTTCAATAGCTCCCAGGATCAAATGGGATAATAAGAAATTGCCCCAATAGTGGAGCACACACATCTTGTATCAATCAACTTCAAGAATTTCTGCTCCAAATATGCTATTCTAGGATCTAGCAGAAAGAAACCACAATATATACTCAAAAACACCCATCCATAATGAACTTGCCTTTGAAGATCAATCGAATCTCTTGGATCAAAACCCATTAAGATCACATAGCATTGTTGGCCTCCGCAATATACTACAGCTTCTCCTGAAGCATAGTGCAACAGCCACATCTCACAAACTTTTGATAACTTAAGGTCGTTACCAGCAAGAATTAAAAAAATTATGACTCCCTTTTACTGGTAGCCAGGACATCATTGACATAAAAATTACTAGGAATAGTAAATCCAACCACATTTGACACATTGCCCAAGAAAACGAAAAATCTTGTGCGCTTTATGTTGTAACAGGGATGATTTAGTAGCATCACCCCCTCTAGCTTCATAGCCATCATGAAAAACCTTAGGACTTCCTGGACTTGTATCATGAGAGAGATTTTTACCTAGTTTTTGAGGTTGATAATGAATAATAGCTTTATCCTGAAGATCTTTATCCATAACATCCTTGGGAAAATCACCCTTGGAAGTCTCAACATTCAACAAAGCTTTAGGAGTTGGCTCCTCTTGCAGCCCGTATATAAGCATAGATGTAAAATCCATGTCAATATCCTGTTCATAATCAACATAATCTAAGCAATCTTCATACTCATCCATATAATTCCCTGCTTCCTTATCTGCATCCATGTTACTTAGCAATACATCATAGCAGTGCAAAGGCTCATCTGGCACCCCCTCTGAAGAGGTACACACATCAGAAAGCTCTTCTATACTGTCACAACCATCTTCTTCAGATCTAGATAAGAAATGATCGATTATGGCATCTTCTTCCATGATAATAGCATCTGCAAACATATGGTTAGTAGCAATCATAGGTTCATTGACATCCTTAGGCTTATCCTGTGTTGGGTCCACAATCTTGGTCACTTCATCAGCTACTGTGTATATAATAGCTTTGTTTATGCACTCATCTAGAACAAACATGTTGTCCTGCTCGGCTATAGTGCAAATAGTTTCAATAATATCCTATAGAAGCTCATCTGATTAACAAACTCCTTCAGAATAACCCATATCAAGGTCAGCAGCTTGTAAACCACTTGCTGTATAGTCTATGTCATAGTTTTTTTCTCACGCGCCCAATTGGCCAACCATGCTTCCGGACGCGTACGAGCATGATTGACGTATGATTGCCTTTTCCATACGTGGGGCAGCGAATTTAATAATCCGGCAAAATTTAATTGTCTATAATGTTTAAACTTCAAACTTTAAAGTTTTATTCTATTCTGTGGTTTTGTGTTGCTCCAATGCTCTATAGTGTTTTAAAGTTTAAACTTGCATTCTGTGGTTTTTGTGCTACTCTCTAGTGTTTTTTAGGGTGCCGTATGGTATCCCACGTATGAATTCTTCAGGGGGTCTGAACCGCGCTTGTGACAGGCTTCCATACCTGCCCGCGTATGCCGCATGGTTGACGTTAGAAAAAACTATGGTCTATGTCTTCACCGAAACCATTATTGGAGGTAGCATCCATGCAAGCAATCTTTGAAAAGAATTCATATAATTTTGTTTCAATATTAAATTCATCATTTACCTTTTCTTCGTTGCTCAAAATAAGTTCTTCTGAAACTGAATCTGCTACTTCGAGCTCAGCATTTTCTTTGGCTTTGCTTCTTGCAGAAATATGCTCCCAGAATTCATCATAGTTGAGAAACTGCATCTGATCCCCTTCACCTTTATAGAAAAAAATCTGGCTTCGTTCGGTAATCTCCTTCATTGCCAACTCAATAATCCTTGAGCTTTCATAAAGAAACCCATCTGCAAAATAGTCTCGCTGTGTGGGATATGTTTCTGCAAGTTCTCGAACCTTACCTTTAAATTTGGAGGTTACCACTTCTTCAAAACTCGAAATCATCCGATCTTCTGAAATTCCTCGGCTCTTCATCTCGGCTTTATAGCATGCAAGGAGTCCATCTGGATCATGTCCTTGAAAAATTCCATCTTGTTCATGTACGGCATCAAGTGCCATCTCCACTGCATCATCAATCTGCTCTTTCATCTTCATAGCTTTTACTTCTTACAAACATCTCTGAACTAAGCCCAACTTTTTGGCAGATCTGCTGCTGATAGATTTCTATCAAATCTATTGGAATTGAAATCTTCAATAAACTGCATCAACTCTTTTGACATCTCCATCTTTATCTCCCACCCCGGCTCGATTCGCGTCGGGTTCACCAAGAATGTCGAGGGATTTGTGTTCGAAAGGAGAGCCGGGAAGGCGCGGGGCCTCTCGCTGTGAGAGGTGTGTGGAAGAGGGTTGCAGCAAACACAATTAATGTAGACAAAGCTTAAAACTGATAGCTTGAACAAGATCCTGAAGCTTGATTATCATTAACAGTACCACTGCTTACATTATTTAAACTCCTTCCATGATTAGAGTGGCTTGGAAGCTTGGATTAGAGTGGCTTATGGTATCTTTGATTAGATTGGCTATGGAAGATTGGATTAGAGTGGGCTATGGAAGCTTGCCTTAGGATTAGAGTGCTCCAAGCTTATGGCTTCCTCCCCGCTAATACAACAGAGTACGAAAACTTGAATATCTCCTAATCGGTGCAGAATTAGCCTCTGTGCGTGAGATGCAAAAATGTTTTAAAAACCCTTTTCCTTCTCCTAGAGCGGCCCGTTTTGTACAGAAACCTGTTTTACAAAAAATTTCCAGAATAGGACTTTTTCGGCCTCCCTCATGCAGAGATGTGAAGTCTCTTACACACTTTCCTTTTTACCACTGACCATATGTACTAAGAGCCCTTTCACATGTAAAACCTTTTCTTCAAGCATAAAATCTCTAGGCTTAGGCCTTCATAACCACATAAAGCATACACTTTCTGGATCTCCTTGCTTGTTTTCGAGCCCTAGTCACTGCTCAATAAATGTGTGAGCTTCAAATAGACTTTTTCTGCTTCTCTTTACTTTTTTCACATCGTAGTATGCATGATGTGATCAGTTCCTCTCTTGTTGAGAGAGCCCGCCTCGAAGTTAGTCCGAGATCTCCTATCGAGGTCTCTGGCTTTCGTCCCGGTATGGACGCTCTAATCACAGAGGAGTGCCTTGATCTGTTGTTTGAAATTCAACAGACTGCCTTCACTAGAAGATTTGTTGTTTCTCCTCTCTCAGGATGTGATATGATTTTGGGCATTCGATGGTTTCGTGATAATGACGCTCTCATGAAATTTGCGACTAACACTATAACTCTCAATGCTGACAGTGATTCTCCTATTGTCATTCATGGAGAGGACATTGCTCCTTCTCCATCTCTCATTGCTAATATGCAGGACAAGGTTGAAAGGATTCGGGATAAGGAGATTCTCTCAATCTCTCAATTTTTTTTCTCCACAGCATGACACACAGAACTTGCATGATTATGAGAAGCATGATGACTTGAATGATAATGATTTGCATGATGATTTGGATGATAACGACAAACACGATTATTTGCATGATCAAGATGTGATTTCTCACAAGCATGATGAGTTGCATGAAGAAGATATGATTGTTCACAAAGATGATGTGTTAGTGGATGCTTTTTCTAGCGAAGCTAACCTCGTTGCAGATTCGATCAATCACGAAGGATCGATCTTGGCTCTCGAGCCTAGGTCCAAAGAACCACCACAGGAAGTATTATGTGTTCGCATGATTGATACGCACGCATTGTTCGAGTGTTTCATTCGCGACAGTTTCCTGTATTTTAGTCAACATCGTTATGTGATCCCTTTTCCTAGGCATGACATATTGTATGTTTAGCACGTTTCTCTCATGGATGAGCACGAATGTATGCGGTTTTTCCATGAAAAGCTGAAAAGTATGTATGTAAGGAAGTCACATTCCATGTCTCTTCCTTGGCATGACACAGTTTCCGAACGAGCACATGATAGTATGAGCACCAAGCATGGGCATTTCCATTGGGATTTGCCACAGTTGATTGATTTCGATCAAACAAAAAAGATTCGACCTCATTGTTTGTATGTGTTTGATGAGTCTCTATGTTCATCTACATTGCATACGTAGTCTTTAGAGAAGACAAGATTTTTTTCCTTCACTTTACATGGAATGGGTATGTTCATGGTTTTGTGTTGAAGATGGTTTCAGGAATTTTCAGCCATGGAGATTCTTGAAGATGAAAGAAGCAGAACTCTAGACAAAGTTGAAGCATCGAAGGAGCCACAGAAGACTTTGTGTCGCTTTCGGCACGAGCCACGGCCCAAAGAAGCAAGCGTTGCAGACCTTTATGAAGTTCAAGTACTACACGACCCACACAACGGAGTGGGCCGGCGAAGAGTCCCTTCCAAGATTCCGGATGCTGTTGGCGATCTCCCTCGACGCCATACAGTTCGGTACCAGTACCTCACTTTGAAAAGGAGGGGATGTCACGTGACACATCCCAACCCTATGTGTCCGTGGACAAGCTACACCACAGCAGGGTTCAGTCAATCCAGTCAGTTTAGATTAGCAGTGATCTGGCACTTTTGTGAGTCTATTTGTAGACCGTGCATGCCCAGTTACTTAGCATAGATACATATCCTCCGATTGCACGCTACATAAGCATAAGCATTTCCACCAGATTCCATCAGAGTCAGTTTGGGGATTTTTCGAGTGACTTTATCCTATTTTTCCCTATTTTTGACATTTTTCACTTATTTATTAAGTGACTTTTGTTGGGAACTCAGTAGGGCAAATTGGGTAAGTTAATATACAAGCAAACCCAAGTTAGCACAATTGGGCAGATGAGCAAAGAGCACAACAAGCTTTCCCAAGCAACAAGTGCTCCCTCCCTCTCTCAACAAGACCTCCCCAAGTCATCCCCTTGGTGAGCCATCCCCAACAGTTACCATCGCCATCCTCTCCCCATCTTTGGGGTTTTCTCCCACAACAAGCCCTCGCCAGCAAAGTGTCCTCCCTTGGCATTTTTCCCGCGACCAACAAACCACAGCCCTTAGCGTTTTTGATCGCCAACCCTAGAACAAACCTCAACGTTTTTATCAGCGTTTTCAGCATGGGAATCACTGCCATTTCAGCGTTTTTCAGCATTGGGAAAACCTGCAAAATTCCAGCGTTTTAAGCCTACGACCTCAGCCCAAAAACGCAGCCTGAACATGCTTCATCCTCAGCGTTTTTGTCATCAGCATGACCCTTGACGAACCCGTAATATTCAGCCATAAAAACAGCAGTAAAACAGTCATTTTCAGCCACCGAAACAGCCTCGAAATTCAGCAGATAGAAGACCCCAGATTTCAACCCTAAGCCGTCGTCGTCATCCCGTCGTCGTCATCGGCATAGTCCAAGTTGCATCAGTCCATTGCATACGCATTGTACCACTTTGTGCAATCAAAAGTAGACCACTCTCGCCGACGAGAGTGGGGCCTTCGGAGAAGGGTTTTACAAACTCTCGGGTGTCGTATCTCTCTTCTCTCTTTCTCTCAGTCTCATACACTTGCACGCACAATATCCACTCACTTTGTTCGTGATCCTAGCACTCTCCATAAAGACGGAAGGCTAAGGTGTAGCGGAATGAATGTTGTATTTTCTCAAGATTAGTGATCTATATTTGCTCAAGGTTCCTTTTAGTTCTTAGGGAAGGAGAGAGCCTTCCGTCTTTATGGAGAGTACTATGATCACGAACAAAGTGAGTGGATATTGTGCGTGCAAGTGTATGAGACTGAGAGAAAAAGAGAAGAGAGATACGGCACGTGAGAGTTTGTAAAACCCTCCTCCGAAGGCGAGAGTGGTCTACTTTTGATTGCACAAAGTGGTACAATGCGTATGCAATGGACTGATGCCAATGTAAGGTGCAACAGAATGAATGTTGTATTTTCTCAAGATTAGTGATCTATATTTGCTCAAGGTTCCTTTTAGTTCTTAGGGAAGAAGAGAGACTTCCGTCTTTATGGAGAGTGCTATGATCACGAACAAAATGAGTGGATATTGTGCGTGCAAGTGTATGAGACTGAGAGAAAGAGAGAAGAGAGATACGACACCCGAGAGTTTATAAAACCCTCCTCCGAAGGCCCCACTCTCGTCGGCGAGAGTGGTCTACTTTTGATTGCACAAAAGCAATCAAAAGTGGTACAATGCGTATGCAATGGACTGATGCAACTTGGACTACGCCGATGACGACGACAGTGATGATGACGACGACTTAGGGCTGAAATCTGGGGTCTTCTATCTACTGAATTTCGAGGCTGTTTCGGTGGCTGAAAATGACTGTTTTACTGCTGTTTTTATGGCTGAATATTACGGGTTCGTCAAGGGTCATGCTGATGACAAAAACGCTGAGGATGAAGCATGTTCAGGCTGCGTTTTTGGGCTGAGGTCGTAGGCTGAAAACGCTGGATTTTTGCAGGTTTTCCCAATGCTGAAAAACACTGAAATGGCAGTGATTCACATGCTGAAAATGCTGATAAAAACGTTGAGGTTTGTTCTAGGGCTGGCGATCAAAAACGCTAAGGGCTGTGGTTTGTTGGTCGTGGGAAAAACGCCAAGGGAGGACACTTTGCTGGCGAGGGCTTGCTGTGGGAGAAAACGCCAAAGATGGGGAGAGGATGGCGATGGTAACTGCTGAGCACCTGCTGCTTGGAAAAGCCTGTTGTGCTCTTTGCTCATCTGCCCAATTGTGCTAACTTGGGTTTGCTTATATATTAACTTACCCAATTTGCCCTACTGAGTTCCCAACAAAAGTCACTTAATAAATAAGTGAAAAATGTCAAAAATAGGGAAAAATAGGATAAAGTCACTTGAAAAATCCCCAAACTGACTCTGATGGAATCTGGTGGCAATGCTTATGCTTATGTAGTGTGCAACCGGAGGATATGTATCTATGCTAAGTGACTGGGCATTCACGGTCTACGAATAGACTCACAAAAGTGCCAGATCACTGCTAATCTAAACTGACTGGACTGACTGAACCCTATTGTGGTGTAGCTTGTCCACGGACACATAGGGTTGGGATGTGTCACGTGACAACCACAGTCACTGCACAAGATGTAGCACGGTTGTTCATTAAGCATTGGTATCCCCTCTCTGGTTTGCCAAAATCGATTGTTTCAGAAGGGATGTTAAGTTCATGTCCAATTTTTGGCGCGCACTCTTTGAAGATTTTGGCACTAAGTTGAATTTTTCATCGGCTTTTCATCCACAGTCCGATGGTCAAACAGAGATTTACAATCAGTTGGCTTTTGATGTTTTAAAGTCATTTGTACATGATCAACAGTCTCATTGGGAGCTCTATCTCCCATTGGTTCAAGCTATTTTGAATGACTCTTTTTCCTCTGCCATTGGTCGAACTCCGTATGAGGCAGCTTTTGGCCGTCCATTCTAGTCACTTTTGACTTGCTCGGTCAGTCAAATGCATGATGCCAATACTCAAAGTCAGTCGTTGGATGAGATTTCTAAGAGTGTGAAGCTTCGGCTAAGCAAGGCTCAGGAGTCTTACTCACAACAGGCTAACAAGCATCGTCAGGATGTTTCGATTAAAGAAGGGGATTGGGTTTATTTAAGAATCATGAAGCAATGTCTTAAGCAAGTTGGAAAGAAATGTCCTAAGTTCTCTCTCAAAATGTATGGTCCATTTCCTGTCATTAAAAAGATAAATGAGGTTTCCATGAAATTGCAATTGCTTAACTCATGGTCATATGCACAACGTTTTCCATGTTTCTTGGTTGAAAGTGTTTCAAGGAACACCTCCAAAGGACATTTTCAAAGAAGAACCGGAGATCATCGATGAAGCTGAAGTCATGTAGCCGAAGCAAGTGTTGTTGTATCGGTTTCGCCATGGTTCAAAGAAACAAGAGAGACGATACTTTTTGAAGTTCAAGGATCGAGGAACCCACGAAGCAGTGTGGATCGATGAAGAGTTTTTCAAAGATTATCCCGAATTGTTGGCAGGCTACAAGGAAGCCATGCAGATCGGTACCAATACCTCACTTTCAAAAGGAGGGGATGTCACGTGAAATCTAGCCCTATGTGCATGTGGGACAAGCTACTTCAAGTCTAGGGTTCACGTCAGCTTAGGAAGTGTTCTAGCACCGTTGTGAGCCTGTGCGCAGGCCGTTCATGTCCAGGCACTTAGAGTAGTTGCATATCCTCTAGTTGCACACACCGTGATCATCAATAGTATAGTCAATAGCCATCCTGAGCATTTTACAATGCACAGAACACATTTTCCCTATTTTAGCCATTTTTCACTTATTATTAATAAGTTACTTTGTTGGGAAATTGGGGGTAGGGCAATTTTGCTAAGTTGATATATAAGAAACCTAGCGCTAGCAGTTTCTGGCAGAAGAGGCAAAGGAAGTGCCACACTTGCAGTACACCTTCTTAGCAAGACCGACAGGATAACCTAGCGTTTTTCAACCTTCAAGACCACATCAGCGTTTTTTGCATCAAATCAACCCTAGCGTTTTTGCAACTTGCAGATCAGTCTAGCGTTTTGCAGATTCCCGGTGACAAATCAGCCCATAGTATCAACGTTTTCAATTTGAGCATTTAGACTCCACTACAGCAGCCCTAAACCTCGCAAATCTCACCTTCCCGCAGCAGATCCTCGCCGCACAGTCTGATCAGCCAGCATTTTCAATTTCAGCCCGCTGTTTGCAAATTTCAGCATCTGCGTTTTCAGTGCATCGTCGTCATCACCGTCCTCGCGGACACAGTGTCAGAATTCAACAGATAGCAGATTTGCAGATTTCAACCTCTAGTGTTTTCAGATTTCAGCCCACGTCTCGTCGCCGTCATCACTGTCGTCGACATCGTCAGCAAGTTCATTGCATCTAGACCATTGTACCAGATTTGTGCAATCAATAGCATAGACCTCTCTCGCCATAGAGAGTGGGGCCCTTGGAGGAGGGTTTGACTAACATTCTGGTGTCGTATTCTTCTCTCTCTCTCTCTCTCTCTCTCTCTCTCTCTCTCTCTCTCTCTCTCTCTCTCTCTCTCTCTCTCAGTACCTTCATTCACAGTGTCATTCACTTTGTTTGTGATATTTTGCACTCTCACTAAAGGAACAGAAGGCGCTCCCTTCCGTAAGTAAAAGGAACCCTTGAGCACAATTCGGAGCACTCATCTTGAGCAAATGTAAGGTGCAACGGAAGTGAATGTTGAACTTTGCTCAAGATGAGTGCTCCGAACTGTGCTCAAGGTTCCTTTTACTTATGGAAGGGAGAGCCTTCCATTCTTTAATGAGAGAGTGCAACGGACACAAACAAAGTGAAGGGACACTGTGAGTGAAGGTGCATGAGACTGAGAGATAAGAGAGAGAAGAGAATACGACACCAAGGAGTTGTAAACCCCTCCTCCAGGGGCCCAACTCTCGATGGCGAGAGTGGTCTGCTATTGATTGCACAATCTGGTACAAGATGCTGATGCAAATCTAATGGGGCTATGTCGAGGCCGACAGTGGTGCCGACGATGACGGGACTATGGCTGAAAACCGAATGCTTGAAGTGCTGACTTAATAGCTTATGAAACACGCTAACTGCAAGCTTCTTTCCGTTGCTAATGGGCTGTCCAAAAACGCTGCAGAAAACGCTGTCTTGCTGGTCAATTTCTTGCTGAAAATCCCTTGTTGAAAACGCTGGTATGGCTGCTGTAAAACGCTGCTATCCTGTCCCTTTGCTGGCTGAAATGGCTGATGCAAAAACGCCCATGCAATGCTTACCAAAAACGCTAGAATGCTGGTCCAGAAACGCTAATGCTGCTGGTTCAAAACGCTGCCAAACTGCTCCTAGAAGCGCCTAGGGCAAGCTGAATTCGTTGATGCAACCCCTGCTGAAAACGCCAAGGATCAAGGCTGAAATCGCTGAAGTTGACTTGGAAAAACGCCAGGCTAATGGGGTTCTTGTTCTTGCTGAGAATTGGCATGTTGAGCAATGCTCCTACTGCCTCTTCTGCCAAAAGTGCTAACTCTGGGTTGCTTATATATTATCTTAGCAAAATTTCCCTACCCAATTCCCAACAAAAGTCACTTAAAATAATAAGTGAAAAATGTCAAAAATAGGGAAAATAGGTCTATGCACTGTAAAAATGCTCTTGATGGATTCTGATGGTCATGTTGTGTGCAACCAGAGGATATGCATCTATTCTAAGTGTCTAGGCATGCACGGTCTGCGAACAGACTCACAAAAGTGCCAGATCACTTCTTATTCTAGACTGACTTGACTGAACTGAACCCTGGTCGTGCTGTAGCTTGTCCACGAACACATAGGATTGGAAGTGTCACGTGGACAGCAAAGTTCAACATTCACTTCCGCTGCACCTTACAGAGAGAGACAACACGAGGAGTGACAAAGTTCCACCCCAGAGAGTATTAGCCCCAAACCTTGGCGCCCCTTTCGGTATTTCTTTATATTACTTGAATTCAGTACAATGCCGATACTCGCACTCTGCATCTTCTCACCGAAGCGTGTCAGAGACTGGGCGCTCTGCAAATATTTAAAGGCCCTTGGCCTTGAAAAGCAATCTACATGAAAAGCTTGAAACTCAAAAGCGATGGCTCAAAAGCTGGCGTTGAAAACTGCCCAATATAAATCACGAAAATCCGTACAAGCTGCCACGTCAAAGGGCCAGCGTAAAATCCGAAAATCCATATAGACTGCCACATCAACAGTCAACGCAAAATTCGCAAATCCGCATTGCTACCACGTCATCAGTTTCTACGCAAATAAGCATGTGTGTGTTTGTATTGGTCCTGCTTTATTTTAACATCTTTAGGTCACTTGGAAGTTGGGCCCCATCGTGACGGGGTCTCATAAGTTGGCAAGAACTTCTCTTTAAAAATAGGCCACTCGGCAAGACTTTGCAAGTTGGTAAAAGTTCTTCTGCTGCTTTTGCTTCTTCACTTAGGGTTTAGGCCCCTCGACTGGGATCTACAGAATGGCTCTGTTCTTCAATGACTTGACACGTCAGTAGTTGGATGAGTGCACCAATCCATTGTTGCTGTCGGATTATGGACAAGATGTGTTTCCAAGTTCATTATCACGAAAGTATATTCGGACAAGATGTGTTCACAGTTCATGAATGGGGATTCTTGGACGTAGTGTGGTCTACAGTTCAATTTTCTAAAAGGAAACCGAT
Organism: Adiantum capillus-veneris; assembly: GCF_014529385.1. Taxonomy (NCBI): domain Eukaryota; kingdom Viridiplantae; phylum Streptophyta; class Polypodiopsida; order Polypodiales; family Pteridaceae; genus Adiantum; species Adiantum capillus-veneris. The sequence goes on from NC_140956.1 coordinate 59,396,185, forward strand.
GCTCAAGATGGCAATCTTCCAAGGTACAAAGTTGAGGGTAGCAAATCCAAGGTGTATCCAGCAAGGAGCTATTGTTGGGGTCCATGATAGCTTCTTCATCGACTTGGTCTCACTGTTGATGTCCACTATGAGCTGCGGAGAGGGTGTTAAGTTTTGACATCTCAAGTGAACTGCCCAATGTGATCCCATTATTTAGTTTGGCTTTTGGGTATTTATTTTACATATTTGTCAAAGTCTAGGTAAAGCAATTCACTGAGGTTGCTATATAAGAAACCCTCAACCCCCATTGTATTATCATCAGTTCATTGCGAAGGTTGGTTGGTCGCAATCTCTCTCTCTCTCTCTCTCTCTCTCTCTCTCTCTCTCTCTCTCTCTCTCTCTCTCTCTCTCTCTCTCTCTCTCTCTCTCTCTCTCTCTCTCTCTCTCTCTCTCTCTCTCTCTCTCTCTCTCTCTCTCTCTCTACGCTTCCGCATCGTCGACTTTGACAGTTGTAACAGACTTGGACACTCCAAGTCAAGAATCTACCACAACAGCACCAAATAACCACTTCAAAACTGTTCACAGTTCACAATTTATTCGACACTGGCCCAACGGAGTTCCATGCCTAGAGATATTGGCCCCAAAGACTGGCGCCCTTTTCGGTATTTCTTTTTGTATTAATCTGAGTTCAAAGTACAAGAGTGCGGGTAGGCGCTCACACTCAGACTCTGCGTCCAGATGCTCTGAGTTGTGAGAGGCCTGCTCACATATTCAAAGTTATGCAGAGCCCCAAAAGCTGAAAATCAAAAGCCCATAAATAAAGCAAAGGCTCTTTCTCTCTCTTGCTTATAAAATAAAGCAAGTTCCAAAAAGCTGTCCAATCAAAAGCTTTTAAAATAGAGCAAAAGCTTTTTCTCTCTCATTCTTCTATGCTTTTATAAAATAAAAGCAAAAGCTTCTCTCTTTCTCATCTCTTGCGTAGAGTAAAAGCAAAAGCCAAAAGGCTGTCCAAAACTGTTGCTGCTTTAATCCCAACGTTGGCGTCTGTACATAATGCCACGTGTCAACGTGAGATACGCCGTAAATCACGAAAGTTGTTACGTCAACAAATCTGCGCCGTTTCGGGAATTTCAACCACATCAGCATTTAGGGTTTCATGTTTCTACGGAATTAGGGTTTTTGATTTTAGGGTTAAAGTTTCAACAAAATTAGGGTTTTTTATTTTAGGGTTAGGGTTTCCTGCAGAGCGGGCAGCCACGTCATCCTTTGTGACATACCCCCCTCTTGAAAGCATTGTAATGGCCCTCGATTACGCCTGCAAAACAGACAGAGGCCATAGACTGTCTTAGCAAACACAGACTGTTAGTACCTACGTACTAGGAACACACATCTAGCACATGTACCAATTGACAGTCACATCACACGACATCACAAGGCATCACTCCACATCAAAGGACATCACATGACATTCAACATTCATTCGGATCTTAGACCATGATTTATCGGCAATGTAGCTAGCAATCGCATCTAGATCCAATCGAGACCTCATAGATGCCCGATTGACTAACCCTTATAGCAACCATGTCTATTCGAGATCATTTAGACCAAAATGCTGCAGTCACTTCGTCTATCAGTTCATGCACTTAAAAACAAGTCAAGAATAAATCAGTTTCATATTCCGGAATTTCATTTCATAAAGTCATCCAGCAGAATATTGTCAACTCTCAGTACCCCTGAAGCTCAAAGAGACATCAGTGACTCTAGTATTCAAAAGTCGAGCATCTGCTGACAAAGGAGCGGAGTAACTCCCCTCTTGTGCAAACCCACTGCACCAGATCTCTGGCCAAGCTGAATTCTGGGTTCCATTTGGAATAGACTATGCTAAACCAAATTCTTCAAGGTAAAGATTCACATTCTGAGGAATATTTGCTAGGTCTTTCTCCTCCATTCGCTTTGCATCCAATGCAAAGTAGGTCTTGAATTTAACCAAGAACCGTCAGTTCGCTTTACCTTCTTACTTTCTTTCTGTGACAATGTCTGTTCTAGAACGAGTATCTGCTCGTTTTCGTCCATTTCGGGTTGTTCATCATCGGGCACATCGCCTTCAAAAGGCTTCAAGAGACTCACATGAAAAACATTGTGAATCCTCCAAGTATTCTGGCAGCTTCGATCCAAAGGAGATATCATTCATCTTCTCGAAAAACATAGAAAGGTCCACACTATGTCATGCTAAGCTTACAAAGAAGCCGCTGCGACAATGGCGATATGCTACCTTTTTCTGTCTTTCCTGAAATTTTTGCAAAGCCTTCCGGACCAAGTCCCTCGTGAACTGGTCGGCTTCAAAGAAAAATCTTATCTTTCGCGGTAAGGAAGGGTAGAACCTTCGTAGCAAATTCAAAAAATCTCAAATGGCATCTTTCCAATCAAAGAGTCAAACATGTTTCTGTAGACATATTCCACCAAAGGTAAAAACCTTTCCCAAGTAGTCTTCTGATCCAACCAAGAAGACTTCAACAAAGCCAGTACCACTGACTTAGCAATCTTTGATTGCCCGTCAGTCTGCGGGTGGAACAAGAACTGCAACCACGTGCCTATGTTCTCCCAAATAGCCGTCCAAAACAAACTCGTGAACCTAGGGTCTTGTCGGAGAACAATCGTCTCAGGCATGCCATGCAATCTGAAGACCTGGGCAATAAACAATCGTGACACACTGTGTTCTCGGGAGATGAAATCCATTGCAATACTTTCCCAAGGCAGGTGGGTATGGGTAAAAGGCTGTAACAATCCATGTGCTTTATGCCTGTCAAACTTGACCTTCCGGCATACCAAGCAACTGCGCACAAACTCGTCCACATCCTTCTTGAGTCTCGGCCAAAAAAAGTCTCTCTCTACGTCTTTCAAGGTGGTAGCAATGCATCGGTGACCCGTAAAAGGCGGATAGTGGCATTCGATTAGAAACCTTTTCCCTTCAACGGCTGTGTAACGCACGACATGGTTTTCTTCATCAAGTAGCCATCCTGAATGGAATAATCCGCTACTATCTCCCCTTTCTGTATACAATTGAATACATCTGCAAAATCTAATATGTGGCGTACTGACCGACCATATCCTCGAAGTTCCTATGATGTATCGCGGAAATAGCTAGAACCAACGGCTTTCGGGACAAAGTATTTGCCACCAATTTCTTTTGTCCCTGCACATGGACAATCTGGAAGTAAATCGTGACAAGATGTTTGCCCACCGCATCTGCTTTTTCCGATAGGTGCTTCCGTGACAAGAAGTAGGGTAAACTCGCATCATCTGTGAAAACCGTAAAATCGGCTCCGAGCAAGTAATGTCACCACTGAATAAGAGCATGGATAGCCACCAAAAGCTCTTTCTCACAAATCTGTGTTGTCAATTCCGGCCTTACAATTGGCACTCGTAGGCAATGACATTGGCCTTCTTGCATTAAGACCGCATCCAAACATATCACAATATACTTCAAACGACTTCTGCAAATCTGGCAAAGTCAAAACTGGTCCCGTAGTCAATTTCTCTTTCAAAGTTTGAAAGGCAGTCACCTTTGTGGATCCCCACGAGAAAGGGACTCCTTTATGTGTCAAGATATGCTAATAGGAAGCAACCTCTGCAAACTTTCGAATGAACCGCCTGTAGTACGAACACAATCCCAAGAAGCTTCTAACTTCATGGACATTCTTCAAATCGGGCCAATCACGGTGTCATGCAGCTCCGCTCCCATGCAAAGAAAGATGCCTCAAAAATGCACATTAAGCTTGTTTGAAGCTTATATGTTTAATGAACAGTGATTAAGGGCTGGTTGCAGGTCGAGTTCAATGCTGAATGTATGTCAAATGCAGATGAAAGGGCCAAAAACATGCCTTAATGATGCTAAAAAGTGTTATGCTTGAAGTGAACACGGATGTGGTATTGTGCCCTAGAACTGTAATGCTCGATGTGCTCTACCGGCCTGTCTTTACGGCTCGTCGATTGGAGGTACGATGAAGAAGTTATGGCAGTTTAAAGTTCAAGTCAATTGCAGATCCGCGCCGGATTGGGCACGGATTGGGCAACAGCAACTGAGGGGATAAAAATGAAATGAATGCGTCGGGCTGAAGTGCTCATTTTGTGGAGCGCGTCGGTCTTTTCAGATCGGTGATTGGATTTACGGTTGTCAAGTTATTGACCGTTGAAGATGCACCGGGGACCGGTTCCGTACCAATCTGGGCGGCTCGATCAAAGTGCTATTTTGAGTTTTATCCATGTTTTGGAATGCAATGATTGTGGAGAAATACCAACACGGCTGCGACTTGCTAGAAGATTAAAAAAAGGTGCTAGGCTTTGCCTTGGCCGACATATGTTCCGGACCTGAAGTCCCAAGCTTAGACTTAGCCGACACTGCATGGCCGGTAAGTGTGCCGAATGCCACCAATGAAGCAAGCAATGCCTTGCCGGTACGTACGCTTAATGTGGGGCCAACCCAATGCAAGGCCGATGTGTATGCCAAAAAGGGTTGTACCGAAGAGATATTGCAAGGTATTGCTTTGACCGATATGTATACCAAATATGATGCCTTATTTTTTGCGGATCAAAGCTTGATCGATGCCGCATGCCAAATTAAGTGCCTTTATGTATGACAAATGGGGTGTCCTTGAGGGGAACTAGAGGCTAGAGCAGACATGCTTGGCAGTGCTTTGGTCGACATGAAGCTATGCATGCCATATGGTGTGCCCTTTAAGGGCCACCCACCCAAGGCAAATGAGGGCCAGTCGATATGTATGCTAAATGGGGTGCCCTTTAAGGGTCACCCACCCAAATTAGAGCAAGGCCGGCCGCCCACTAGGATAACCCAATGGCCGCCCATTAATAAAGGGTAACCTAAAGGGTGTGAAGCCAAGTATGGCGAAGGCGTGCAGGCAATGAAGAAGAAGGCGCACGGAAGAAGATGCGCTCATAGCGCACGGTAGAGCGCTCGGATGGCACCGCCACAGAGTCAAAAAATGCTCAGGGCTTCCTCGCGCTCAATTTCGGCAGTAGCCGCGTCGAATTCCGCGCAGGTCATCCCTCAGCGTTGCCACGTCATCAAGGGCTAGTACCCATTAGCGACGTCGCTAATGGGTGCCTAGCTATTTTTAGCAAGGGGAAACCATGCAACGAAAATAGGGGCTCTACAAAAACGTGTGTTCACTTTTTTTTTGGGGATTCTTTTTCACCTCATCATCTTGTGGATCCTCCTCATGAGCGACATAGCCTTCAAGCTCTTAAGCTCACCTCCTCATAATCTTGAGGCGCTTAAGCCCCTCATAAGCTATAATCTCTTAATCTCTTAACCTCCTCCTCGTAAGCTCCATATTCTTAAGCTCCTCCTCATAATCTTCAAGCTCTTAATCCGCATAATCAAGCACATAAGCTCTAAAGCTCGCATAATCAAGTTCCTAATCTCGCTAATCTCCCAATTTCGCCCTCAAGCCATCCTAAACCTCTCAAATCTCCTAAGTCCTTGTTAAAAACCTCTTAAGCTCTCATAACCCTCTGAAACCCGAGAATCCAATTGTCCTAAGCCCTCATTAAAACCCTCGTAAGCTCTCTTTAATATCTCTTAACCTATTCTAAGCTAAGCTTTGATTCCGAAGCTCAGAAGCGAAAGCCCTCTAAGCTCGGACTACCAAAGTTAAGAGTTTATTAACCACTAAAATCCTCAAGCTTAACTTGGATTAGCCATCCTAAACCTGCTCGAAGCCCATTAACCATTCGAATCGGGGAGCAAAAGGCAAAGTAAGCAGAGTTTCATCATTTTCTTGTTTAAGCACCTGATTTAAGCCAGATTTTTTCTTGTAAAGAGCATTTAAGCTTCCATAGTGATTGATTAATCATGGATTCTGTCGATTAACTGAAATTAGGCGAACTGTTTGTTTTGAATACTGTTGTCGGTAATTGCGTCTGCTACACCTTTTTTCCTGCACCTCTCACAACCAAGGGCCCGGTGCCTTCCCGGCTCACCTTTCGCACAATTATCCCCCGACAACGGATAGTCTCTATCTTGGCCGGATCCATTTGCACTCCTACTGCTGACACAATGTGTCCCAAAAGTGTATCTCTGGTAGGAAAAAAATTTCAGTTTTCTTCGCATTAATCTCTAACTTGTGATCTCGTAATGCCTGAAAGACCTAAAGCAAATGATCTCTATGTTCTGCCTCATCCTTGGAGAAAACAATGATATCGTCAAAGAACGTGCCAACAAATAGCCTGCACTCTCGAAAAATCCTATCCATCATCCGGTTAAATGTCGCAAGAGCATTGGTTAGGCCAAAAGGCATCACCAAAAGCTCAAATAACCCCAAAGTCGTCCGAAAGGCTGTCTTGTAGACGTCTCCCGACGCGATTCAGATCTGATGATATCCACTCTTCAAATCAATCCTGCTAAACCACGAGGATCCCTTTAATCTGTCGAGTATATCATCTATCCTAGGAATCGGAAATCTGTTCTTGATGGTGATTTTGTTGAGGGCTCTATAATTGATTCACATTCTCCAAGATCCGTCTTTTTTTTTTTTTTCAAATCCAACAACATTGGAGAGCAATACGGTGAAGTACTAGGCTAGACAAAACCCTTCTCCAAGAGGTCTTTCATTTGGTTCATAATCTCTTCGTTCTAGGCTCGGCTCACATGATAAGGTGGCCGGTTCGGTGGCGTGTTTCCAGGTATCAGATCAATGGTATGATCCCCAGGACGAGTGGGTGGTAACTCGCGTGACAGGCCCTCTGAAAAGCAATCGGCATGAGTGTGGAGAAAATCTTAGCATTCGTATGTTCAAGTCAAAACATATTCGACCTTCATCCATCGTTCAGTTCTCTCCCAAAAAAAAGTGAGTAAAGAAATTGAAGTTCATCAAGTACAATCTCTGAGCCCTTCATTTGTCAAAGTCGCATTCTCTGCCCAGTAGTCAACCACGACGTTGTTCTTGTGGTACTAAGGGATTTAGAGTAGAACGTCACAACCTTCCAAGGCAATTACGTAAAACTCCGCGTGCCCTAAACATCCCTGTCATTGCAAACGAAGTTTGCCAATGCTCGGTGTAATGGCAACATCCCGTCCGGGTGCCACTCGAACTACCTCCGCCTATGGCCTTAGCTTGTCAAGCGTAATTCCAAATCGAGCCGCCAATTCAAGAAGTTGGCCTTGGCTCCTTCAAAAGAGCTTCCTGATATTTCCCTTTGCCCGGCAAAGTTTGTACTTTCATTCATTTGATTCGGTTCAGGCCCCACGCAATGTGTACAAGTTCTGCTTTTTATCTGCCTTTTCTACCACGTCCCTCAGCTGCTTTAGAACTTTCTGGCCTTTCTTCATCTTGTTCATTCGGTGCCTTGCTAGGGCACTTCGCGGAGATATGCCCAGTTTCCCCGCATTCAAAGCACTTCCCCTCCTTTATGTAGCGAGCCCGCTCCTGAGGAGTGAGCTTGGGTCGTGCATCCTTCTTTTCTAGGTTGCTCTTTCTCTTTCTACTTTCATTTGTCGAAGTCTGTTCAGCTCTTTGTGTCATGATCTCATCGGTGGGGTAAGTCAGACTGCCAGAGTGGATGGCAAAACCCCGTTTCGCATGACTCATCAACTCCTGAATGGAAGCTGACTTTCGTTCTAAGCAGTGATCTTGGATCTCTGTAGGTAGACCCAAGGTAAACCGCTCAATCTGTTCCTTGAACAAAATCTTCTTAAATGAAGAAAAGAGCTCCAGAATCTCTCTCAATAAGCGTCCATTGTATCCTCCTTGGTCATCCGAAGATGGTTCCAAGCAGTTCGTATATCGCGTTCATACTCTCGAGTCAGCCAAGAAGAAATAAAAAGCCTCTTGAATTTCAGCCATTTAACTGGCGCAGTCTTGTTTAATAGAAGCGTGGACCACCAAGTTCGAGCATTGCCCTTAAAGTAAGAGACAGCTCTCCGAATCTTAAAGTGCTCTGACTAACGCCCTCCCGCAAAAGCGATGTCAAATTGTTGTACAAAAGACAAAGCCTTCAAAGCATCTCTATAACCAGAAAACGTGTCAAATGTAATTGATTGTCCACCTTTCTTAAACTCTCGGACTTTCTTGCTTTTGTCTTCTAGAAAGTCATACTGGTTGGCTTTGTAAAAATTCTTCTTCTTTGCATAAAAGTTGTTGTTGTCATCAGAGTCTGAACTGTCTGTAGACGAGTCCTCTGTAGAACTATCAATCACGAGGCGAGATTTAGACTTCTTTGCCTTTTTCTTGCCCTTTCCGAAGCGATCCTTCTTGCTTCGCTTTTTGCCTTTTCTATCTTCTTCGCTCGAGTTAGATGAGCTAGAAGAACTGTCAGAAGAAGAAGAAGAAGAAGAACTGATACTCCTTCAAATCGAACACGCTTCTTCTGTTTCTTTGCCTTTTCAAATGTCGTCTGACGACCCAAATAGCCGAGGAAGTCAATCCCTTTCTTCTGCTTTTTGCCGTGCTTTTCAGCTTTGTTTTGCGCGTCAAAAAGCTGAGCAATTCATGCATCAACCAACTCTTCTAATTCCTTCTCTGTGTACATCCAGGGAGTAGGAGGTTTCTTGGGTGGTTATGTGGCCTGCCGTCACTGCGTCTGCACCTCCTCAAAAGAGGTCTCGCTCATATATTTTTGCAAATTTTGGGTCCTTCGCAAAATTGAGCATCATCTTTGTTGCGTCGTTGATCAATCGTTGACGCTCCATCTCTTCGAGCTCCGCCTGAGTAGGCCAAGGCGGGCCATACTCGCGTGAATCTTCGTTGTGATCCCTTCCCCATCTCCGGATGCAAAGGGAGTCGATTGATCTTTGCTTGAAGCCATAGGTGCCACGGAAAAAAAAATTTAAGGATCGGATTTCCCATAGAAGAGAAATCGGCTGTGCTCTGATACCACTGTAACAGACTTGGACACTCCAAGTCAAGAATCTACCACGACAGCACCAAATAACCACTTCAAAACAGTTCACAATTCACAATTTATTTGACACTAGCCCGGTGGAGTTCCGTATAACCGGCCTGTACAACGTAGAGGGCGGTACTATTTCAATTACCTGTTAACTTTACACAGAGCACTGAGAAGGGAAGAGAACACAGTTGCGTCCAGCGACTAGAATGTCAATGCGCACACGAGACCGACACCCTGTAGGCCCCAAAGACTGGCGCCCCTTTCGGTATTTCTTTATTCAAATTAAGGTAGACGATCCAACCACTTCGCACAAGCTTTCACAAAGCTGTCCAAACCTGGCGAGGGCTGAAAACGCAGATTTTCGACCTGATTTTGGCAACATAACGGCACAAAAACCCCTGGAGGTCAAAAGCACCTGTCTAGGACGGATTCCCTCGCTATCTGGAAGCTTTCTGGTGAGCTGTCACAGAATTTCAGCGGGCTGTAATTCCTTGTTTTTCACTGCCGGGTGCCCAAAAGCCTGTACACGCATCCCAAGGCTCTCACAAGGCTCCCCCGGTGTTCCCTTGCAGTTTAGGTGCGAAACCCTAAACCTGCAGAAAAACACAGCAGGCTGTAATTCGCTGTTTCGGATTGTTTTTAGCAGAGCGAACACGCCTACGCGTGTCCCAAGGGCTCCCGCACGGAATGGGACAGTTCCCCTGTGAATTGGACGAGTTTTCACGCGAGAAAACTCTCCGAACTCGCAATCTTTCGCGATGGAACTGTGCGTACCTGTGGGGGATTAGCAATTAGCTAATCCAGTTCCTATTCAGAAGGCTCTTGCCTTGGCAAACGCGCATAAACCCCCAGAACTGTACATGTTCAACTGAGTAGCCCAACTAGTGGGGCATTACAGTATGTGCCGAAGGGGAGAGAGAGATGCACGAGAGCAAGTCATCGCGCTACATGAGACAGAGGAGAAGGCAAGCTTTCCATTAAAGCTGTAGACCTGCACCCACTACTCACACACACACTGTAGCTCACTTCTGAGTCAAATCAGCCTCCTCTCTCAAATTGGGCGCCCCCTCTTCATGTTGGAAGTGGCAAAACTGCCTGGAGCCACCATGTGTCCAGTTTGCCCCTTTTGAGTTAATTCTCTAGTTCCCACTGACTTATAAAGTTATAAGTGACTTTCCGAGTGGCCCAGACTTCATTTGGCGCACACAGGCTTCCATACTCATCATATTCAGTGCTAACTGGCCCGACCAGTCCCAGACTGACCGACCCAGACTCCCGCTATGAGAAACCTATTCGATCGAAGCCGTTTCACCCTAGCCATGCAATGTCCACTTGCACCTTTTCAAGGGTTCCGGGGAAAACAAGTAAAAATAAAAATAAATAAAAATATATAGTACTTATTTACGGAAGGCAACAAGAAAAATACACCTCCTGGTGACACACCCCACCCTTGAAATATTGCAAGCGACCTCGCTTGCATGCCAATAATACATGCGGTATCTGTTGATATCACACATATTCTATGATGGGAATCCAAGATATACATGCTTCCGGAAATGTACCATTGGACGATTAAACAATCCCACCAACTTGGCTACGACACATATATCAAGCATAGAAGCCTTCTAGTGTACTCAGAAGCACAAACTTCTCTAGCTAAATTCTGTATGGAAAGAGTAGATACAATTGCTTAACTACTCTCTTGGCAATCATGAACCATGCTCTTGCCTTGCTCCAAAAAGTCTACATCAAGTCACTGTGGGTTCCATCTGAAAGGCTTCAAGATACAATTGCAATAGCTGAGGTGAATCAACCAATTCAAACTCTTCCATCCATTTGGCATCCAACGATGGATAGTTCTTGAACTTCACCAAATAGCGTCTTGCAACCTTTCCTCTAACCTTTCTTTCTTTATGTGCCAATATCTGTTCAGGAACAAGGATTTCATCCAATTCTTCCACTTCGGGTTGTTCCTCATCAAGCATATTCTCTGGCACATCACCAACAAAGGGTCTTAGAAGACTGACATGAAAAGCATTATGTATTTTCCAGCCTTCTGGTAGCTTTAACGTGTAAGCTACATCGCTGATCTTTTTTGAAAAGGACCATAATATCGCATACTGAGCTTAGGAAACAAGCGTTCCTTGCCTTTCCTTTTCCTTAACCTGGCCTTTTCAAAGCGCAAAAGTACCCAATCAGCAAGTGAAAATACAAGTTCACGACGGTGACGATCAGCAGCTTTCTTTTGCTTAGCCTGAGTCTTCTCAAGAGCAATCTTTATCTTCCAGTATGTTTCATCCATATCTTGCACATACTTGTCTGCCTCAAAAATCTTGTCCTTAGTTTGCAAAATGGGCGGGGCTTTCTTCCCTCCTTCCACTATCTCAAATGGTGCCTTACCTGTTGACGTATGCACAGTGTTATTGTAAGCATATTCAACCAATGGAAGATGGTGTTCCCAAGTTGCCTTGTGCCCTGACACATAACATTTGAGCAGGTCCAAAACAGTAGAATTTGCCTCTTCTGACTGTCCATCAGTTTGCGGATGAAACGAAGAAGAGAACTTTAGCGTAGTGCCCATGTTCTCAAACAATGCCTTCCAGAAAAGACTCGTCATACGTGGATCCCTGTCACTGACAATTGACTGAGGCATCCCATGATATTTAAAGATATTGCTCATGAATATCTTGACCATGTGTTCTGGCTTTATCTTCTTCCTCACAGGAATGACATGGGCCTGCTTACTGAACCTACAAATGATAGTCCAAATCCCATCATTGCCTGTTTGCGTCCTTGGAAGATCAAAGATAAAGTCCATTGCTATGCTTTCCCATGGCCTATCTGGGATCGGCAATGGCTGCAACGATCCCGGTTGCTTTTGTCTGTCAAATTTGACTTTTTGGCATACTAAGCATGATCTTATAAATGTGTCAACATCTTGACGTAAAGTTGGCCAATAGAAGAATGCCTCAACCCCTTTCACTGTCGCATCAATTCCACGATGCCTAGCATAAGGTGGAGCATGACTTTCCATCAAAATCTTTGGCCGTAACTGTTTAGTAACGCATAACTTTCCATGCATCATGAGAAAGTCATTCTTAAGCATATAGTGCTCATGATGTTGCCCATCAACAAGCTGGTCATAGATCCTTGCAAAATCTGAATCTTCAGCATATTGTGTCTTCATTTCGTCTAGTTCACAATGGTACGGAATTGACACTGCTGAAATTTGGGGCTTTCATGACAACACATCAGCCACCACGTTCTTTTTCCCTTGCACATGCACAATCTGAAAATGGAACATTGACAAGATATTTGCCCATCGCATGTGCTTCTCAGACAACTTCGTCTGTGTGAGAAAATATCGCAAGGTTTGATGATCCGTTTGGACAACAAAATCAACCCCTAGCAGATAGTGTTTCCAACTAGTGAGAGCATGAATTACTGCCAGCAATTCTTTCTCATAGACTTGCAAGTTTCTTTCAGTCTTCAAAAGAATTCTGCTCTCATATGCGACTACTTGGCCATTCTACATTAGAACTGCACCAAGACTATGGCCACACGCATCACACTGAACGACAAAAGGTTTCGAAAGATCTGGCAAAATGATTACCGGTCTGAAGTCAGCTTCTCTTTCAAGTGTTTGAACGCTAAAATTTCCTTGGTTGTCCACAAGTAAAAATAAAAATAAATAAAAATATATAGTACTTATTTACGGAAGGCAACAGGAAAAATACACCTCCTAGTGACATTCCGTGCCTAGAGATATTGGCCCCAAAGACTGGCGTCCCTTTCGATATTTCTTTTTGTATTAATCTGAGTTCAAAGTACAAGAGTGCGAGCAGGCGCTCACACACAGACTCTGCGTCCAAATGTTCTGAGTTGTGAGGGACCTGCTCACATATTTAAAGTTACAAGGGATGCCAAAAGCAGAGCTCCAAAAGCTGAAAAGCAAAAGCCCATATATAAAGCAAAGGCTCTTTCTCTCTCTTGCTTATAAAATAAAGCAAGTTCTAAAAAGCTATCCAATCAAAAGCTTTTAAAATATAGCAAAAGCTTTTTCTCTCTCATTCTTCTATGCTTTTATAAAATAAAAGCAAAAGCTTCTCTCTCTCTCTTATCTCTTGCGTTGAGTAAAAGCAAAAGCCAAAAGGCTGTCCAAAACTACCACTGCTATAATTCCCAGTGTTGGCGTCCATACACACTGCCACGTGTCAGCGTGAGATGCGCCGTTTTCACGGAAGCTGTTACGTCAACAAATCTGCGCTGTTTCGGGAATTTCAACCACATCAACATTTAGGGTTTTGGGTTTCTGCAAAATTAGGGTTTTTGATTTTACGATTAGGGTTTCAACAAAATTAGGGTTTTTTATTTTAGGGTTAGGGTTTCCTGCAAAGCGGACAGCCACGTCATCACTTTGTGACAACAGTACCAACCATGAAACATTTTCAATAACACAACATAGCCTTGCTATAAGTGTAAACAACCATGCATCAAATTTGTTTACAATACTAGTAACCTCAACAAGTCTCTATGTAGCACCAAAATTGTTCATGGTACTGTGTGATCAAAATGGTCAAACAAACGGATGCGACCAACACTTCAGGACTATGTCGCACCACATCATTAGAAAATAGGCGCCAATGTCAATCCCAAAGATTCATATTCTCCACATGTGGAATATGTCTCAGAAAATGATGTCAGGAAAAGTGACATCTAGCAAGTACGGATGTAATTGTATGTGGAGGTAATTGCAAACACTCAGCGACAGGAGCAAGAGACCCTCATATACTTTTGCTCCACACTGACTAAACCGAACTCCATGAGTTCCTGGACCATGTTGCACACCGTGTGACTAACAACATGTGCCAAAGAAACCCTACCATATAGGTCTATAACTGTTGCACTAGGAAACGAAATTGTGACTGGTATCCTAATGAACATTGAAGAGAGAAAGTGATAAGTTCCCAAAGTGGTTCCAAAAACACTACTTTCCCAAAATGCAATGCACTTACATGACCTAGTCATGTGGATGAAAGCCTTCTAGCTTACGCATCCTTCTTGCAAAGCGTAAGCAAACTTATGCGGGAATAAAACTAAACCAAAAACATATACTTACGATGAGGTGGACAATACCTTATACTTACCTGGAGATCAAGTGCATATTTCAACATGTAAGGATACATTATCCAAATTCTTTTGACCTACTAATCACTCAAAATAGAGATTAGTGAAGCTAAAAAAAATTAAACTATTAACCTTCGGTGTTGCCTTGGCAATCCGAACCCCTTCATATATCTTGTTAATCCAAGTCCCCTTGGTGAGAGTTTGCAAAGGACTAACTACCCTTGGTAGATAAAAAATTTCTTTTCTTGAAAAGAAAAGTGTGAACATTTCAAAAATTGACCATCAACACTTATTGAGTGATGTAGTAATCACAAGCTTGGTCCTACCCCCAAAACGGTGCTTCTATAAACACTCTTAGTGCTATAGAGGAAGTAGGAGATCCACTAAAGTTGAAATCGTATTCACAACTAGATCTTTGGTAGACTTGAAAGTCCATAATCTTGGGTTTTTGTGCACAGTCATGCTACTTGAAACACTTATCTCATTCATATACTGTGGTGTAGATAAGCCTGTACGAGTTTGAGATCATCAAAAACTCAACCTAAGCTTCGCACTATAAGTACATGGTGCAAAAGTGACATCCAGACAATCAGATAATGGAAAGACTCTCACCTATCCATTAGAGACGATGGAAACTCACTAGCTAGATCTGTTCGATCTTTAAAGCAATTTCTTATGGATTACAAGCAGATGGCTCTTGGCCATTCCAAAATAGATAGCTCGTAGTGAAACCGGCCCGTAGGGGGGTAGACTTCGTCCTTCACACGAAACTTTACTTTAAGCTTTAACACACAATGAAACCTTGCAATCTGTAACGGAAATTAACACTTCAAAGCACACACGGCTCGGAAGCTAAAATGCTCCGAGCAGACGCCGACAACCTGTAGGCCCCAAAAACTGGCGCCCCTTTCGGTATTTCTTTATTCCTTTAGAGGGTTAAGTTACAAAACTAGAGTCATGGGGATCTTCGATTGTATCCAACTAGATCACACCTATTCTGGTAAAATTTCATAACGACCCCAAAACTCGCCCTGAACAAATCCCCCTGTTGAAACTCACTTCTAATGACATAAATCCACTGTTTTCAACCCAAAAACAGCAATTACAGCTCGCTGTATTTACTGGTTTTCACCCTGTTTTCAGCCCTAAACAGTCCTGGAATTGTCCTCAAACAATGGGGCATTGTTCCCAATGCTTTTGGCATCCATACAGCTGCAAAACAGTCCAAAAACAGCGTATAACCAGCGTTGAATGTCACAAACTGGTGACGTGGCTGCCCGGTACACACATCCTGTTAGGTGCAGAGGAATGAATGTTGTATTTTCTCAAGATTAGTGATCTTTATTTGCTCAAGGTTCCTTTTAGTTCTTAGGGAAGGAGAGAGCCTTCCGTCTTGTAGAGTGTTGTGATCACGAACAAAGTGAGTGGATATTGTGCGTGCAAGTGAATGAGACAGAGAGAAGAAGAGAGAAGAGATACAACACCCGAGAGTTTGTAAAACCTCCTCCGAAGGCCCCACTCTCGTCGGCGAGAGTGGTCTACTTTGATTACACAAAGGTGTACAATGCGAATGCAATGGACTAATGCAACTTGGACTATGCCGATGACGACGACGGTGGTGACGACGACGACTTGATGGCTGAAATCTGGGATATTTTAATCGCTGATTTTCGGGGCTGTTTCGGTGGCTGAAAATGACTGTTTTGACTGCGTTTTTATGGCTGAAAATGAGGGAACATCTGCAACGGACTGGGGGCTGATCTGCTTCTGTGTCTAAGGCTGAATTCCTGCGTTTTGTCACTGCTGAAACTGCAGGTATCCTAGCGTTAGTGTTGGGACTGAAAACGTTGGAATAGCTGAGGTCTAGGCTGGCGTTTTTGTGATGAAAAACGTTGTTGAAGAGGTAGCGTTTTTGCAATAAAAAACGCTGGGCTGAATGGTACTATGGGGCGATCATGCAAGGGGGAGATGCTGGGAACCTAATGCTGCCGGCGGTAACTGCAAAGAGGGAAAACGCCAGAGATGGAGACTTGCCCGGCGAGGATGGAGATCCAAACGCTAGGGTGCTGGGGGGTGCTGCTGAGAAGTTGCCTATTGAGCAGGAAGCTCGTGCTGCCTCTTCTGCCAGAAAGTGCTAACTTGGGTTTGCTTATATATTAACTTAGCAAAATTGCCCTACCTACTTTTGTTGGAAAGTCACTTAAAAATAATAAGTGAAAATACCAATAAATAGGAAAATAGGCTAAATGCACTAGAAAATTCCCCTAACTGTTGCTAATGGATTCTGATGGGAATTCCGATGATCATGTTGTGTGCAACCGGAGGATATGCATCTATGCTAAGTGACTGGGCATGCACGGTCTACGAATAGACTCACAAAAGTGCCAGATCACTGCTAATCTAGAATGACTGAACTGACTGCACCCTCCTGTGGTGTAGCTTGTCCACGGACACATAGGGTTGGGATGTGTCACGTGACATCCCCTCCTTCTCAAAGTGAGGTACTGGTACCGAACTCTATGGCGTCGAGGGAGATCGCCAACAGCATCCAGAATCCTGGAAGGGACTCTTCGCCGGCCCACTCTGATGTGTGGGTCGCGCGGTACTTAAACTTCATAAAGGTCTGCAACACTTGCTTCTTTGGGCCGCGCCGAAAGCGACACAAAGTCTTCTGAATCTCCTTTCTTGCTTCAACTTCATGTAGAGTCCTGCTTCTTTCGTCTTCAAGAATCTCCATGGCTGAAAATTCCTGAAACCATCTCCAACACAAAACCATGAACATACCCATTCCATATAAAGTAAAGGAAAAAAATCTTCTTCTCTAAAGACTGTGTATGCAATGTAGATGAACATGTAGACGGAGTGACAACCCGTTCATCAACCACATGCAAACAATGAATCTTTTCTGCTTGATCGAAATCAATCAACTGTGGCAAATCATAATGGAAATGCCCATGCTTAGTGCTCATACTATCATGTGCTCGTTCGGAAACTGTGTCATGCCAAGGAAGAGACATGGAATGTGACTTCCTTACATACATACCTTTCAGCTTTTTATGAACAATCCGCATACATTCGTGCTCATCCATGAGAGAAACGTGCTCGACATACAATACGTCATGCCTAGCAAAAGGGATCACATAACGATGTTGACTAAAATATAGGAAACCGTCACGAATGAAACACTCAAACAATGCGTGCGTATCAATCATGCGAACACATAATACTTCCTGTGATGGTTCTTTGGACCAAGGCTCGAGAGCCAAGATCGCTTCTTCGAGATCTATCGAATCTTCTTGTGGGGGAGCTGTGGACCTCGACTCGAAAGTCAAGATCGATTCGTGGTGATTGATCGAACCTACAACGAGGTTAGCTTCGCTAGAAAAAACATCAACTAACACATCATCCTTGTGAACAATCACATCTTCTTCATGCAAATCATCATGCTGCTCATTGTCATCCAAATCATCATGCTTATCATTGTCATTCAAATCATCATGCTTCTCATAATCATGCAAATCCTGTGAGTCATGCTGTGGAGAAAAAGAGACTGAAAGAGTCTCCTTATCTCGAATCCTTTCAACCTTGTCCTGCATATTAGCAATGAGAGATGGAGAAGGAGAAATGTCCACTCCATGAAAGATGGTAGGAGAATCACTTTTGGCATTGAGAGTTAAAGTGTTAGCCTCCCAATCAACGAGAGGGTTTATTTCACGAAACCATTTCATGCCTAAAATCATATCACATCCTAAGGAGGAGAAACAACAAATCTTCTAGTGAAGGCAGTCTGTTGAATCGCAAACAACACATCAAGGCACTCCTTCGTGATGAGAGCGTCCATACCAGGACGAAAGCCAGAGACCTCGATAGGAGATCTCAGACTAACTTCGAGGCGGGCTCTCTCAACAAGAGAGAGACTGATCACATCATGCATACTACCTAAGTCAAACAATATGACAAAACGGTGCCCCAACGTACGACCATAACATTTAATAAGAGAATCATCAATGGGAGGGTCCTGAGCAACTTTGGACACACCCGTGTTATCATTCATTGCATTGACAGATGTAGTGGGTGTTGTGGGTTCTTTAGATTCATTCGATTCAAGCTTAGGACATATTCGTTTTATGTGACCCTTAATGTGACAATGAAAACGACGACCTTCCTTAGAATAAGTGCTTTGTTTTTCCGACGTGATGTAACCTCCTACAAGTCCTTGTGCTACCTTTTCATCTGACGTAAGCTTACGTAAGCTTAGGTTTAGCAGTTGTGTTAGCCTTACCCTTAGATTCATTGGAAGAATTCTTTGATGAGATACTGTTGGAAGATTGGTTAGAAGAGTTATCATTCTTACCGTTCTGAGGGTTCTGAGAAGTCTGCGAGGTACTTGTGGAAGTCTTGTTCTCCTTAGGCTTTCCTTTGTTGTGCTTCATCTCGTGGGGGAGAGCAATGGCTACCGCTTTGTTGAGATCGAATGGATCGAGTACCTCAACATCATACTTGATATACTCGTCCAATCCGTAAAGAAATGCCTCCTTACGCTTCGCATCCGATTTGCGTAATTGAGTGCCAAGCTGCAAAACACGATTAGAGAAAGACATAACCGGCATACCATTTTGCTTGAGAGCTCGCCAATCGTCCTTCAATCGTGCAAGGTACTGAGGTGGCATAAACCGCACCTTGAGCTTGTCTTGGAAATCAGCCCAACTAAAAGAGGGAGGCGTGAAATCGTCGGATGCCTCTAGGTGCACGGCTAGCTGTGCCCCTCGCCATGCCTGGTACCAATTTATGGCATCACCGGCAAGGTACATAGCTGCCGTCAAAACTTTGCTATTGCCTGTTTTCTTAGTTGTCACAAAATAAGCATTAAATTGATGCAACCAAGAATGAATAACAGTAGCATCCATCTTACCGTCATACTTACTAAAAGTCAACTTCTCTGTGACTGGATTGTGTGAATCCGCATCGTGGCTTGCGCCACTTGACGAACTCCCACGATCTTTGGGTGGTTCGGTCTTCGAGGCTAGGATTTGGGCAATAAATTCTTGATTGCGAAGCTTCCTTTGAGCTTCACACTCGGCCTCCTTTTCTGCTTTTCATTCATTTCGTTCAGCGCGCTCGCGTTCGAGAGCAAGTCGATTTTCTTCTTGTTGTGCGGCAAATCTTGCGTTTCTTTCGTCGCGCTCGCGGTCCTTGGCTACTTGATCTGCGGCCATTCTTGCAATTCTGTCGTCGCGCTCACGGTCCTGAGCAAGGCGATTTTCTTCTAGTTTTGCGGCAAGAGCAAGGTGCTCACGCTCTTGAGCAAGGCGATTTTCTTCTTATTTTGCGGCAAGAGCAAGGCGCTCACACTCCTGAGCAAGGCGACTTGCTTCTTGTCTATCCATCATGGCCATCATCTGCTTGACCATTTCCTCCATAGGATTAGAAGCACTTGGTGGAGTAGATGGCGAAGGGGGAGGGTTGAAGAAATCATCTCCGGGTGGAGACGAGTCTTCGTCGCCTCTCTCATGCTCATCACTTGTATGCGAAGTATCCATTCCGCTTCGGGTGACGACTATGCACTATGATCTTGGGGTCTTAAGCTCGCGAGGAACTTGGTTTCTTGAGGGTCTTGAGGTTCTTGAGGTCCTTGATTCGTGAGAATCTTGGGTTCTTGAGGTTCTTCAGGTTCTTGAGTCTTGAGGGTCTTGGGTTGTTAGGGTTCTTGGGATTCTTGAGGTTTTCTTTCGCTTGCAAATCGCGTTGGAGAAGGACCTTCTCTTCACCCGAGTTCTACTCCTTTTTGCGGGCGCACCCCTTGGCGGCCTTGCGGTCACACCAAGGTTGCTTTTTCCCATCTCACGTCGATTGGCCGGCCGCTAAGTGCACGGTCCGCTCTCAATGAGTGAAAAGAGACACAAGGGGAGGCTGGACAAGCCCTTCTTTCTTGGGATTCCTGTCACTCTTCAACAAAACACGATTAGGAATCGCCACGCCCAAGTAAACTTGGGTTCGTGCGACCTCAACATGCAAAAAAAATTTCTTGTGGTTCTTGTGGTTCTTTCCTTGAGTAATGCAGAACACTTCCAAAGCTCTGATACCAATGTTAGGTGCAACGGAATGAATGTTGTATTTTCTCAAGATAAGTGATCTTTATTTGCTCAAGGTTCCTTTTAGTTCTTAGGGAAGGAGAGAGCCTTCCGTCTTGTAGAGTGCTGTGATCACGAACAAAGTGAGTGGATATTGTGCGTGCAAGTGAACGAGACAGAGAAGGGGAGAGAAGAGATACGACACCCGAGAGTTTGTAAAATCCTCCTCCGAAGGCCCCACTCTCGTCGGCGAGAGTGGTCTACTTTGATTGCACAAAGGTGTACAATGCAAATGCAATGGACTGACGCAACTTGGACTATGCCGATGACGACGACGGTGGTGACGACGACGACTTGATGGCTGAAATCTGGGATCTTCTAATCGCTGATTTTTGGGGCTGTTTCGGTGGCTGAAAATGACTGTTTTGACTGCGTTTTTATGGCTAAAAATGGGGGAACATCTGCAACCGACTGGGGGCTGATCTGCTTCTGTGTCTAAGGCTGAATTCCTGCGTTTTGTCACTGCTGAAACTGCAGGTAACCTAGCGTTAGTGTTGGGGCTGAAAACGCTGGAAAAGCTGAGGTCTAGGCTGGCGTTTTTGTGATGAAAAACGCTGCTGAAGAGGTGGCGTTTTTGCAATAAAAAACGCTGGGCTGAATGGTACTATGGGGCGATCATGCAAGGGGGAGATGCTGGGAACCTGATGTTGCCGGCGGTAACTGCAAAGAGGGAAAACGCCAGAGATGGGGACTTGCCCGGCGAGGATGGAGATCCAAACGCTGGGGTGCTGGGAGGTATTGCTGAGAAGTTGCCTGTTGAGCAGGAAGCTCCTATTGCCTCTTCTACCAAAAAGTGCTAACTTGGGTTTGGTTATATATTAACTTAGCAAAATTGCCCTACCTACTTTTGTTGGAAAGTCACTTAATAATAATAAGTGAAAATACCAATAAATAGGAAAATAGGCTAAATGCACTCGAAAATTTCCCTAGCTGTTGCTAATGGATTCCGATGGGAATTCCGACGATCATGCTGTGTCCAACCGGAGGATATGCATCTATGCTAAGTGACTGGGCATGCACGGTCTACGAATAGACTCACAAAAGTGCCAGATCACTGCTAATCTAGACTGACTGAACTGATTGAACCCTGCTGTGGTGTAGCTTGTCCACTGACACATAGGGTTGGGATGTGTCACATGACACATCCTCCCCGCATGGACAGCCCCAAAAAATGACCCCCACTGAATTGCTAACGTGGCAGGCACCGTACGGACAAGCCCGCGTTTTGCGACGTAGCTCACGAAAATCCGTACAACTTTTGGTGGGTAGTTTTGCCTTGCTTTAATTTGGCTATGCAAGGAGAAAGAGAGAGACTTGCTTTAATTACTTTGATTTACAAGCAAGCGAGAGAGAGAGAGAGAGAGAGAGAGAGAGACTTGCTTTATTTTACAAGATTTTAATTTTCAGCTTTTGGGCTCTGCTTTTGGGCATCCCTTGTAACCTTTAAATAAGTGGGAAGGCCTCCCTCTGCTTCAGAGCAACTGGACGCAGAGTCTGAGAGTGAGAACCTCCCACTCGCTTGTACTTTTGCAACAGATTAATACCAAAAGAAATACCGAAAGGGGCGCCTATCTCTAGGCACGGAACTCCGTCGGGCCAATGTCGAATCAATTGTGAATTGTGAACTGTTGTGAAGTGTATTCTTGTGGTGTCGCGGTAGAATCTCGACTTGGAGTGTCCAAGTCTGTTACAGTGGTCTCAGCGCGGCCGATTTCTCTTCTGCAAGAAATCCAATCCTTTTTACGTGACACTTATGGCTTCAGACAGAGATCGGTCGACTTCCTCCGCATCCGAGATGCGAGAAGAGATCACGACGAAGATTCACACGAGTACGGCCCACGTCTCGGCCTACTCAGGTGGAGCTCGAAGAGATGGAGCGTCGACGATTGATCGGCGATGCAACAAAGATGATGCTAAATTTTGTAAAAGACCTGAAATTTGCAAAATTTATGAGCCAGACCTCCTTCAACGAGGTGCATGCACAGTGGCTGCAAACCACATAACCACCCCTTAAACCGGCACTGAAGAAACCTCCTACTCCAAGGATGTACACAGTGCAAGAATTAGAAGACGTGGTTGATACACGAATTGCTTAGCTTTTTGACGCACAAAACAAGGCAGAAAAGCACGACAAAAAGGAGAAGAAAGGAACTGACTTCCCGGGTTATTTAGGTCGTCCGTCTACATTTGCATCCACAAGAAAGCAGAAGAAGCGTGTTCGATTTGAAGTACCACCCAATTCTTCTTCTTCTAAGAGTTCTTCTAGCTCCTCTAAGTCAAGCGAAGAAGACAAAAAAGGTAAAAAGCAAAGCTTCGGAAAGGGCAAGAAAAAGGCAAAGAAGCCTAAATCTCGCCCAGTGGTTGACAGTTCTACAAAGGACTCGTCTTCGGATAGTTCCGACTCTGATGAGAACAGCTTTTATGCAAAGAAGAAGAATTTTTATAAAGCCAATAAGTATGACTTTCTGGAAGATAAAAGTAAGAAAGTCCGAGAGCGTAGAAGACAGAAAAGGTAAAAAGCAAAGCTTCGGAAAGGGCAAGAAAAAGGCAAAGAAGCCTAAATCTCGCCCATTGGTTGACAGTTCTACAAAGGACTCGTCTTCGGATAGTTCCGACTCTGATGACAACAGCTTTTATACAAAGAAGAAGAATTTTTATAAAGCCAATAAGTATGACTTTCTGGAAGATAAAAGTAAGAAAGTCCGAGAGTTTTAGGAAGGTGGACAGTCAATTAAACTTGACACGTTTTCTGGTTATAGAGATGCTTCGAAGGCATTGGCCTTCATACAACAGTTTGACATAGCTTTCTCTAGAGGGCGTTACTCAGAGCTCTCCAAGATTCGGAGGGCTACCTCTTACTTCAAGGGAAATGCTCGAACTTGGTGGTCCACGCTTTTACTGAACAAGACAATACTAGTTAAATGGCTGAAATTCAAAAGGCCTTTTATTTCTTCTTGGCTGACTCAAGAGTATGAACGTGACATACGAATTGCTTGGAACCATCTTTGGATGACCAAGAAGGATACATTGGATGCATATTGCAAGAGATATGAGATTCTAGAGCTCTTTTCTACCAGCCTTGGACTTGGAGCTGATCTCTTGAGACAACTAATTCCAGTGTTGAAGGATTTCAGCTACTAGTGTGGGAAGATTTCAGATAGCAGACTAGACAGAATTCAGAGACTAGATTGAAATATGGATACTGAAGTAAGAATCAGACTTATAGACTGGAATAAGATTCAGATTCAGATTCAGATTCAGAAGACTGGACGAGAAGTAAGTATCACTGAAATATATGCCATGATTGAGATTACAGATCAAGATTACAGTGAATATGATTACAAAGAGAGAGAAAGTATAGCCGACAATACTGCTAATGATGCTCAAGTACAAGTATAGCCCAAAGCGCTAATACAAGTGATAACAATTGCCAACCCGATAATAATGTAATGGACCCTATTTATACACTTCGGGTTTATTGTAGTAATTACTCTAGTAATTACTGAGTAATTCGCTGCCCATCGTCTAAGAACACGTTCCCACATGGTGATTATCCAACCGTCTACATCCTTCCCTTCTTTCTTGAATTTTGGCAAGATTCCAAAATTTCCGAAAAATTCCCCTGTCTGATTCTGATGTGAGACTGAAAAAAATCCATCGTTTGGTTCTGGTGTTGGGATGCAGGAGTTCAAGAAGGACCAAGGATTGCGGAAGGCAGCGGAAAAGGCCAAGGTGGAGCTCTCACCAGGCCAAGGTAGAGCTGTCATCTCTCCCTGCCTGCTGAGAAGAAAAGTCGCCACTGAATTCTGAGATGGAACTACCCAGTATCCTTCCATTGGACCGTCTTCCTTTTGCCTTTGCTCTTTGACCGGGATGGTGCCTGAGAAGTCTCAGCACCAGCATTCTCTTTCTGAATCGGTCGGTAAATAGCCTCCTGCTCAAGCTGATCCTGACAGTCTGTGGTCATCTCTACCTCATAAGGCGTGAGAGAATGATAGGTTTTGGTGTCAGGATCATAGAGTGTACGCCTGCCCTTGCTCAGTCTGGTTCTGGCCAGCTTATGACAATGCGAAGCAGTATGGATCCATCCTTCTGGAAGAGGCTGATTTGTTTTGACACGAGCTTCGAAAAGAATCTCAACCATCTCTCTGTACTGCAGTGCCAGACCCGGCTTTGCTGCAATGTCTTTTTCAGGCAATTTGGAAGATTCGACCGTGAGTTGTAGCAACTGATTAGTAATCCTGGTCAATCCTCTGACTTGAATCTTCCACTGGCCCATACACAGCTGAATCCTATGCAGCTCCTCTTCCATTGTTTGAATGTCATTGATTTGGAGAGCATCATTGAACAATGTCTGCCAAATCTTCCATTCCACAGTTGATCGCTCATACCAATCCTGAAGCTCATCAGTTATTTTGAAATATGTGAGTCGATCAACTGGTTCTTGATGTTGAGGATACAGTGCTGGAAAGAATCTTGGCAGCTCAGTTTCTCTTGCTGGAACAGCATATAAGAGAATTGGAGAATCAGACACAAATTCCAGGAAATTGAGAACAGCCTGGTTTTCCTACTGCATCATCTTTCTGGTGATTCTCACTAACTGGAATAGGGTTCGGAGAGCAGTTGCCTGTGCTCCTACTGACATTCGCGTTTGAGGTCCTCTGCTACTAGTAGCTGTCCTCAAGAATGGTTTTGACTCTCTGATCCAAAACTCCTCTGGCAGCTTGCATTTATACCAGAACTTCCTTGAGTTGTACCCTAACATCCTTCATGCAGCGGTAAGTTGGTTTGTTACCCAGCAGAAGTTCCAGTTCTAGAGCTAAGGACCGACAATTTGCAGTAGACTACCTTTACAAGTGCGGGTTTATCACTTTCTCATCAACATTGAGTATCCATTCCGGAACTCGTTCCAACAACTGGACTGTACTAGGATGCGCAGGTAGTCTACAAACTTCTTTATTATGCAAAGCGGCTGATTTCCAATGGTCTACCATTTCCCTGGCTCCTACATATAGTCTTTGAAATCTTTCTAAATCAATCCAGAGAGCATCATCCTCCAGATACTGTCTGGTGATGGAGGCTTGTTGATGTCTCAGTTGCTTATTCAAATTAATGAGCTGTAGTGAATGCTGATGATCAGCCACTTGTCGCTCATCCTGAACCTTCATTTTCCCTTTAGCCTCTCTGTTGTGATGGGACTGATCAGTTGGCTGATTCCCAGTATTACTTGGTTGTTGCTCTTCAGTCTACTGATTACCCGACTGGTGCTCTTTATCCTGTCCTTCCTGCTGACCCTCATTCTGGTCTGGCTGGTCGGGTTGTGACTGGCCTCCTTCATCTGGCCTTGTCCCTCCAGTACCAGGTCCTGGAGGTGGAGATGGTGGTGGGGCATCATCATCATCCTGTGTATGCCCGGTTTCTTGATCATCCTCCTCCTGATCAACTTCATCTTCTTCATCCGGGGAAGTCTGTTGCTCAATATAATCCATTATAGCTTGGTTCATCAGAGCATTATTGAACTCACCCACCTTATCCTGCAAATCGCTCTGCATACTTTCCATCAAGGACTTTAAATTTTCTAAGTCGAAAACAACATTGCCTGAAGGGTTTAAAATTTCACACAAGCTATTGTAGATGTATCTATCAGTCAGCGAACGCTTCAAAGCTGTATGGTGCAATAGCAGCTTTCTGAATTCCGCCCACTTCATCCTGAGCATCATTTCAGTTCGCTCGACAGCTCTCAACTTGTCATTCCTTTGACTTTTGATGATCATAATTTCAGACTCAGCGTTAGCTAACTTTTTGTTCAACAATTCCCGAGTCCTTTCTGATTGAGCTTCCAGTATCCTGTGTTGTATGTTCTGTACTTCCTGGGCTTTCTGGAGTGTTTCAATCTGATGTTGTGCTTCTGCCAGGTCAGCTTTAAGCTTTTTAACTTCGTCTTCTGATCCAGCAGCCTCCACCATACAACTGACAATGGTATTCCAAGAAGACTGTATCAATACTGAACATCTGTCTTTGACCGTGGTTGGATCAGAATCAACAGGTTCATATATTGCCACTGGAGCCACATAGGGTAAAGTTGCATAATCAGCTTTGCTGAGCAAAAGATGCCCTCTCAATTTCTGAGTCTGCATTTGTTGTAACTTATCCTGTTTTACAAGTTGCAGAGGGTTTCCAGTAATGGCAAGAATTCCACCAGACAAAGTTGAGAACGCTGGACCTTTCCCTTTGTCTAGTTGACTCTTGCCTTTGTCCCCTGACTGGTCTGGTATCTTCTCAACAGAGACTCGCTTGACATGATCTTTCCCAAATCCAGTAGCAACTGTATGTTTGACAACTGAATGATCAGGCACAGTCTTCTGAACAGATTGCTGCTCCGTTTTACTTATCTCAGCTTTCTTAGTGCTTACTGCCTTAACCTGGCTTTCTATTTGCTTCAAGAACTCACTGCTTTTTGTCAGTGTAATTCTTGGCTTCTTTGAACTGTCAGCTTCTTCTACCGTGGCTTTCCTTTTCAGGTCATTGGAAACCGTTTGACTGTCTGTTTCCTCGTCGTCTGAGGACAGTTCAATCTTCTTTGGTTCAGAAATGGACTGCTCACTCCAAGCCTGCTTTACCTGCTCATTAACATCTGCCTTGAAAACAGTTTGAGATTTCAGCTTGACAGTCTGTTGGAGTACATTATGCGAGAGTATTTGACAAAGGTTGATATGGACTTGTGGATCCAGTATCTTGGCTAACAGCATAGCAAATAATTTTTCTGACACATACGTTGGGTTGTTCTTCAGGCTGACTGCTTCAGCTACAAACCTGTAAGCAGTAGAGACTTCCAATCCTGCTACTGGAACTCCTTGAGCACTTGCCTTGCGCTTCTTTCTAGCCGCTTCATCCTCCTTCAGAGCGATTCTTATTTGCTGCGCAGTTGCCACAGACGGTTTGGGCTCATTAGGCATCCGAAATGCGAATCAATGGCTTCTGGTGTCACTGACACCTTTCTACTATTTACCATAGCACTGCTAGTTTCAGCATCAAAGGAATCAAGAACTTGCTTGATGGTATCTGCATCAAAAGCAATCCTTGTAGCTTGCAACACAACTCGCAGATCCCAGAGTTGTAGCAGAGTCATTGCGTGATCAGTAAAGACATATCATTGGATTTTACTGTATGGAAGAACGGGAAGGCTTACCTTTGCCTCAGCAACTATAGCCTGGGTTTCTTCAAAAGTTTCCTGCATCTTCTCTGAGCGTTTCCTTCTACCCATACACTGTGAGGTCGACGACGATGAGACAGGCGAAGGAGAAGATGACTTACTTGTGTCAAAGCCGTTTCCTGGTGTCGCTGGTAAGACTATCTGACAGTCAGCTGTCTCGTCAGACGTCGAAGTTTGCCGCTGTAGTGAAGAAACCTCGGAGCTCGGCGATGGCGAATGGTTAACAGGAGGAAAGCGTCGCGCAGGAGATTTATGGGAAAAATTGCTAACTCTCCTGATTGTTATCCGTGTTCGCGCCATAAAAGCTCCACCACTCGCCGCTCCTAGACTTGTGTGCGTCGTTGCTGTCGTGGCAGACATGCATTGGACAAGACTGCGACGCATCCTTGTAATAATTATCACTGGCGTGCCATTTGACTGTTGGACACTTAAAATTTGGAAGGTGTGTCCATACTGGTACTGAACTGATTCCCAGTCTGGTGCAACCATACTGGTACTGATTCTAAGATCAGACTGATCTGGTCCTTTTGGTACTGGTTCTGAAACTGGAACTGGTTGCACATGAAAAAGTCCAAAAATATCTGATTCCGGTATCTCTTGATCAGCAACCTCTAGTTCTTTAGTTCCTTGTTCTAACCCAGTTTCTCTGGTCTCTGAATAATAGAGCTTGAACTTTGCTCCATTATACACTCCCGGCAACATTAGTCCAGATAAATCTTTCAATCTGACTGTGCCATTGGAGAAGACCCAATCAACCTCAAAAGGTCCTGCCCAGACAATCTTCAAATTCGGCTTCTTTGGACCCAATCTAAACTGATATAGAACCACTAAGTCTCCTTTCTGGAATTCTCGAACTTTAATTCGGCGATCATGCGAGTGCTTCTTTCGTTGTTGAACAATTTCTTGTTCCAATATAGCCCTTTGCCTGAGTTCATCTAGCTGCATCAGTTCATCCAGCCTTTTCTTAAGATTATGGTTGAAGTCTAATCCATACCTCACAGCCATTCTCAGACTGGAGATTACAAACTCCATGGGAACCACTGCTTCAGTACCATACACGATTCTGAATGGTGTCATTCTAGTAGTTACCTTATAAGCTGTCCTATAAGCTCATAGAGCAGTCTAAAGCTTCAAGTCCCACTGGTCTGGTTTCTTTTGCACCACCTTAGTGAGAATAGTCTTTATTGTCTTGTTGCTACTTTCAGCATGTCCATTGCATCTAGGATAGTAAGGGGTAGATTTCCGATGCTTGACTGAAAGCATATCCAATAGGATTTCCATAATATCATTGATAAAATGTGTTCCTTGATCGGTCACAATTTCTACTGGACATCCATATCGGCAGACAATATTCTCAAACAGAAACCTTGCAGTTGACTTGGCTGTGTTGTCAAAAAGAGCCTTGGCTTCAACCCACTTGGTAACATAACAAGTAGCCATCACGATATACTTGTTCTTCTTGGGAGTCACCTTCTTAAAAGGTCCCATAAAATCCAGTCCCCATTTCATGAATACTCCCAATGGTTGTATTGGCATTAAGGGAGTCATGTCTGCAGCTGTTGGTCGGTCCATTCTTTGGCATATGTCACAAGTATTACAAAAACTTCTTGTAAAACTTCTGACATCAGCAATCAGTGTTTGCCACCACAGACCTGCTTGCAGGATCTTCTTGTAGGTCACTTCGTTGGAAAAGTGTCCACCAGACTCGCCATTACGCGCTTCTGAAATAACTTGCATTCTTCCTTCCATAGGGACACATCTTCGAAGTATACCATCCACACCTAGTCGATAAAGTACTTCTCCAATGATGGTAAATTTCAGGCTTTTTATGATTAGAGCTTTCTTCTGATTCTGTTTCCAATCCTCTGGAAAGGTACCTTGGGAAAGGAATTGATAAACATCATACCATTCAAGATCCACTGATTCTTCTACTTCTAACTGAAATAAATCAGCATCCACTGGCTCATCTCTCAGAGGTGATTCTGAATATCCCTCCGTACTTTTATGATTAGAGCTTTCTTCTGATTCTGTTTCCAATCCTCTGGAAAGGTACCTTGGGAAAGGAATTGATAAATATCATACCATTCAGGATCCACTGATTCTTCTACTTCTAACTGAAATAAATCAACATCCACTGGCTCATCTCTCAGAGGTGATTCTGAATATCCCTCCGTACTTCTGGAAAGAAAGTCAGCTCCACAATGGTTTCGACCAGGCTTATGGAAAATTCTGAATTCAAATTCCATAAGGAACATCATCCATCTTATCAGCCTGCCTTGAATAATAACTTTGTTAATTAGAAATAGAAGAGCTTGATGATCCACATAAAAATGGAATAACTTCCCCAATAGATAATGCCTGAACTTCGTAGCGCTAAAAACCATTCCGACGGCTTCTCTTTCAGTGGTCGTATAGCCTTGTTTAGCCTGACTGAATCTCCGACTAGCAAAATAGACCGGATAGTCTGTTCTGCCATCTGGTTGAGCTAATATTGCCCCCATTGCCAATCCTGAAGCATCTACATGTACATGAAAAATAATATCCCAATTCGGCTGCCTAAGGACCGGTTTACTGGTAATGGCTTTTTTCAAATTCTAAAAACTCTCCTCACACTCGGCAGTCCAGTTGAACTTACTGGTCTTCTTTGTAAGCTCATATAGTGGTATTGCTTGAGAAGCAAACTTGTGCACAAATCTTCTATAGAAATTTACATACCCCAAGAAAGAACTCAATTCTGAAGCAGTTCTGGGTGCTTTAGCTTGCTGGACACACTGTATTTTGTCATTGGCCATTTCTATTCCATTGCGAGCTGCCCCTTCCAGACCAGAAATACAGATTTGAATGGATTCAAACAAATCCTTTTCTCCTAGCAACGTTTAAAAACCATCTCTAGGAATAGAAGGTGTTGTTCCTCATTTGAATAGACAATGAAGTCATCCATGAAAATGGCGAGGACCCGATGAAGAAATTCATTAAACATCTCCATCATACACCACTGAAAGGTAGTTGGTGCATTGCACAGGCCAAAAGGCATCACCAGATACATGAATGATCCCCACTCAATGATGAAAGTGGTCTTGGCCCTATCTTCAGGAGCAATCTGTAACTGATTATAGCCGCTATAACCATCCATGAAGCTATACATCTCATATCCTGCGATCTCATCAAGCAACATATCAGTAAAAGGTAAGGGAAATGGATCCTTAATGGTCTGGGCATTTAGTTTCCTATAGTCGACACAAACTCTTAATTTCCCATTCTTCTTAGGAACGACAACCATGGGAAATAACCAATCACTGCTTGCTACTTCCGTAATGAACCCAGCCTTGAGAAGATTATCAATCTCCTCCTTGACCTTCTTTGCATAGTTGGGGTTCATCCGGTATCTTTGCAATCTGACTGGCTTAGCATCCAGTTTCAGTGGTATTCGGTGCTGACAGACTTCAAGATCTACTCCCTTCAAATCTGTATGTTCCCAGGCAAACACATCTTTATAGTTCTGGAACATTTTTCGTGCCTTTTCTTTCATTGCCGGTTTGAGGTGCTTGTTGACTTTGATCATTCTGGGATTTTCCTATGATCCCAGGTTCCACTCTACTTCCTGATCATCTGGAAGCAAAAAGTTTGGTCCGCCTCCTTTTCGTTTGGTCGATTCTTCAGCGTGGTCCCAAGAAGGTCCATTCATTTCTGAATCATTATTCTGATCCAATGGGTACTCTTCAAAACATACTGGTTCTTCCATTACACCAGGATCAGCTGGTTCCTCCATTCTTCCAATTAGTTGAACTGTTCTTTCCCCTGCATTGACTTCAGTAAACTGATCAGGGAATTGTCTCTTCTGCTTGTCAGCTTGCTCTTTGTTCAGCAGGACTGCATTCAAATCAATTTCTACCAAAGGAAAAATGTTCATAGCTGCTAGCATTCGCTCAATTTTATTGGCTCTGTATTTCTGACACAACTCCTTCGGCCTTAGTTTCTTTTTCCAGCTCCTGGTGTTGTTGGTCTGAATTTTGATTCTGCCACTGACTCCTTCTATGGTCAACGTTTGGTTTGCGTAACCATGGACAGCATGTGCTGTTCTTAGCCATGGGCGGCCTAGTAGCATTCCATATGCTCCCTGCACATCCAAGACTAGGAAACTGGTTTTGAATTTCTCCCTCCCAACTCGTATCTGCATGTGTTCAATCATGCCCGTCGCCTGGACGACTCGATGATTTGTCATTCTTACTTTGAATGGTGTTGGTTTCATGTTAGTGATACCCATTCTTTGCTAAAGATGAGCTCCCATTATGTTTGACTCCTGCTCCTCCATCCAGTATGACGCTTGAGAGAGGTTCCCACTGCTTCCTGACCTTGTAGTCTACCTGAATAAGTGAAACTTCATCATTTCGAACAGCCGTCAGGTCCACTGTTCTGGCCTCTGCTTCAGTCTTCCTACGTTGTCTGATAAAGTTGGCCACTTCAGCCAAGGTCTTTCTTATATCCTCCAGCTCTACAGTCAGCTTCTGGATTCTATCACAAATTTTCACATGAATTTCCTCTCGCTCTTGGTCAGACTGATTGTCAGAGCTTGAAGAACTCGTGTCTTCACACTGCCATTCTTCTTTAGCAGTACTTCTACTCTTTCCATCTACTCCCATTTCATCAGCTAGTCCCTGTACTATAGCCAGCATGGTCTCTGTCATGGCCGGTATTGACTGATCTTTATCAGTCGATTGGGCTGGTATCTTCTGAATGACTCTAGCTTCGGAACTTTCTGGCTGCTCTGGCAGCTTCTTAGCTAAATCCTCTGTGATTTTAGCTGCTAGTTCCCGCTGCTCTTGCCACTCATCTACCACCTTTTCTTTACCTTTGGCCTTTCAAACTTCCCTTTGTTGAGCCCACTTGCTGCTGTTAGGATTGACTGGTACTTCTGAAATGTCTGGAATTTCTTCAATAATCACTCCCTTGCTCCTGGTAACCACCCTGACTGGGACTGGCTCTGGTGCCTTAACCTTAGTAGCAGTCATTACCGATGCATCTGGACATTGGGCTGCAAAATGACCATACTTCCCACAGGTATAGCAATTCATGCTCGTGGTCTGGAAGTTGCCTCTTCCTCTTCCTCTACCCATTCCTGGTTGGTATCTGCCACGTCCTTGACCAGTACCACTGGTACCTAGTCTTTCCTCTTGAGCTACTTTGATTGGTTCTGTCTTCACTGGTTCAGTGTAGGCAACCACTGATAGATCCTTTCCTTTCTTAAAATGGTGAATTATGATGCCACAATTATTCCATAGGTGACCAAAGGCCTTGCAGTAGGTACATTGTGGACATTCAGTGGAGATGTGGTCCTTAGATTTACATCTTGAACACCAAGTCTCCATCTTTCGGACCAGTTGTCGCGTGTGGCTGATTTCTACAATCTGCCTAGCCATTTCTTCAATCTTCCTGGTCCATGATCCCTTCTTTGATTTCTCCTTTGTTCGTTCATTGGAGCTGCTCTCGGAGCTGTTGGATGTTGCAATGGAATCGGAAGCTTCAGTAGCCGAGCTACTGCTACTGGTCCTTCGCTTCTTGTGGCTCTTCTCTTTCTTAGCCTCCTATTCCAATTTTAATGCTCTTTGGACTAGGTCATTGAATTTTTTTGTAGGGGCTGGTACTTCTTGTTCCCTAAGCTTCTTGCTTCTGAACCCATTCAGAAACCATGCCCTCAATCTCTTCTCAGACGGCGGTTCTTGCAACTGCCTGGTCAGTTCTTTTATCTTTCTACATAGCTGCGGACTGACAAATTCCTAAATTCCTTTGTTTGATCTGGTCCAATTCACAGAGAATATCCTCGTCCCCTCAATTGTCGGAATATTCTAACCTGAAGACCTTAAGTAATTTGTTATATGATCTAAACTGACATGCAGGGTAATGGTAATATCATTTCCTCGCTGCCTCCTTCAAGGTTTGTGAAAAATATTTCCCCCAATCATCTTCATCAATGTTTTTTAGTTCAGCATACTGCTCGAAAGCTTGTATGTGAACATCTGGATCATCTTTTTTCCCTCCTTTGAACATGGGAAAGGAAATCTTCAGGGAAGCTGTGTAATCATTTCGATGACTGCTGATCCCACCACTTCTCTTCTTGGCTTCAGAATGACGCTTGGGAGCCTGACTATGCTCCTCCTGAGCCTCAGTGTCAGTCATTTTCTCTTGCTTGGAGTCGGACTCTCTTCCTGACTCCTCAGTAATGGGGTCCACACGAATGGTAGATTTCCGGCCACGATTGGATTTTGGTGCCATTGCTGAAAACTTCAACTGGGAGAAGAGTCTTTCAGTCAACGAGCGTCAGCTCGAGCCACCGTGATCGCCAAAATGGAATTGGAGTTGATCTCTTTAGACGGCTAATTCCAGTGTTGAAGGATTTCAGCTACTAGTGTGGGAAGATTTCAAACAGCAGACTAGACAAAATTCAGAGACTAGACTGAAATATGGATACTGAAATAAGAATCCGACTTATAGAC
Organism: Adiantum capillus-veneris; assembly: GCF_014529385.1. NCBI lineage: Eukaryota > Viridiplantae > Streptophyta > Polypodiopsida > Polypodiales > Pteridaceae > Adiantum > Adiantum capillus-veneris. Next base: position 59,430,033 of record NC_140956.1, read on the forward strand.
TGGAATAAGGTTCAGATTCATATTCAGATTCAGAAGACTGGACGAGAAGTAAGTATCACTGAAATATATGCCATGATTGAGATTACAGATCAAGATTACAATGAATATGATTACAGAGAGAGAGAAAGTATAGCCGACAATACTGCTACTGATGCTCAAGTACAAGTATAGCCCAAAGCGCTAATACAAGTGATAACAATTGCCAACCCGATAATAATGTAATGGGTCCTATTTATACACTTCGGGTTTACTATAGTAATTACTGAGTAATTCGTTGCCCATCGTTTAAGAACACGTTCCCACATGGTGATTATCCAACCGTCTACAAGCCTCTTCATTTAAGAAGATCTCGTTCAAAGAACAGATTGAGTGGTTTACCTTGGGTCTTCCTACAGAGTTCCGAGATCACTACTTAGAGCAAAATCAAATTCCATTCAAGAACTGATCAGTCATGCGAAACAAGGTTTTGCCATTCACTCGGACAGTTTGACCTACCTCACAGATGAAATCATGACACAAAGGACCGAACAGACTTCGAAGAATTGAAGTAAAAAATAGTAAGAGCAACCCAGAAAAGAAAGAAAAAAATGCACGACCCAAACTCACTTCTCGAGAGAGAGCTCTCTACATCAAGGAGGGAAAGTACTTTGGATACGGAGAAACTCAGCACATCTCCACGAAGTGCCCTAAAAAGACACCGAAAGAACAGAGTGACAAGGATGAAGACAAGCCAAAGGGTTCGAGAGCAACTCAGGAACGTGGACGAAAAGGCAAGATGAAAACGGGACTAGTTCCAGATTGCAGGGATATTGATCCAAGCACGATGGACGAGAGTACAGAACTTTGCCGAGCATGGGGCAAAGTGAAAGACCAAGAAGCCACGATCTTCTTTGATGGAGGAGCCAAGGCCAACTTCATTTCACTGAATTGGCGGCACTGCTCGAGATCACACCCGACCAGATGGGACCACTAGCAGAGGCAGTTCTAGCGGCACCCGGCAAGGACGTAGCCATTACACCTATCATTGGCAAACTTCGGTTGCATTGTCAGGGGTATTTGGGGCATGAGGACTTCTACATAATGCCTTTGGAAGGTTGTCTTGTCCTTTTGGGAATTCCCTGGTACCACAAGAACAACGCTGTGGTCGACTATCGGGCGAGAAAAGTGACTTTCACCACAGAGAAGGGCAGAACCATTGTACTTGATGTAAAACTTAAGGGCGAGTATGTCCCTATTGTATCGGTTTCGGCCATTTCAAAATTAATGAAATCCAATCTGTTTGTTTACTCGATCTTCTTGAGAGAGATGAATGATGAGAATAGGACAAATAAGTCTGAACTTGATAAAGAACGCCAAGATTTTCTCCACACTCATAATGATTGCCTCTCAAAGGACCTGCCAGGCGAGTTACCACCTGCTCATCCTGAGGATCATACCATTGATCTGATACCTCGAAGCACACCACCGAACCGACCACCTTAATGTGTGAGCCGAGCCCAGAATGAAGAAATTATGAACCAAGTGAAAGACCTCTTGGAAAAGGGTCTTGTCCAGCCTAGTACTTCACTGTATTGCTCTCCAGTGTCGTTGGTTTTGAAGAAAGACGAATCTTGGAGAATGTGCATCGATTATAGAGCTCTCAACAAAATCACCATCAAGAACAGATTTCCGATTCCTAGAATCGATGATATACTGGACCGACTACAGGGTGCCTCGTGCTTTAGCAGGATCGACTTGAAGAGTGAATATCACAGATCCGAATCGCACCGGAAGATGTCTACAAGACAGCTTTTCGGACGACTTTTGGGTTATTTGAGTTTTTGGTGATGCCTTTTGGCCTAACCAATGCTCTTGCAACATTTAACCGGATGATGGACAAGATTTTCGAGAGTATAGACTATTTGTTGACACTTTCTTTGACGACATCATTGTTTTCTCCAAGGACGAGGCAGAACATAGAGAACATATGCTTCAGGTCTTTCAGGCATTACGAGATCACAAGTTGGTGATTAATGTGAAGAAAAGTGAATTTTTCCTACCGGAAATACACTTTTTGGGACACATTGCCTCAGCAGCAAGAGTGTAGATGGACCCGGCCAAGATAGAAACTATCCGTGATTGGCCCGATTTGAAGAATGTCCATGAAGTTAGAAGCTTCTTGGGCTTGTGTTCGTACTGCAGGCGGTTCATTAGAAAGTTTGCAGAGGTTGCTTCCCCTTTGCATATCTTAACACAGAAAGGTCCCTTTCTCGTGGGGACCCACAGAGGTAACTGCCTTTCAGACATTGAAAGAGAAATTGACTACAGGACAAGTTTTGACTTTGTCGGACTTGCAGAAGTCATTTGAAGTATATTGTGATGCTTGTGGTCGTAGTCTGGGTGCGGTCTTAATGCAAGAAGGCCATGTCATTGCCTACGAGAGCCGATTGTTCTCAAGGCCGGAATTGACAGCACAGATTTATGAGAAAGAGCTTTTGGCAGTTATCCATGCTCTTACTCAGTGGCGACATTACCTACTCGGAGCGGATTTTACTGTCTTTACAGACCATCAGAGTTTACACTACTTCTTGTCATAGAAGCAACTATCGGAAAAGCAGATGCGGTGGGCGAACATCTTGTCACAATTTCACTTCCAGATTGTCCATGTGCAGGGATAGAAGAATTTGGTGGCAGATGCTTTGTCTCGAAACCCGTTGGTTCTCGCTATTTCCGCGATACATCATAGGAGCTTCAAGGATATGGTCGATCAGTATGCCACAGATACAGATTTTGCAAACATTTTCAAACGAATACGGGATGAGGACATAGTAGCGGGATATTCCATTCAAGATGGCTACTTGATGAGAAAAACCATGTTGTGCGTTACATAGCCGTTGAGGGAAAAGGCTATGACCGAATGCCACTGTCCACCTTTTACGGGTCACCGCAGCATTGCTACCACCTTGAAAGGGGTAGAAAAATACTTCTTTTGGCCGAGACTCAAGAAGGATGTGGACGAGTTTGTGCGCAGTTGCTTGGTATGCAAGAAGGTCAAGTTTGACAGGCATAAAGTGCAGGGATTGTTACAGCCTTTGCCCATACCCACCCGCCCCTAGGAAAGTATTGCAATGGATTTCATTTTTGATCTCCCGAGAACACAGAGTGGTCACGATGGTATCTAGACTGTTATTGACAAATTTAGCAAACAAGCTCATTTCATTCCAGTGAAGAAAACAATCAAGCCGGATCACTTAGCGAGATTGTTTGTGGCCTAGATCTCCAGATTACATGGCATGCCCAAGACGATTGTCTCCGACTGGGACCCTAGATTCACGAGTTTGTTTTGAAAGGCTATTTGGGAGAACATTGGCACGTGGTTGCAGTTCTCGTCATCTTTCCACCCGCAGACTGACGGGCAATCTGAGATTGCCAAATCAATGGTACTAGATTTATTGAAGTCTTACATCTCGGATCAGAAGACTCAATGGGAAAAGTATTTAATTTTGGTGGAATTTGCCTACAACAACACAATACACTCTTCCACATTTGAAGATACTACAAAGGTTCCACCCTTCCTAAGCACGAAAGATATGATTTTTGAAGCCGATGAGCACACGTGCGCCTTGGACACGGCTTTTGCCAAGGTCTGCGAGGCTTTGCAAAAATCTCAAGAAAGACAGAAAAAGGCAACAGATCGCCATCGACGCGATTTGAAATTGAAGGAGAATGATTGGGGCTCTTACGTTTTGAGAAGGCATCCTTGAGAAAGAAAAAGGGAAAGGAGAGGCTTTTTCCAAAGCTTAGTATGCGATACTACGGACCTTTCCAGATCTCCGAAAAGATAAATGATGTCTCCTTCCGACTGAAATTGCCCGACACTTGGAGGATTCACAATGCTTTTCATGTGAGTCTCCTAAAACCTTTTAAAGGTGATGAGCCTGAAGATGGGGAGCTTGATGAGCAACCTGAAGTGGAAGAAAACGTGGAGATCCTTGTTCCAGAACAGATTTTGGCACATAAAGAAAAAAAGATTAAGGGTAAAGCAAAGAGGCGGTTCTTGGTTAAATTCAAGAACTATCCTACATTGGATGCGAAGTGGATGGAGGAGGAGGACCTAGCAAATACTCCTCAGATTGTGAACCTTTACCTTGAAGCTTTTGAGTGGGTATGCACAAGAGGGGAGTTACTCCACTCCTTTGTCAACAGATGCCTCGATTTTTTATACTAGAGTCACTGATGTCTCTTTGAGCTTCAAGGATACTAAGAGCTGACAGTATTCTGTTGTATGACTTTATGAAATGGAATTCCGGATAATATGAAACTGATTTGTTCTTGACTTGTTTAGTGCAAAAACTGATAGACGAAATGACGGCAGCATTTTGGTCTGAATGATCTCGATAGACATGGTTGCAATAGGGATTAGTCAATCGGGCATCTCTGAGGTCCTGGGTGGATCTAGATGCGATTGCTAATTGCATTGCCGATAAATCATGGTCTGAGATCCAAATGAATGTTGAATGTGATTTGTCATGTGATGTCCTATATGTTTAGTGATATCCCGTGATGTCGTGTGATGTGACTGTCAATTGGTACATGTGCTAGATATGTGTTCCTAGTGCGGTGGTACTAACTGTCAGAGTCTGCTAAGACAGTTTATGGCTTCTGTCTATTTTGCAAGCATAATCGAGGGCGATTACAATGCTTTGGGGGGTATGTCACAAACTGGTGGCGTGGCTGCCTTGTGCACACATGGCTGCCCGGTACACACCCTCCCCGCATGGACAGCCCCAAAAAATGACCCCCGCTGAATTGCTAACGTGGCAAGCACCGTACGGACAGGCCCGCGTTTTGCGACGCAACTCACGAAAATCCGTACAGCTTTTGCGTGGGCACTTTTGCCTTGCTTTATTTTGGCTACGCAAGGAGAAAGAGAAAGACTTGCTTTGATTGCTTTAATTTACAAGCAAGCTTGAGAGAGAGAGAGAGAGAGAGAGACTTGCTTAATTTACAAGGCTTTTAATTTTCATCTTTTGGGGCTCTGCTTTTGGGCATCCCTTGTAACCTTTAAATAAGTGGGCACGCCTCCCACTTCTCAGAGCATTTGGACACAGAGTCTGAGAGTGAGAGCCTCCCACTCGCTTGTACTTTTGCAACAAACTAATACAAAAAGAGTATCGAAAGGGGCGCCAGTCTTTGGGGCCAATATCTCTAGGCACGGAACTAATTGTAAACTCTGAACTGTTTTGAAGTGTATTCTTGTGGTGTCACGGTAGAATCTCAACTTGGAGTGTCCAAGTCTGTTACATTGAAAATGCACTTGTATTGATGAGGTTATAACCCTCACCAGTGCCTGCTTTTGGAGTAGCAGTTAGCTACTCTTGTTCCTGCTCAAAGAGGCTCTTGCCTCGGCACAGAAGCATAAGACCACACAACTGTACATAGGTCAAATGAAGAGCCCTCTTGTGGGGCATCACGTTACTGCACATAGGGAGGGAGAGAGAGAGCAGTGGTGTGTTCAGGACATCAGTTCTTGCACTACATTGTACATGAGAGAGAAAGCTTGCACACGATAGCTCTTAACCTGTGACACGACATGAAAAATGCGTCCCTTGCTAATTTCTACTCGTCCCCTTGGTAAATTGGCCAAAAAGTGCTACTTGGCACTCATGCAGGCAATTTCCCTGTAGTGGGCTTCCCACTTAAAAATCTCTCAACTGGTGCGTCAGTTGACTTTGCAACAAAGTAATAAAATGTTCCCCTTATCATTTTGAAGCTAATGACGCGAACAGATTGTGGCCCAAATTAGCAGTTTCCTAAATTTTAGGAGATGCTTCCATTGGGCTCTCACTGGTCATTTGACCATCTTTCATCACTAGAACCACATCTAAAAATGCAATGTAGCCCAGTTCTCAGGTGATTTTCTCTGGGTGACCCTACCTTGTCAGTGTGTCTTTGTGGAGTTAATTTCCTAGAATCCACCAACTTATTAAGTGCAGCAAGGGAACCTAGATGACTTTGAACTAAGCCTAGACACCCTTTTACTACTCGAATTCCAGTGCCGACCAACTTCCCATCCGCGGGTGAAACTACTGTTTCACATTGGCGATACAATGTCCAACCATTTGCAACTTCAAAAAGAGGGTCTCAAAAATTAAACGAAAATCATCGGAAAGAAACCAACAACTAAGGTTAGCAGTTGCCACGTCCTCGTGACATACCCCCCTCTTGAAATCGCAAACGTCCTCGATTGCATACCATAAATACATGTTATTGATGATCTTGTGTTGTCAGCACTCTTTTATCATCGCATGTATCCGCAAACAATCATAAGACATAGATACAAATGACTTAATGAGACCTTCATATTTTTGTCATTTCCATCTATAATAGAAGTGAACATTATACGTTTAACACTTAAAGAGCAATGCAAACTTCTATTACACTAAATCCATATGTATATTTGATGTACTAGCTCTATCATTACCCCTCCTTTGCACACGTTGTGTTGGGCATACGTAGGCTGTAACCCAAAGGCCTCAAGGTAAAGCTGCAATACATTTGGTGACTCTGACGGTTCATGCTCTTCCATCCACTTTGCATCCATAGGTAGATCGTTCTTGAACTTCACCAAATAGCGTCTTGCAACCTGTCCCTTAACTTTTCTTTCTTTATATGCCAAAATTTGCTCAGGTATTAGGATCTCATTAAGTTCCTCAACTTCTGGTTAATCCTCTTGTGGCGAATCTTCCGACACTTCACCCACAAAGGGTCTTAGAAGACTCGCGTGAAACACATTATGAATCTTCCAAGTGTCAAGCAATTTCAACCTATAAGCAACATCGCTGATCTTATCAAGCACTTGAAAAGGCCCATAGTAACGCATGCTAAGCTTCGAAAACGGGCATTCCTTGCTCCTCGTTTTCTTTAACCTTGCCTTTTCAAACCGCAATAAAACCCAATCACCAGGTGAAAACAACAATTTAGGATGGTGACGACAAGTAGCTCTTTTCTGTTTGGCTTAGAGTCTTCTCCAGGGCAACTTTAACTTTCTTATACATTTCATCCATGTTCTCAACATATCGATCTGCCTCAAAGATCGTGTCCTTTGTATGCAAAATGGGAGGAACCTTTTTGCCGCCTTCAACGATCTCAAAAGGTGCCTTGACAGTTGATGGATGCACCGTATTGTTGTACGCATACTCAAGCATAGGCAAATACTGTTCCCACTTGCCTTTGTTATCTGACACATAACATTTCAGCAGACCCAAGACAGTAAAATTAGCCTCTTCTGATTGTCCATCAGTTTGTGGATGAAACCAAGACGAGAACTTGAGCGTAGTGCTCATGTTCTCAAACGATTCTCTCCCAAAAAAACTTGTCATGCGAGGACCACGATTGCTAACAATCAATTGTGACATACCATGGTACTTGAACCGTACTTACAGGGAATGGCCATTTTCAAGACTTTGTTCCCTGTTCCCATCCTAATTTCCCGTTCCGGATCCCCGTTTTGTGTTTCAAATGTAGGTATCCGAAACAAGGAATGGCGTTCCATGCATGTTGCCGTTCCGCATTCCCCGTTCCAATTTCCTGTTCCGGGTAACTATGACATGAACACATTGTACATGAATAACCGTGCCATCTGATTAGATTTTATCTTCTTCCTGACAGGGATAAAATGGGGATATTTGTTGAACCTGCAAATAATGGTCTATATACCATCATTCCCTGTTGGCGTTCATGGAAGATTAAAGATAAAGTCCATAGCAATGTTTTCCCATGGCTTATCCAGAATCATAGCAGCTACGGTACGGGACGGGACGCAGTGTACGAAATACGTACTAGACGTATTTTGAGAATCAAAAATAAAATACGTCAACTTTTTAGATATGATACTTTAATCATAGTTACCCGAAACGCGGAACGAGAACGACGACGGGATCCCCCAAGGAACAGGGGAACGGTAAGGAGTCCAGAACGGGAACGGCGTCGAACGGGAGGCATAAAAACACCCAAATAATGCAATTTCAAGCTCTGTGTGATTGAATAATAGTAGTGTTAGAGTCCTTTGACTCTAATACTCACAAAAAACTTGATTTGAAGACCACTCAACCTTACTATGGACAACGTGTGTCGTATAGACTTGAGAGCTTGAGGGGAGAGAGAGAGAGAGAGAGATAGAGAGAGAGAGAGCTTAAAAGTGGGAGACTCGACTCTCGAGAGAGCTTGAGAGAGAGGGGGAGAGGGAGAGAGCCTTGTCAACTCTAGAGTCTAGAGTCTAGACTAACGAGGCTAGAGCTTGAGAGTCAAGACTCGAGACTCGAGAGGGTAGAGCTTGAGCTTTGACCCTTGAAAGCTTGTGTGCACTGTGAAGGTAAGGGGTGGAGGGCAAGGGCATTTAAGAAGGGGGAGCCTCACAAGATGAAGATCAAAAATCTAAAAATATGCAGTTCCGGACCGTTCCGAGCCGTTCCGGTACCAAATCCCCCTGTGGAACGTCTAGCCGTTCCGAGCCATGAAACCCCTCCAGAACGCCGTTCCGACGTTCCCAACCCACAAGGGGGCCTTCCTTGGTAACTCGACTTTAACACTAGAATGGTAACCTAACAGGACATAAAAGTGTCCTTTCAAGGTTTTGGGAAAAAATTCCAAAACCATATTAGATCCACTCATTTTGAAAAATCCTTTCATGAGCTTATAGTTTAATAACTACTACATATGGAAAAAATGAGAAACTTGTAATTTTTCTCATCCCTTGGTCACTACAAGCCTCCAAAGTTGATGGCACAATGCATTTTGCCCAAAACAGCAATTTCTTACGGTTGATTGCATATAAATAAGAGTGGGGATTTTTGTAGGACATGAGATAAAATGCCCCGTTAACTTCAATGGGTTGGTGACCAAAACATATGGTTGCTTTTACCTCACTAATTTTTTTTTGGGCAAAAAAAATAGGTACAAAAAAGGTTGCATTTTGCCATTCTGCGGACCTATCATCAAAGTTTTTATAGTCACGCTCAATACAGATACTATATACATGTTTTCTTAGTTCCCTTTGCGCCTTTGGATTCAAAAGGAGCCATGGAGCATGTCAAAAGGATAATGGATCTCTTACAATTGGAACCTTGGGGGCAATGATAAAGTGCTAAATACAGCAAACATAAAAAAACTGGGTTTAGCATTATGACCTCTAGAAACCCATAGAAACTACTCAATATCTAGCCAAGTTTGTAGTCTATGATTAGATATGGTTACTACTTACAAAATACACACAATTGGCCTAAGAAACTAGCAATATTGAGAAAGTTATACTTGCTACTCTAAAATGTATCGTATTCTTCAGCAATCAAAAAACTCAACCATCATCATATACTATGCTATATAGCATATTAGGTCCCCCAAAACTCAAGGAAGATTAGCTTTATGTTATATATTATACTTACACAATCAAAATTAAATTTGGATATCAAGAAAGCCCCCAAAAAAATCATAAAGTGCTAATTTTGGCCAAAAAACAGGATTATGCAATTCTTGTAAATTGGTCATAACTTTCAATGTTAACACTTAGCTCTCCCTACAAGCATCAAAACATGTTGAGAACTATGAAGGCCTAACCTCTAGCCATCTAAACCTCACAAACATGAAGTTTAGAGTGGTATAGTTGCAAAAAATTGAAAAAAAACCGAAAACAAGACCCGTTTTTTTACACAATTTAGGTTCAAAAATGTTGTGCAAGAGTAAGGTTAATGGTGAGATCGATACTCCAAAAAAAATGCTAAGTTTTTTTCAGCAACTTTGTGGATATATAGCACCTAGAAATCCATTCTCATACTCTTCAAATAATTCAAGCAAAATGGTCACTTAACAGGACACAAAAGTGTCCAAGGACATAAAAGTGTCTTGTTACCATTCTAGTGTTAATAAGAACAAATGAAGCGGTTCATGGACCTCCTCAATGACTCTTCAATATTTAACCATAGCACACATAAACAAGCTGTCACCAGCGTGTGACTACTATCTATCCTTTTTGTTGATTTCTTTCTTATTATCTATTTACTTTCACTTTTTGGAAACACCCCTCGGGAAATCTAACTGCCCTGCATTGCATAGCTAGTGTGGAACTGTCCAGAGGGAGTCCAGGCCTGAGGGCAAGAGAGCACTAAGGTTGGACAAGGACTATGGTTAGCCAAGTGGGGTCGTTGACTAGCCAAAGTGGAATCCTTTGCTACAGAGGCTACATTTCAGTTCTGGATGTGGCCGCAGTGTACAAAGAGGGTCGGATGACCTAGAAAGATACAATGGCAGCATCTCCTAAAATTTAGGGAACTGCTATTTTGGGACCTGAAAATGTCTTCGCGTCATTACGTGCAGTTTGACATGGGGATCATTTTGTTACTCTGTGGCCAAGTCAACAGAGGCTGCAGGTTAAGAGCTATGGAGTGCTTGCTTTCCCTCTTATGCACAGTGCGGTGCCAGGAGTGATGCCCTGCACGCTACGCACTGCCCTCTCTCTCCCCTTTGGCAGTATGTTATGCCCCTCTAGTGGGCTCTTCATTTGACCAATGTACAGTTGTGTGGGTTCATGCGCGATTGCCGAGGCAAGAGCCTCTTGCACAGGTACTGGATTAGCTAGCGGCTAATCCCCCCACAGGTACAGGTGAATTCGGAGAGGTTTCACGCCAGAAATCTCGTCCGATTCAAAGGGCAAGTAGCCCTACAGGTGCGGGAGCTCGAGGACTTGCTAGGGATGCGACCGGCACGCGAAACGGAGCCCGAAACAGCGAATTACAGCCTGCTGTGTATTTTTGCAGGTTTAGGGTTTTGGCCCTAAACGGACCCTAATACCCCCAGGAGGTTCGGGGACGCAAGGGGACCGCTGTACAGGCGATCTGGCGCATTTTCAGGGCTGAAAACAGAGAATTCAGCGTGCTGCAGATTCTCGCCAGGTTTTGCAAAGTGCCCGTATGCTTCGGGAAAGTCAGTCAATGCGTGGGAATACTGACCGTGAAGGGTTCTAGTACAGTTATGCTGCCGAAATCGGGCTGGAACAGTGGAAATTCAGCCGAGTTTGTGCGGGGCAGCTTGTAGGAACCACAGCGTTTATTCCCTCTTTTGAACAATAAAGAAATACCGAAAGGGGCGCCTAAGTTAGGGGCCAATCTGGTGTCCGTCTACTCATACAGGTGCAATCTAGTAGCCTGTATCCCTCTCCCCTTTGTTGTGTCTTGAAAGTACAGGTAAAATAGACGACTAATAATGGGTGAAAGCTAAATCAAGGTTTAAAGTAAAGTCTACCGCCCTTTTTGGATTGAACAGGCCGGTTACATGGTTCCATCGACGGGATTAAATCACTTTTTCCCATAGAAGTGAGCCTTGGTCAGTTTTGGGCTTGAAGACACAGGGGATCATAGACCAGACACAGGGAATTGTAATTATGGCTGACAGACCAGATGATGTGACTGAAGAGGTTTCCTCTTCACAGGGTCAACAGACACATGAAGTGGGTGAGTCCTCAAGACCACCACAGACTGATGATGATATATTCAGGACCCAGTTGGCTACTGCTGTGGCTATGTTCACACAAGTAATGCAGAACCCAAGGTTTTTAGCCTTTCTGCAACCTCCTGTTCCGTCTCAGCAAGTTGGGTCACTGGATCATATTCAAAAGCCTGTTAAGGCTCGAGCACAGGTGATTCATACCGCACAGTCAATGGAAACACCTGTACACTTGACGGAGAACATGCAGTCTCCACAACGTATGCCTAAGGTGCAAGAACAGGTGGCTGAGATGCCAGTTTTTCAAGCTGTACCAATTCAGCCCGCCACCTTTCAGCAGCCTATAGCTGGTTCTAATGGGCAGGGAAGCAACTTACAGGCTATGCAACAGGTCTTCCCACCACCTTCAGTACACCCTGGCTATTTTGGAGGTGGATCGGTATTTCAGAGCATGGCTGGTCATGCACCTGGAAATCAGTTTTATACGCCAGGAACAGTGTTTGCGGGTGCTCAAACGATGATGCCTAACCCCATGTACAGTGTCATGGGTATGCAACCAGGGTTTCAAAGCACTCAGGGACAATTTGGGATGCCACAAGCAAATTTTGGTATGGCTGGAATTACAAATCAGCAGCCAAATATGGCATTTCCAGGTCAAGTTAATAGCGGCCAAGGAACACAGATGAACCCTAATAGTGTTCCCATGTTTCAGTCACTTCCATATGACAATTTAACGCCGCTGGAGAGGCCAACTCCGTACAAAGAAGGTGGCAAAGGTGTGTCATTCACGACCTTTACAGGGTTTGATGACAGGAAGAAGGCTCTTTCATTCCTCCAGCAGTTTGACAAGGCCTATGCAGGGGGAAACTTTACAGAGGCTTCAAAGGTCCGCAAGGCAGCCACTTTCTTGACAGGGAATGCGGGACAATGGTGGACAACTTTATTGCTTCAAGGGCAAGCTCCGTCCACATGGATTTACTTCAAGCAGATTTTTGCAGCAACATGGTTATCTGATGATTTTGAAGCAGATGTCATGACAGAATGGCACCAGCTAAATGCTGCCACTTGCAGAAATCTGGATGATTACAATCGGAAGTTTTGGAAAGCTCTACTTCCAGTAACTTCCTATAGGTTTGTGCCATTGACAGAACAGATTGAAAAATACTGTTGTGGCCTACCTAAAGGATTGAGAAAGTACTGTACGAAGACAAAAGTCACTACTTTGACGCAGCTCATCGAGGTAGCAAACACTGGCAATGGTTTGCTCAAGGGAGAAGATTGTGAATTTAACACTGGCGTCAAGGCAGGATCAGGCAAGAAAAATTCAGCCAAGAAGCACGTTCCCAATGAGGCTCCTAAAGGGACTCAGGAGTCGGCCAACGCAGGGAAAGACAAAGCTACGGCTGAATCAGAAAAAGGACCAGCAAAGAAATGGAAAAGACGTTTTCCTCGCAAGTCAGAAGAGCAAAAGAAGGTCCTGAGGACAGAGAACAAATGCTTTATATGTGAGCAGCCTGGCCACATTGCCTACAACTGTCCTACAAAGAAAAGGCCAGCTGATTCTGATGACAAGGAAGACAAGAAAGGAAAGAAGCCCATGGCTGGTCTAGTGCCAGATATGGTGGGCGACAAGCCAAATTCAGATGCGAGTGAGCTTTGCAGAGCATGGGGAAAGGTTAGGGATCAAACAGTGCTTATCTTCTTTGATCCAGGTGCCAAAGCCAACTTCATTTCCCCAGAATTGGCTTCAAAGTTGGGAATCAGACCTGAAGAGATGGGGTATACAGCAGAGGCAGCTTTGGCATGTCCTGGCCATACAGAGGCTGTGACACCCATCATTGGAAAGTTGCGTCTACATATCCAGTCCTATGTAGATGCTGAAGAATTTTACATCATGCCACTGGACGGATGTGATGTGTTGTTAGGTATTCCTTGGTTATTTCGTGTACAGGGAATCATGGATGCCTACAACAAAAAGATCACTGTACAGAGCAGGGGAAAGACTCACATTCTGGATGTAAAGCTTAAAGGGGAGTCTATTCCTACTGTATCAGCTTCTGCTATTACTTCTGTAATGAAAAAGCATCTTTCTGCGTACTTGGTTTTTGCACGTGAAGTGTCAGATTGTGATGAATCAAATTTATCTGTGCTAGATAAAGAAAGGTCAATGTTTTTACAACAGTATAGTGACTGTTTTTCCGATTCATTACCGTCTCAATTACCGCCAGAGAGACCCGAGGACCATGCGATAGATTTGGTGCCAGGCTGTAGCCCACCAAATAAGCCTCCGTACAGGGTTAGTGCGGCTCAGCAGAAAGAGATAATGGGCCAAGTACAGGAGTTGTTAGAAAAGGGGCTGATTCAGCCCAGTTCATCTCCATTCTGTTCTCCAGTGTTGTTGGTGCAGAAAAAGGATGGCTCATGGCGTATGTGCATCGACTACCGTGCACTAAACAAGAATACCATCAAGAATAGGTTTCCTATACCTAGAATTGATGATATTATGGACAAATTAGAAGGAGCAGCTATGTTTAGCAGGATAGATCTAAGGAGTGGGTATCATCAGATCCGCATTAGATCAGAGGATGTGCACAAGACTGCTTTTAGAACGACGTTTGGCCTTTACGAATTTTTAGTGATGCCCTTTGGTCTCACAAACGCTCCTGCTACGTTCAATAGGATGATGGACAGAATTTTCCGTCCACACCAGCAGTTTGTTGGTACATTCTTTGATGACATGATAGTCTACTCAAAGAATGAAGAGGAGCATAGGCATCACTTGGCCATTGTGTTCAAAGAGCTACGCAGTCATAGGTTGCTCATCAATGCAAAGAAAAGTGAGTTTTTTCTGGAAGAGATTCACTTTCTGGGACACATTGTCTCAAAGGACGGTGTCAGAATGGATCCTGCAAAAGTTGAAGCGATCAAGTCATGGCCAAATTTGAAGACGGTGCATGATGTCCGAAGCTTTTTGGGACTATGCTCCTATTACAGAAGGTTTATCCGAAATTTCGCTGAGATTGCTTCACCTTTACATGCTCTTCAAAAGAAGGCAGTCACCTTTAGATGGACACAGAAAGAGATTTCAGCTTTTAATCTCTTAAAGGAAAAGATGACTTCAGATCCAGTCATTGTGTTGCCAGATCTTAGGAAGTCATTTGTGGTCCAGTGCGACGCCTGCGGTAGTAGCATTGGTGCTGTGCTAATGCAAGATGGCAGGGTAGTAGCCTATGAGAGCAGAATTTTGCAAGGGCCAGAGATGACCATGCAGGTCTATGAGAAAGAGTTACTGGCTGTGATTCATGCGCTCTTAAGTTGGAAACACTACCTGCTAGGTGCAGACTTTGTTGTCCAAACGGACCATCAGACCTTGCGATACTTCTTGACACAGACAAAGTTATCTGAGAAGCATATGCGATGGGCAAATATCTTGTCCATGTTCCATTTTCAGATTGTGCATGTGGAAGGCAAGAAGAACGTTGTGGCTGATGCCTTGTCAAGGAAGCCACAAATTTCAGCTGTGTCGATTCCTTATCATCATGAACTTGATGATATGAGAGAACAGTATGCAAATGATGAAGATTTTGCAAGGGTCTTCGAGCAACTAATGGATGGACAACGTCATGAACACTATCTTCTTAAAGACGGGTTCATGATGATGCATGGCAGATTGTGTGTCACAAAGCCATTGCGACGCAAAGTTATGGAAGAGAGTCATGTCCCACCGTATGCAGGGCATCGTGGTATCGATGCTACAGTTAAAGCGGTAGAGACATTCTTCTATTGGCCTACATTGAGAAGGGATGTGGATGCCTTTGTGCGAGAATGCCTAATATGCCAAAAGGTCAAGTTTGACAGGCAAAAGGCACCAGGGTTATTGCAACCACTACCTATTCCAGATAAACCATGGGAAAGTATTGCTATGGATTTTATCTTTGATCTTCCGAGAACGCAGACAGGAAACGATGGTATTTGGACCATTATTTGCAGATTCAGCAAACAGGCTCATTTTATTCCTGTCAGGAAGAAGATAAAGCCAGATCAGATGGCATGCTTGTTTATGAGCAATATTTTCAAGTATCATGGCATGCCACAGTCGATTATTAGCGACCGTGATCCACGCATGACTAGTTTGTTCTGGAGAGGCTTGTTTGAGAATATGGGTACCACGCTCAAATTCTCTTCGTCATTTCATCCTCAAACAGATGGGCAGTCAGAAGAGGCAAATTCTACTGTCCTAGATCTGCTGAAGTGCTATGTGTCAGAGCATAAAGGAAAGTGGGAGCAGTATTTGCCATTGGTGGAATATGCATACAATAATACAATGCATTCATCAACTGGCAAGGCACCTTTTGAGATAGTTGAAGGTGGCAAGAAAGTTCCTCCCATACTGCATACAAAGGACAAGATATTTGAAGCAGATAAGTATGTTCAGGACATGGATGAAATGTACAAGAAGGTCAAAGTGGCCTTAGAAAGGACTCAGGTAAAGCAAAAGAAAGCAGCTGATCGTCACCGTCGTGAAGTGGTATATTCACTTGGTGATTGGGTGCTTTTACGCTTTGAAAAGGCAAGGTTAAAGAAGATGAAGGGCAAGGAAAGACTGTTTCCAAAGCTCAGCATGCGTTACTATGGGCCTTTTCAAGTATGCGACATAATCAGTGATGTTGCATATAGGCTGAAATTGCCTGACAGTTGGAAGATTCACAATGCGTTTCATGTGAGTCTTCTCAGACCCTATGTGGGTGATGTGCCATAACATATGCCAGCTGAAGATCAGCCGGAAGTCGAGGAACTTGACGAGATCTTGGTCCCTGAACAGATTTTGGCACACAAAGAAAGGAAAGTGAAAGGCAAGGTTGCTAGGCGTTACTTGGTAAAGTTCAGAAACTATCCACCAATGGATGCTAAGTGGATGGAAGAAGGTGAACTTGCAGAGTCACCAACTGTGTTATCACTTTACCTGGAAGCCTTCGATTTGCAACCTACCTTGACCCCTTGAGTTTCAAAGCTAAATGGATTGTCAGTGTGACAATGGCTTCTGAAACAAATGATGTACAAGGTATTTAAAGTGAGCTCAAATCAAATACCTGTTACATGAATGTTAGAGCTGTACAGATTGTCAGTTTGGCAATTGCTCTTATGGAATGTCCAAAAGTTTGATTAGTGCTATAGAAGTGAGAATTTCTTGTCAGTTTGTCAAGGATACAGTGATTGCTTCTATTGAAGAGTACATGTGTAACTGCATTCTTAAACTGTCGGTTTGGGTATGCTCGAAAGTGTTACGGGATCCAACGTGTACTATAAGACAGTGGCAAAATGTGCAGCTACCATTTTGTCATTGGAAAGTTAGTGACTCAAAGCAATGGCAGAGTGCGAAGCTACCACTATGTCATTGGGACAGGGTTCACACGCAGGCAATACATGAGTCGACGAGGTGTTGAATACACCAGGGTTGACAATGAGCATGTATGTGTCGTATATGTGTCGACAGGTGTTGAATACATCAGTGTTGACAGTAAGCATGTACGACATAGATGCAAACGAGGACGTTTGAGATTTCAAGAGGGGGGTATGTCACCAGCGTGTGACTACTATCTATCCTTTTTGTTGATTTCTTTCTTATTATCTATTTACTTTCACTTTTTGGAAACACCCCTCGGGAAATCTAACTGCCCTGCATTGCATAGCTAGTGTGGAACTGTCCAGAGGGAGTCCAGGCCTGAGGGCAAGAGAGCACTAAGGTTGGACAAGGACTATGGTTAGCCAAGTGGGGTCATTGACTAGCCAAAGTGGAATCCTTTGCTACAGAGGCTACATTTCAGTTCTGGATGTGGCCGCAGTGTACAAAGAGGGTCGGATGACCTAGAAAGATACAATGGCAGCATCTCCTAAAATTTAGGGAACTGCTATTTTGGGACCTGAAAATGTCTTCGCGTCATTACGTGCAGTTTGACATGGGGATCATTTTGTTACTCTGTGGCCAAGTCAACAGAGGCTGCAGGTTAAGAGCTATGGAGTGCTTGCTTTCCCTCTTATGCACAGTGCGGTGCCAGGAGTGATGCCCTGCACGCTACGCACTGCCCTCTCTCTCCCCTTTGGCAGTATGTTATGCCCCTCTAGTGGGCTCTTCATTTGACCAATGTACAGTTGTGTGGGTTCATGCGCGATTGCCGAGGCAAGAGCCTCTTGCACAGGTACTGGATTAGCTAGCGGCTAATCCCCCCACAGGTACAGGTGAATTCGGAGAGGTTTCACGCCAGAAATCTCGTCCGATTCAAAGGGCAAGTAGCCCTACAGGTGCGGGAGCTCGAGGACTTGCTAGGGATGCGACCGGCACGCGAAACGGAGCCCGAAACAGCGAATTACAGCCTGCTGTGTATTTTTGCAGGTTTAGGGTTTTGGCCCTAAACGGACCCTAATACCCCCAGGAGGTTCGGGGACGCAAGGGGACCGCTGTACAGGCGATCTGGCGCATTTTCAGGGCTGAAAACAGAGAATTCAGCGTGCTGCAGATTCTCGCCAGGTTTTGCAAAGTGCCCGTATGCTTCGGGAAAGTCAGTCAATGCGTGGGAATACTGACCGTGAAGGGTTCTAGTACAGTTATGCTGCCGAAATCGGGCTGGAACAGTGGAAATTCAGCCGAGTTTGTGCGGGGCAGCTTGTAGGAACCACAGCGTTTATTCCCTCTTTTGAACAATAAAGAAATACCGAAAGGGGCGCCTAAGTTAGGGGCCAATCTGGTGTCCGTCTACTCATACAGGTGCAATCTAGTAGCCTGTATCCCTCTCCCCTTTGTTGTGTCTTGAAAGTACAGGTAAAATAGACGACTAATAATGGGTGAAAGCTAAATCAAGGTTTAAAGTAAAGTCTACCGCCCTTTTTGGATTGAACAGGCCGGTTACACAAGCACCATGAAGCTCTAAAACACAATTGATCAACTAGAAAAAGAGATACATTTTGAGCAAAAAAACATTAGAATAGAAAACGTTATGAGACCTATAGTACGTTTCAATACGGGACGTCATGTATTCTAAATAAAATACGTGTATTTTAGCTGCTATGTCCAGAATCGACAGTGGCTGTAACAACCTTGGTGCCTTTTGCCTGTCAAACTTGACCTTTTGGCAAATCAGCATGCTCGTACAAAGGCATCCACATCTCTTCTCAAAGTAGGCCAATAAAAGAATGTCTCTACCGCTTTAACTGTCGCATCAATACCATGATGCCCTGCATATGGTGGAACATGACTTTCTACCGTGAGCTATGTCGCAATGGCTTAGTAACACAGTCTGCCATGCATCATCATAAAACCGTCTCTGAGGAGATAGTGCTCATGATGTTGCCCCTCTTGCAACTATTCAAAAATCCTTGCGAAATCTTCATCTATAGCATATTGTTCCTTCATGTCATCAAGCTCATGATAATAAGAAATTGACACGGCTGAAATTTGTGGCTTTCTTGATAACGCATCAGCCACAACATTCTTCTTGCCTTCCACATACATAATCTAGAAGTGGAACATAGAAACAATGTTTGTCCGTCGCATATGCTTTTCGGATAGCTATGACTATGTCAAGAAGTATCGCAAGGTCTGATGATCTGTCTGGACAACAAAATCAGCACCTAAGAGATAGTGCTTCCAACTAGAAAGCGCATGAATCACGGCCAAAAGCTCTTTCTTGTAGATTTGCATTTCCTTCTCTAGCCCTTGCAAAATTCTGCTTTCATAAGCTATTGCCCGTCCATCTTACATCAGCATTGCTCCGATGCTATTGCCACACGCGTCACACTGGACCACAAATGACTTCCTAAGATCTGGTGAAACAATCACGAGATCTAAAGTCAACTTTGTATTCTCAACCATCAAGATCTTCTTTTCCTCGAGCGACTTACGCACAAAAGGCTTTCTTTTCAGTTTCTTTGCCTGCGCTCCAGAAGTTTTGGCTCAGTCCTTATCCTTGTTGTCCTTTTCTGAACCTTGTGATGCTTCAAGAGCCGCTTTTGCAACGGGCTTCTTAGCTGAATTTTTCTTTTGATACCCCTCTTTTACGTTGCCCGGAAATCCACTGTCCTCTCCCTTCAACAAGGCAAGACCAATGTTGGCAACTTCCATAAGCTGAGTGAGGGTAGCCACTCTGTTCTTTGTACAATAATCTAAAAGCCCTTTAGGCAACCCACAACAATACTTCTCTATCTGCTCTGTCAAAGGCACGAGCCTGCAAGAGGTTGCTGAGAGCAATGATTTACAAAACCTCCGATTGTACTCCTGATGGCTCTTGCAAGTAGCCGCAATCAGTTGGTGCCAATCCGTCATGACGTTGGCTTCAAATTCATTTGACAGCCAAGCAGATGCAAACATTTGCTTGAAGTATATCCATGTGGCGGGTGCCTGTCCTTGCATCAAGAGGATCGTCCACCATGTAAGCGCATTGCCTTTCAAGAAGGTGGCAGCTTTCCCGACCTTGGAGGCCTCTGTAAAATCCCCCCCTGCATAAGCTATATCAAACTGTTGGAGGAAAGTAAGAGCCTTCGTCTTATCCTCAGAGCCGCTGAAAGTTTCAAACTTAACAGTTGCACCATCTTCTTTTGTAAGTTTTTGGTTTCTCCAATGCCCCCAAATTGTCATAGGGAATTGCTTGCAACATAGGCACTGTGATAGGGATCATCGACGCATCTTGGCCATTGACATTTTGCGTCATAGGTGCCATATCTTGCTGCTGTCCAGAAAAACCAACCATACAAAATTACCCTGTGGCATCCCAAACTGGCCCTAATTGTTCTGAAAGCCTTAATGCATGCCAATGCTACCATGCATGGGTTTGGCATTATGCCTTGCATACCCCCAAACACTGTTCCTGGTATATAATTGGTTTCCAGGCGCATAACCAGTCATACTTTAGAACACAGATCCACCCCAAAATACCCAAAATGTACCATGGGTGGTGAAAAAACCTGATGCATTGTCTAAAACTCGTTCCATGTCCCTACAACGCAACATGCGGGCTTGGAAAGGTGGCGGGCTGAACTAGCAAGGCCAGAATAGACGTCCTAACCACATGTTCATGAACGGAAGGAACCTGTTTTGAAAACCTTGACTCCGCAATGTACGAGTACTCCCTATCCTGCTTGGATACATAAAGTACATGGACTTGAGCCTCGACGGACTCTACTGACTATGTGAGTTGCCTTGTCGGCTGTGACACTGGTAGCGATTGCAAAAACTCCATAAACCTTGGGTTCTGCGCCAGTCGAGAAAACACGTTCACAGCGGCACCTGACTGAGTCATAAACGCGTCATCTTCAAGTTACCCAGTCATAAAGCCCTGCACTGGTGGAGCATTCACATCAACAGGAGATACAGACGAGGGTGGCCGTGAACTCTCACCAACCTCGAACACTATTGGAATTTCCTACATGTCCTCCTTCAAAGAGGAACCCTCTTCCATAATGTCTTTCTTGTTGTCGGCCATAGTGTAACCCCGTGCTCTTGTACTGTACTCTGTCTTCACCAAAAAACAATCGGGGCTCACTTCTTGAGGAAAGTGATTCTGTCCCTCCAACAGAACCATGAAACCGGCCCATCGGCCGGTAGACTTTGGCTTTCACCCAAAACTCTACTTTAAGCTTTAACACATAGAGAAACCTTGCAAAAGGAACCTATAACGGGAATTAACACTTCAACGCACACACGGCTCGGAAGCGGTGCCTGCTTTTGGAGTAGCAGTTACCTACTCCTGTTCTTGCTCAAAGAGGCTCTTGCCTCGGCACAGAAGCATAAGACCACACACCTGTACATAGATCAAATGAAGAGCCCTCTTGTGTTGCAACACGTTACTGCACAAAGGGGGGGGGGGGAGAGAGAGAGAGAGAGAGAGAGCAGTGGTGTGTGCAGGACATCACTTCTTGCACTACACTGTACATGAGAGGGAAAGCTTGCACACAATAGCTCTTAACATGTGACAGGACATGAAAAATGCGCCCCTTGCTGATTTCTACTCGCCCCCTCCTCACATTTTTTGTAAATTGGTCAAAAAGTGTCACTTGGCACTCATGCATGCAATTTCCCTGCATTGGGCTTCCCGCTTAAAAATCTCTCAACTGGTGCATCAGTTAAGCAGAGTAATAAAATGTTCCCCTTGTCATTCTGAAGCTAATGACGCGAACAGATTTCATGGCCCACAATAGCAGTTCCCTAAATTTTAGGAGATGCTTGCATTGGACTCACCACTGAAATCACATTAAAAAATACAATGTAGCCCAGTTCTCACGTGATTTTCTATGGGTGACCCCACCTTGTCACGCCTATAAGCGTACAACAGTCTGTTGTACCACGCTCTTTCATAGAGATGCAACAAAACATAAGTCACAGCTTGCCCCGCCTACCTTGGATGTGATCGTGATTATATCAAATTGACTTACTTCTGGCGCTTCGCCCGTGAAGTAGTTCGTTGTGATGAAATAATTTTAAACATTTAATATCTAATTGTGTCCTTGATAGAGTGGTTGGTGTTATGGCGGAAGCGTTAACAATGATTAGGTGAAATTGATTCCACCGTACTAGTACGCCATGCATGCAAAGCAAAGAAATAAAGTTGTAAGCCCTTGGCTAGAATGACAATGTAGTGAGCAACATAGAATTGCAAATGCAAAAGTGACATTACACAATAAGGCTATTATACAATCCTTTTTGGTATACTTTCCAAAGCAATGTAAGAACCATGTAAATGCTCTGCCTGTTTTCTTTGAAAGGAGAGGGGGAAAAGTGACTTGCCTCATTTCCAACGCCCGGCTGAAAAGCTCCGCAGCCTGCTCATAGTCGTTAGTGCGAAGAGATTGTCGGCCCTGTTGAAAAAGCTTGTCAGCTTCCTCGAGAGTTCCAATAGTGGGGGACCGTCCATCAGTAGCTTCATCTCCATCTTGAGCTTCTTCATCTGAAGGATCCTCTACGACAGCATCATCGGTGGAAGCACAAACAGGCTCTTCATGTGAAGTTTGAGCAGCAAGGGAAGCAGGGGCGCCATCATTGCTTGCAGGGGGGTTAGCCATGGTAACAGGGGAGGCAGGAGGGTGCTCCACTACAGCTTCCGCTGGAGCTTGCGAGGCTGCCGCAGAAGCCTCGGCTGAGGTAGGCTCGAGCTCCCCTACAGACAGCATGGTCGACCTGCAGTCAGGATTAGGGTTGGAGGTAGGGATTCGCTGGGGGAACAGAACAGAGGTTCCGCTTGCTGAGGATACACAGCAAAGTAGCAGAGAGGCGCGGGAAACTTTTTCCTCCCCGGCACCGCGTGTTTTGTTTCGTATTCTCTGAGGTACGCAAGGATCGATCGCTACGCCCTGTGTGGTTAGTATGGTTTTCCATAATTTCAATACATTGTAGATATTTTCACGTCTAAGACTGTCTTTTTTGCAATTGCCACATTATGGAACTCACAGAAACTAGTCTTGCTTGGTGGGCCTTTGCCATACATAATTTGATAGATTTTGGAGTGAAGCTCTACTTTGGTAGTTGTTTGCAAATTGTACCATTCAACCTAGTTATATCAACCATTTAGTCTCTAAACCATGGAACCATCTTTGAGACACCCATCTTATTTTCAATCAAGCGTAGTCAATGTTTCTTTATTTCAATATATAGGTTGAATCGTCAAACTATGAGAAAAGAAATGCATGTCTATTTGATACATAGATACGATGATCAAAATTGAGCATGCAACACTGGTGAGGAAAACATATGGCTAAACTAAACTTAAGGAAGCTTTACACAAAAATACAGAAAGCATAAACAGATTATAAAAGTTGAACTACACTACCAACGTGGTAATCATGTACAAATTTCATCCCATCGTGCAAGTCAGAGGACAATGTTTGAGTAAAGCTACAAAAAAAAGCAATGTGAATAATTAAACATATCGTCTTGCAATGAAACGTCACAGACTGAGACTACAAAGTATATAGTGCACATCATGTAGAGGTGCCATACAAAAGTATGGTGGAGAGCTGGCGCTGTCGTCTCTCCAAAAATTATAAGAAACGGAAGACATGCCCTGCCACGTGTCGTTTATGTGTTGCACCAAGCAAATGCATAGTCATGGGGTGTTGGATATAGATAACAAACCTTGTAGTGTTGTCAAGCTAGAGTTGCGCTTGTGCAATTGAAACATCCAGTGTTGTGAATATATGTCCTTCCGGCCACACACAAAACACGCATAAGATATATCATAATAATCAATATCTAATTCTCCTAAATGATTTTCTCATGTTAAACTGATCATTTAATATGGGGAAGTGCCAGGGGAGAAAAAGCTAGAATATTGGTTAAGCTAGCAAACCGGCCACAGTAGGGATCCAAAGGTGGGAAAATAGGGATCCAAAGGGGGGGCCATCTGCAAAAGAGCCATGTGCATCAATGGGCTAAAAAGACCCTAAGGTTCAGCCCATTAAGACTTCCAAAATGCTAAGGTTCCAAAATTCAAAGGTTGTGTCCAAAGGTCAACCTTAAGGGAATTGGATGCTTCGTGTGTGTAAAAAAAAGTCTTTGCAATCCCTACTTGGGAGGGGGCGAGCCTTGCATGTAGGGGATGAGAGAGAAATCCACACACACACACACACAAGCTCCCTTTACACAAAGGGAATGAGGAACACATGTCAGCTCCCTAGGCCAGATGCCCACAAGGTGTACCCGATTCCTATTGGATGGCCTTGGAGGTGGACCAATGAGAATTAGGCTAGAGTAAATCTAGTTTAATTAATTTAAAAACACTTAATAAAAGAACCAATGAGAATTAAGTCCTCTAGAAGACTATTGGACAGTCTCCCAAGGGGTCCAATGAGCATTCAACAGCCCAATGGCTTGCTTGATTCCTATTGGCCAGGAGGCAAAGGGGTCCAATGAGAGTTTAGTTGAATTATTAAATTACCTAAAGCTCTCACAAAAGGGGAAAGGGGGACACATGTCAGAAGGCTATCACTTATGCTGCTTAATAGTCATTGGCTAACCCTGGGGAGGTCCAATGGGAGGATAGCAAGAGGGCTCGCCCAAGAGAGAGAGGGGGCCGATTTTTGCAAGGCATTATCACACACACACACTCTCACACAGCCTATGTGAGAAGCAAGAAAAAGACTATCTCTTCCCAAGCTTTAATGGAGAGCTCATCACCTACTCCAAGCTTGTGAGATAGAAGCCTACATCGACACACTCTTGGCATGTGGATGCAAATCCAACCAAGAGCCAAGCTTCAATGCATGCTCATCTCCTCTACCATGCTAATTACTAAGCTAAGCTATGCTAATATGAGTGATTATGTGAGGAGATGTACATCTTTCTCGTAAGATACTCCTTCTTCCTCTCAATCTACTCTCATACCCTGCTAGCTCTCACCATCTTTGAAGGTGTGTGAGGTCTTGGGTCTGAGACCGGGGATAATTGATGTTGTGTTTGCTAAGTGTTTTGCTTAGTGCATGAAGCTTTCATCTTCGTTGCACTAGCTAGTCTTGAAGGAACACAAAGAATTGTATTGTACAATGTCTCTCTTGATGGGAGAAACCATAATACAAAGCCTTTTGGAGGGGGGACCGGCTCCATGCAAATCCGGTCCTCAAATGTTGTCAATAGCTTAATTTCTCTCTCTTTTGAAAGTATTGTTCATGCGATCTAGCTAGGTGTTATGCTTTTTGTTGCTCTCTCCACCCAAGCACTCTTGTAATTCTCATTAGGAATCTATTCTAATGAAATGCCCACTATGTTCATGCTAAATTCCGCTACACACACAAGTTACTAGGCCATTAAATGTTACATTGGTATTAGAGCACAAGGTTTCTCTTTTCTTGCTCAAGAAGGGAGGTCCTCAAGCTAGCTATAAATGGTTGGTATTATTAATTGCCTGTGAGTATTTTTCAGCCTTGCAGTGCGCCTGCCTTCGTGCAGTTAACGGGGCATCACCGTCGAGAGCTATGGTCTTAATAGTGGAGTCCTACGGGGCTTGCCTACGGCTTAACCACTATTGAGCTATAAGAAGCTTGACAGGAGCCGGTGCTGTTTTGGTGTCGAAAGACCCTCTCTTCTATTCCTTGCAATTAATGGTATTCGAGCCGCGGGTACAGTAGCTTGAGTGCTTTTTCTAAAGGGGTAAAGAGGAGTAGCAACTAGGGCTTGAAGTGCCAAAGTACACCTAAAAAGTTTACACCTAAAAGTTGTTAGAATGGCTGACAATAGTAAAGAGAGTGAAATTAATGTTGATAACTTTGATTTTGCTCATGAGCAAGCTACTAATGATGCTTCAATGCTTGTTAACTATCTTGTTTCTAGGCTTCAACAAGCCATGGGTAATCCATCTCTCCAAAGTGAAGTGCAACGGCAGCTCCATGCTCACGGGATTCTCCAAGCTCATCACCATGACGAGAGAACAAGACTCCCAAAAGAGGTCTCTCTCCGATTCGGGAAGAAGAAGGGAATCCGTACGAAGGGCTCAAGAATTTACTTCTTGATGATGCATCTCCTTCCCAAAGGAGAACTCAAGAGCCTCCATCGAAGGAATGAGAAAGAAGTGAGTCTCCCACCACCTCGGTGGAGATGGCTCCACGAAGACGGCGGGCTAAACGCTCTCCATCACCACCAAAGCGGAGAAGACCATCACACTCTTCTCCACGCCATAATTCAAAGAGGGATGATAAAAAGCAAGAGAAGAAAAAGGCGAGAAAGAGGACACCCTCTTCTTCATCTTCTCCATCCTCTTCCTCTTATGAAAGTGATGGTAAAGACGACGAAGATCAAGACAAGAAAAAGGCGAGAAAGAGGTCACCCTCTTCTCCACCTTCTTCAAATTCTTCACCTTCTGAAGAAAGTGATGGTGCAACCTTTGAACCATCAAAAAGAAGAGGCCATAGGAAATCCTATGCCGCATGGAAGAGGTCATCCAAGTTGAAGAAATTCAAAGAGGGAGGGAAGAGCATCTCTTTCCTTACCTATGATGGTACCTTTGGTGCTACGGACAAAGTCTTGGCCTTTATCCAGCAATTTGATGCGGCGTTTGGAGATGAGGGCTTCACGGAGTCCTCTAAGCTACGCCATGTAGCTATGCACTTTCAAAAGTCCGCTAGGCAATGGTGGTCTAGCCTACGAGCCAACGGTGAAGCTCCACGAACATGGGACGCTTTAAGAGCTTCCATTATGAGGTAGGTTTTTGGCCACCGATGCCAAAGACAAAGTACTCACCGAATGGCGAAGCTTAAAGCTCTCTCCCTATGAATCCATCCACATTTATGTAGACAAGTTTTGGGACCTACAACTCAAAGCCACTGTCTTCAAAAAGTTGGATTTTGGAGAGCAAAAGCAACAATTTTGTGCGGGCTTAACCGAAGAAATGGCGGAGTATGTCAACTCCCAAAGGCCATGTACCATATCGGCGGTAATACACCATACTATGGTGGCCTCTCGAATCAATTTTCAAACGGGGGCTAAAAGAAATAATAAGCCCACGGAAAACAAGGGTTCCAATGAGCCTAAGGGGAAGGACAATGTCCAAAAGTCTCTTAAGGGCAACTCCAACAAAGCTAAAGAGAAGGGAGTTTACAAAGGTAAGAACAAACTCTCTCCTGAAGAGCTTGAGTGTTATCTCAAGGATAACCGGTGTTTCAAGTGCGGTGAACAAGGGCATCCGTACCGCGCTTGTCCCCAAAAGAACAACCGCAAAGATCCTCCTAGAGCTTCCTTGGTTGAAATCCAAGAGGAGGAGACTCACCAAATTCATCACAAAGGATATCCTCTATGCCATGCTTGGGGAAAGGTAAGAGAACATGATGCTTTTATTCCCTTTGACCCTGGTTCTACTCACAATTTTATATCTATAGAGTTGGCCACCAAGCTAGGCATACAATCCTACGAGATGGGAGATGTCCTACCCGCAGACAATGCCTTCAAGGGGCAAGAAGCTTCAGTCACTCCCTTAATCGGGAAATTGAGGCTTCATGTCCAAGGCTATGTGGACAAAGAGGACTTATTTATCTCTCCTCTCAAGCATGAGGATGTAATCCTAGGGGCACCATGGTTTGACCGCCTGGCTGCCGATGTTAAATTTCCTGAAAGGAGAATCTCCGTTAAGTTCAAGGAAAAAGACATGTATATAGATGCTAAGGAAATGGGTAACACTATTCCCATTGTACATACACCAGCTTTCAACAAGTCAATAAAGAGCTCTATTTTCGTGTACATGATTTTTGTTAAAGATTCTCAAAATGAACCTAATGCTTGAACAAAAGAAAATAAAAGCAACCAAAAGGAATTAGAGTTATCCAATTTTCTCAAGGGGTTTCAAGATGTTTTTATTGACGACATCCCTTGTGAGCTACCTCCTAAACGAGGTAATGATGACCATGCAATTGAACTTCTTCCAGGAAGTTCACCGCCTAACAAACCTCCTTATAGAGTTTCTCAAGCTCAACAAGAGGAGATTATGCGGCAAGTTCATGAGTTAGTTGAGAAGGGCATGGTTAGGCCTAGCTCATCTCCATTTTGCTCACCGGTGCTATTAGTGCAAAAGAAAGACGGCACATATCATATGTGTGTCGACTATAGAGCACTAAATAGGATCACTATCAAGAATAGGTTTCCCATTCCACGGGTAGAAGACCTATTTAATAAGCTACAAGGATCGACCTACTTCAGTAGGATTGACCTTAAAAGTGGCTATCATCGGATAAGGACAGTTGATCAAGACATTGTAAGGACCGCATTTTGCACCACACTTGGTCTTTACGAATACATTGTCATGCCTTTTGGCTTGACCAATGCACCAGCCACATTCAACCGCTTGATGGAGAAGCTGTTCCGGCCTCATCGAACCTTCACTGGAGTGTTCTTTGATGATATTATCATCTACTCTAATTCATTAGACGAACACAAGCAACACCTCCAGGTAATATTTCAAGTTTTGAGAGAGAATAAACTTTATGTTAATCGAAAGAAAAGTGAATTTTTCTTGCAAGAGATTCAGTATTTAGGTCATATTATCTCTCAAGATGGCATCCAAATGGATCCATCAAAGTTAGAGGTAATAAAAGGATGGCCTAAACCAAGGAATCTTCATGAACTACGAAGCTTTATAGGTATGTGTGCATACTATACAC
Source organism: Adiantum capillus-veneris (assembly GCF_014529385.1). Taxonomy (NCBI): domain Eukaryota; kingdom Viridiplantae; phylum Streptophyta; class Polypodiopsida; order Polypodiales; family Pteridaceae; genus Adiantum; species Adiantum capillus-veneris. The sequence continues at coordinate 59,458,632 of NC_140956.1, forward strand.
GCTTCATAGAAAAGTTCTCACAAATTGCGGGACCATTACATGACCTAACAAAGAAAAGCGTTAGGTACACATGGTCTGCTAAGGAGAACAATGCTTTCGAAAAGCTTAAAGAAAAGATTATCTCTCAACCTGTGCTTACACTACCGGATCTCTCAAAACCATTTGAGGTCCAATGTGATGCTTGTGGTGATTGCCTTGGAGCTGTTTTAGTCCAAGAAGGGCACGCCATAGGCTATGAAAGTCGAAGGCTCGACCCTGTTGAGCAAGCTCTAGGCATATACGAAAAGGAACTCCTTGCAGTTCTACATGCCTTAGACTCATGGAAGCACTATTTATTGGGGACTCCTTTCATTCTGCAAACAGATCACCAAAGTCTTAAGTACTTCATGACGCAGACCAAGCTCTCCGACAAACAAATGAGGTGGGCAAATTTCCTTTCGCAATTTCATTTTCATATTGCTCACATTGCTGGCAAGCATAATCAAGTAGCTGATGCACTCTCAAGACAACCGAGAGTGAATGCGGTTTCCATAGCAGCTCACAATGATCTATCGTCAATGATAGATGAGTACGCTATTGATCTCGATTTTAGTGATGTGATTTCAACCCTTGCATTAGGGAAGAAAGAAGAATCATTTACTTTACAATATGGTTATCTTCTCTATGGCAATAGAATATGCGTTACTAACTCACTACGTGAGAAAGTAATGTATGAATCTCATGCTCCACCTTATGCGGGGCATAGAGGGATTCAGTCTACCTTAAAGGGAATTGAAACATATTTCTATTGGCCTACCATGAAAGTGAACATACAAGAGTATGTTTCTAAATGTGTGGTTTACCAAAAGACAAAATTTGATAGAGGAAAGCAACTTGGATTGCTTCAACCCTTGCCAATTCCTAATTCACCATGGGAGAGCATATCCATGGATTTTATCTTTGGATTGCCTAAGTCTATCCATGGGAATACGGGAATATGGACGATAGTAGACAGGTTCAATAAACAAGCTCATTTTATACCTGTCAAAAAGACTATCAAAGCCCATCAAATGGCAACCCTCTTCATTTCACAAATTTCCAAGTACCATGGCTTGCCAATGTCTATAGTGTCGGATAGACATCCTATAATGACTAGTAATTTCTGGAAGGGTCTCTTTGAGAATTTAGGAACAAGGCTAAATTTCTCTTCGGCCTATCATCCACAAACGGATGGCCAAAGTGAAATAGCTAACCTAACAATTCTTGATCTACTAAAAGCCTATGTAACGGAAGTAGATCAAAGATCCCAATGGGAGAAGTACTTACCCTTAGTGGAGTATGCTTACAATAACACTGTACATACTTCCACGGGAAAAGCACCTTTCGAGGTAATTGAGGGAAGATCAAAAAGTCCCTTGCTACTTAAGGTACATGGGAAGATCTTCGTTGCAGATGAGTATAGCCGAGACCTACAAGAATCTTTTCAAAAGATTAAGGATGCTATCTCTATCTCACAGCAAAGGCAAAAGGCTGCTGCTGACAAGCACAAAAGAGCCCAAGCCTTTAAAGAAAACGATTGGGTCTTATTAAAGTTTCCCAAGGCTCGAATACACGACGGGCAAGAATCCTACGGGCCACCAGAAGTACTATGCTAAACTAGCAAAAAGGTACTATGGTCCCTTCCAGATTCTTAGGCCAATCAATGAGATGGCCTATCAACTCAAGTTGCCCAATCATTGGCTCATACACAATGCTTTCCATGTGAGCCTATTGAAGCCTTACAAAGGAGAGCCACCTCAAAACCAACTATTGAAGACCCACCGGAGATCGAGGACCAAGAGGAGGTGCTGCAGCCCGAGTCCATTCTCCGACATGAAGACAAGGTATTAAGAGGCGGTAAGACTATCCGACGATATCTTATTAAGTTTAATAATTATCCTTTTGAAGATGCTAGATGGATGCAAGGCATACAATTAAAGGATAACCTAAACCTTGTCAATGCTTACAATGCTTCCCAAGAGTAAGCAAATGTTAAAAATGAACAAAGTTTTTTTTTTGTCTTATAAGACTCTCTTTTTCTTTATTGTGCACAAAAATGAAGTAGTATGCATGCTTAGATCAAGTTTGCGGAGACGACGTCTCCCAAACACTAAGTAGAGCTTGTCACTCTACTATGGAAGACTGATAGGACTAATGTGTAGACATGCTTGCGGCAGCCTCAGGCTCTCAAGCGCCAAATGGACTAGTCATCCATTGTGGAATGATGTCGTAGGGTAACACAGGGATCCTCTCCCCGTTAAGAAAAGGACTCATGAATATGCTTTATCTTCTCTACACCATAGTCGAGGACGACTATGATTTCAAGAGAGCGGTAATATCATAATAATCAATATCTAATTCTCCTAAATGATTTTCTCATATTAAACTGATCATTTAATGTGGGGAAGTGCCAGGGGAGAAAAAGTTAGAATATTGGTTAAGCTAGCAGACCGGCCACAGTAGGGATCCAAAGGAGGGAAAATAGGGATCCAAAAGGGGGGCCATCTGCAAAAGAGCCATGTGCAACAATGGGCTAAAAAGACCCTAAGGTTCAGCCCATTAAGACTTCCAAAATGCTAAGGTTCCAAAATTCAAAGGTTATGTCCAAAGGTCAACCCTAGGGGAATTGGATGCTTTGTGTGTGTAAAAAAAAGTCTTTGCATATCCCTACATGGGAGGGGGCGAACCTTTCTTCTAGGGGATGAGAGAGAAAGCCACACACACACACACACAAGCTCCCTTTACACAAAGGGAATGAGGGACACATGTCAGCTCCCTAGGCCAGATGCCCACAAGGTGTACCCAATTCCTATTGGATGGCCTTGGCGGTGGACCAATGAGAATTAGGCTATAGTAAATCTAGTTTAATTAATTTAAAAACACTTAATAAAAAGAACCAATGAAAATTAAGTCTCCTGGATGATTATTGGACAGCCTATGAAGGGGTCCAATAGGAATTGAGCAGCCCAATGGGCTACTTAATTCCTATTGGTCAGAATGGGGAAAGGTCCAATGGGGATTTAATTCATTTAAATCAATTAAGTTTAATTGATTAAGCTTTCACAAAAGGGGAAAGGGGGACACATGTCAGAAGGCTATCACTTATGCTGCTTAATTGTGATAGGCTAACCCTGGGGAGGTCCAATGGGAGGATAGCAAGAGCAATTAGCAAGAGGGCTCGCCCAAGAGAGAGAGGGGGCCGATTTTTGCAAGGCATTATCACACACACACTCTCACACAGTCTATGTGAGAAGCAAGAAAAAGACTATCTCTTCCCAAGCTTTAATGGAGAGCTCATCACCTACTCCAAGCTTGTGAGATAGAAGCCTACATCGACACACTCTTGGCATGTGGATGCAAATCCAACCAAGAGCCAAGCTTCAATGCATGCTCATCTCCTCTACCATGCTAATTACTAAGCTAAGCTATGCTAATATGAGTGATTATGTGAGGAGATGTACATCTTTCTCGTAAGATACTCCTTCTTCCTCTCAATCTACTCTCATACCCTGCTAGCTCTCACCATCTTTGAAGGTGTGTGAGGTCTTGGGTCTGAGAACGGGGATAATTAAAGTTGTGTTTACTAAGTGTTTTGCTTAGTGCATGAAGTTTTCATCTTCCTTGCACTAGCTAGTCTTGAAGGAACACAAAGAATTGTATTGTACAATGTCTCTCTTGATGGGAGAAACCATAATACAAAGCCTTTTGGAGGGGGGACCGGCTCCATGCAAATCCGGTCCTCAACTGTTGTCAATAGCTTAATTTCTCTCTCTTTTGAAAGTATTGTTGATGCTATCTAATTAGGTGTTATGGTTTTTGTTGCTCTCTCCACCCAAGCACTCTTGTAATTCTCATTAGGAATCTATTCTAATGAAATGCCCACTATGTTCATGCTAATTTCCGCTACACATAAGTTTTTAGACCATTAAATGTTACAGTTTTGCTTCAAGAAGGGCACGCCATAGGCTATGAAAGTCGAAGGCTCGACCCTGTTGAGCAAGCTCTAGGCATATATGAAAAGGAACTCCTTGCAGTTTTACATGCCTTACACTCATGGAAGCACTATTTATTGGGGACTCCTTTCATTCTACGAATGGATCAACAAAGTCTTAAGTACTTCATGACGCAGACCAAGCTCTCCGCGACAAACAAATGAGGTGGAAAAATTTCCTTTCGCAATTTCATTTTCATATTGCTCACATTGTTGGCAAGCATAATCAAGTAGCTGATGCACTCTCAAGACGACCGAGAGTGAATGCGGTTTCCATAGCAACTCACAATGATCTAGCTTCAATGATAGATGAGTACGCTATTCATCCCGATTTTAGAGATGTGATTTCACCCCTTGCATTACGAAAGAAACAAGAACCATTTACTTTACAAGATGGTTATCTTCTCTATGGCAATAGACTATGCGTTACTAACTCACTACGTGAGAAAGTAATGTATGAATCACATGCTCCACCTTATGCGGGGCATAGAGGGATTCAGTCTACCTTAAAGGGAATTGATACATATTTCTATTGGCCTACCATGAAAGTGAACATACAAGAGTATGTTTCTAAATGTGTGGTATGCCAAAAGACAAAATTTGATAGAGGGAAGCAACTTGGATTGCTTCAACCCTTGCCAATACCTAATTCACCATGGGAGAGCATATCCATGGATTTTATCTTTGGATTGCCTAAGTCTATCCATGGGAATACGGGAATATGGACGATAGTAGACAGGTTCAATAAACAAGCTCATTTTATACCTGTCAAAAAGACTATCAAAGCCCATCAAATGGCAACCCTCTTCATTTCACAAATTTCCAAGTACCATGGCTTGCCAATGTCCATAGTGTCGGATAGAGATCCTAGAATGACCAGTAATTTTTGGAAGGGTCTCTTTGAGACTTTAGGGACAAGGCTAAATTTCTCTTCGGCCTATCATCCACAAACGGATGGCCAAAGTGAAATAGCTAACCTAACCATTCTCAATCTACTAAAAGCCTGTAACGGAAGTAGATCAAAGATCCCAATGGGAGAAGTACTTACCCTTAGTGGAGTATGCTTACAATAACACTATACATACTTCCACGGGAAAAGCACCTTTCAAGGTAATTGAGGGAAGATCAAAAAGTCCCTTGCTACTTAAGGTACAAGGGAAGATCTTCGTTGCAGATGAATATAGCCGAGACCTACAAGAATCTTTTCAAAAGATTAAGGATGTTATCTCTATCTCACAACAAAGGCAAAAGGCTGCTGCTGACAAGCACAAAAGAGCCCAAGCCTTTAAAGAAAATGATTGGGTCTTATTAAAGTTTCCCAAGGCTCGATTAAGGCACACGACGGGCAAGAATCCTACGGGCCACCAGAAGTACTATGCTAAACTAGCAAAAAGGTACTATGGTCCCTTCCAAATTCTTAGGCCAATCAATGAGATGGCCTATCAACTCAAGTTGCCCAATCATTGGCTCATACACAATGCTTTCCATGTGAGCCTATTAAAGCCTTACAAAGGAGAGCCACCTCAAGAACCAACTACTGAAGACCCACCGGAGATCGCGGAACAAGACGAGGTGCTACAGCCCCAGTCCATTCTCCGACATGAAGACAAGGTACTAAGAGGCGGTAAGACTATCCGACAATATCTTATTAAGTTTAAGAATTATCCTTTTGAAGATGCTAGATGGATGCAAGGCAGACAATTAAAGGATAACCTAAACCTTGTCAATGCTTACAATGCTTCCCAAGAGTAAGCAAATGTACAAAATCTTAAAAACGAACAAAGTTTTTCTCTTATAAGACTCTCTTTTCTTTATTGTGCACAAAAATGAAGTAGTATGCATGCTTAGATCAAGTTTGCGGAGACGACGTCTCCCAAACACCAAGTAGAGCTTGTCACTCTACTATGGAAGACTGATAGGACTAATGTGTAGACATGCTTGCGGCAGCCTCAGGCTCTCAAGCGCCAAATGGACTAGTCATCCATTGTGGAATGTTGTCGTAGGGTAACATAGGGATCCTCTACCCGCTAAGAAAAGGACTCATGAATATGTTTTATCTTCTCTACACCATAGTCGAGGACGACTATGATTTCAAGAGAGAGGTAATGTCATAATAATCAATATCTAATTCTCCTAAATGATTTTCTCATGTTAAACTGATCATTTAATATGGGGAAGTGCCAGGGGAGAAAAAGCTAGAATATTGGTTAAGCTAGCAGACCGGCCACAGTAGAGATCCAAAGGTGGGAAAATAGGGATCCAAAGGGGGGGCCATCTGCAAAAGAGCCATGTGCAACAATGGGCTAAAAAGACCCTAAGGTTCAGCCCATTAAGACTTCCAAAATGCTAAGGTTGTGTCCAAAGGTCAACCTTAAGGGAATTGGATGCTTCGTGTGTGTAAAAAAAAGTCTTTGCAATCCCTACTTGGGAGGGGGCGAGCCTTGCATATAGGGGATGAGAGAGAAATCCACACACACACACACACAAGCTCCCTTTACACAAAGGGAATGAGGAACACATGTCAGATGCCCACAAGGTGTACCCAATTCCTATTGGATGGCCTTGGAGGTGGACCAATGAGAATTAGGCTAGAGTAAATCTAATTTAATTAATTTAAAAACACTTAATAAAAGAACCAATGAGAATTAAGTCCTCTAGAAGACTATTGGACAGTCTCCCAAGGGGTCCAATGAGCATTCAACAGCCCAATGTCTTGCTTGATTCCTATTGGCCAGGAGGCAAAGGGGTCCAATGAGAGTTTAGTTGAATTATTAAATTACCTAAAGCTCTCACAAAAGGGGAAAGGGGGACACATGTCAGAAGGCTATCACTTATGCTGCTTAATAGTCATTGGCTAACCCTGGGGAGGTCCAATGGGAGGATAGCAAGAGGGCTCGCCCAAGAGAGAGAGGGGGCCGATTTTTGCAAGGCATTATCACACACACACACACTCTCACACAGCCTATGTGAGAAGCAAGAAAAAGACTATCTCTTCCCAAGCTTTAATGGAGAGCTCATCACCTACTCCAAGCTTGTGAGATAGAAGCCTACATCGACACACTCTTGGCATGTGGATGCAAATCCAACCAAGAGCCAAGATTCAATGCATGCTCATCTCCTCTACCATGCTAATTACTAAGCTAAGCTATGCTAATATGAGTGATTATGTGAGGAGATGTACATCTTTCTCGTAAGATACTCCTTCTTCCTCTCAATCTACTCTCATACCCTGCTAGCTCTCACCATCTTTGAAGGTGTGTGAGGTCTTGGGTCTGAGACCGGGGATAATTGATGTTGTGTTTGCTAAGTGTTTTGCTTAGTGCATGAAGCTTTCATCTTCGTTGCACTAGCTAGTCTTGAAGGAACACAAAGAATTGTATTGTACAATGTCTCTCTTGATGGGAGAAACCACAATACAAAGCCTTTTGGAGGGGGGACCGGCTCCATGCAAATCCGGTCCTCAAATGTTGTCAATAGCTTAATTTCTCTCTCTTTTGAAAGTATTGTTCATGCGATCTAGCTAGGTGTTATGCTTTTTGTTGCTCTCTCCACCCAAGCACTCATGTAATTCTCATTAGGAATCTATTCTAATGAAATGCCCACTATGTTCATGCTAAATTCCGCTACACACACAAGTTACTAGGCCATTAAATGTTAGAAGATAAATACAGGAGATGTGGCATGTTGATTAAACTTAAAGAGAAGCAGATATAATTTTATATTCTATGTCGAAGGTTTGCTACATAAAGAGTTATGGGTGCTTTTCAATAGATTTTCCCTTGTTAAAATTGCACCATCACTCTCTGCTCGGCCGTCAACTCTTTCTCATGCCTTATGTTGTAGCCAGTTCCCTATTTGCAGTGCGTCCTCTCCTTGTAGACCAAGCAGGGCTTCTCCTCAATTATGCAACTCGTCATCCATGCTATCATACGTAGGGTCTGTCCTCAAGAAGTCTAGGAGCCTTTCTAATTTGTTCATGGGACTGGCTGATGCTTGAATTTGAAAGAGAACTCCACGTTGCGTACTTCCATTGGCCAAACAAGACATTCGCTTGTTGCTTCCCTATGCAAGGTCGCATGATAACGGGCGTGTTGAGTTCGGTGTCTCCACATAGGAGCATTTAGTATGCTCATCACTATTGCCGGCAAACTTGTACTTGTTTATTTTAGTCCTTGATGTCAATCTACATATGTCCTGTTATATTCTATAGACGTTTTATAGCAGAGAATGGCCAGAGACTTACCTGAATTCATCTTTGACCTGATGCACATTTGCAAACCTGCGAATTGCTGCCTTTGTGAACCTCCGAACTGGCGCCTCTACGAACTTGCGACACTGCTTTTGTTTGCTTGCCAACCAACGTCACTTTTCACGGCCTTTAAAAAAAAAAAAAAAAATCATTTATATTTGAAGCTCTGATATGCCACGTGGTGGCTTCTGCGACCAAATAGAGGCAAAAAGAGCCTTTGTCTCACCAAATAATAATCTTCCGAAGAAAATGACCTTGCCTTCTCTCTATTGCCTCTCGTCAACCCTATGCACCCTTTAACGTGCTGCTCCGATCTGCTATTGACGCCGTTCTTCAATTCAACTCAACAACCATCTTTTGGTTGCCACTCAACCCTGTTCTCATGCTCTGCAACAACAGTCCCCTCATTGTCAAAATGGGATTTTTGCTCTTGATGGACCCCTCTCTCTTGGATGACTAGCTTCCTCAGTCATCGATCTCCTTCCTTATCTATGCCTTTGCCATATTGTTCGCCTGTCGAATACTGTTTTACGCTTCCCTCCTCTATTACTTGCACATCGTGGATCCTCTATAGATGGCACTCTTTCAAATCCCCTTCTTTGCTTGCTATCCCCAATATGGTTGTGCAGCTCGTCAACCTCTTTTCCTGCCTAGATATGTGCAGTTGCACACTAATTTTCCTTGCTAGTGCTTGCCATTTATTTTTCTTAACACTTCTCCCTTATTAACAAGTCATGGACTGCTCATAGGGGTTCCTCCAATCACTACTCTGTTACCTCCAAAAGCCAATGGCTCCCCTTCTACAACTCAATCAACTGCCCTTGTCACCTTCTACAACTACTCACGCGCCTCCTGCTCATGCTGCTCGGTCTTTGATGGTCGTGCAAAGCCTCTTGGTCACCCTCGTCTTGACGCCATGCTCTACCAGTGCAATGTTGTTGCATCTCCTTGGAGCTACACATTAACCAACAACCGCGGACATCAAATTCTTCGTTTAATTGGTCATGAGAGATGTTTCTGTTTGTCTGCAGATTGTTTCAAAATGCTTGCCTCATCAAATTTTTCAAATAGGCTATCAACAGAGCTGGACGAGGAGTGCGTCTGAAGTCAACGGCTCAACATACCATGTCTTGCACTAGTGGCAATATTGCCCAATGCCTTTCCCTCGACATTGAGCCGTCTATCACTAATCCCCTCACACACTCTGCTAAAAGTGCAAGCAACTAGTTTCACTGAAGCCACTGGCTTAATTACTTGAGGATAACCATCATAAGCTTCGGTATGATCGATCCTAAGCTTTTCTGACCTCGTTCCATTTCTTCGCCCTCTACTGTCTACATTGCCAAGAGTCTGATAGCATCAACAGAAACATGTGATGAACGAGCCTATGAAGGGAATGAGTTTCGTGATTCGACTCCAGATAAGGCCAACTGATCATCGATTGAAATCTGATATCTTTTGTTTCAGTAGCACAAGAATAGACCTCTGCCATGGGTTGATTGCACAAAATATCTGATCTTTGATTAAGAGTGCTCATCACGCCGGCAAGCATCCGAAGTACCCTCCAGCTTGATGATTTGGGAACAGAAGATCGCACAGAGTGCTCTTTTATTTTATTCACTTGGTTGCTTTTCACGGTGCAGTTTTTTTTAAGCTTTTCATGGCAGCGATGCTTCATTTTTATTCTTTTTTTAATTTAAATATAATGCCACATGGTGGCTTCTGCGTTGAGATACTGCAAAAAGAGCCTTGGGCTCACCAAGTACCAAGAAAGGTACAACCCAACCCATGCAGAAAACCTCACCATGAGGACTTAAGGAGGCTTTTATAGGGAGCTAGCAACCCATACGATCATCTATATATACTATCTCTAATGGGGGGAAGAGATTCCGGCCCCTCCCCCCGAACACGTGGTGCAACCTCCTCACTCGAGTAGATGTGATTTACATGCAGCCCGGTGTCGTAGGCAGACAGGAACTACGCAAAGAGAGAGAGAGAGAGAGAGAGAGAGAGAGAGAGAGAGAGAGAGAGAGAGAGAGAGAGAGAGAGAGAGAGAGAGAGAGAGAGAGAGAGAGAGAGAGAGAGAGAGAGAGAGAGAGAGAGTCCTATGTATGGCCAGTGTACGTTGCAATGAAGCAAAATAGTAGGCTTCTTTGCCGACGACTGTCCCCGTGTACAATATCCGACACGGAGCTGCCTTTCCTGCGTTCAAAATGAGAGTCATAAGACTTTGAAAGGCCCTGTTTGTTGTGTAAGTTGTTCTTTGGGGATGAAGTCATGGCTTGGAGCTGTCGCAGGTACTGACTACATCGGTGGTGCCTTGCCTACGGGTACGGCGGGGGATTGCTTGGTTTCCTTGACATATCATGATGGTTGCTTCTCCTCAGCACCATACACTACAAGAGGTTATATGCACTTGTGATGGCTGTAGCGATGAAACTACAATGGGTTCTTTTATCCCCTGGCGTCGCTAATTGTCATAATAATCAATATCTAATTCTCCTAAATGATTTTCTCATATTAAACTGATCATTTAATGTGGGGAAGTGCCAGGAGAGAAAAAGCTAGAATATTGGTTAAGCTAGCAGACCGGCCACAGTAGGGATCCAAAGGAGGGAAAATAGGGATCCAAAGGGGGGGCCGTCTGCAAAAGATCCATGTGCAACAATGGGCTAAAAAGACCCTAAGGTTCAGCCCATTAAGACTTCCAAAATGCTAAGGTTCCAAAATTCAAAGGTTGTGTCCAAAGGGTTAAAGCTTAGGGGGAATTGGATGCTTTGTGTGCTCTCCAAAGTCAATGCACATCCCTACATGGGAGGGGGCGAGCCCTTCTTCTAGGGGATGAGAGAGAAAGCCACACACACACACACAAGCCCCTTTACACAAAGGGAATTAGGGACACATGTCAGCTCCCTAGCCCAGATGCCCACAAGGTGTGCCCAATTCCTATTGGATGACCCTTGAAGTGGACCAATGAGAATTAAGCTAGAGTAAATCTAGTTTAATTAATTTAAAAACATTTAATAAAAGAAACCAATAAGAATTAAGTCTCCTAGAAGACTATTGGGCAGTCTCCCAAAGGGTCCAATGAGCATTCAGGAGCCCCATGGCTTGCCTGATTCCTATTGTCCAGGAGGCAAAGGGGTCCAATGAGAGTTTAGTTTAATTATTTAATTACCTCAAGCTCTCACAAAAGGGGAAAGGGGGACACGTGTCAGAAGGCTATCACTTATGCTGCTTAATTGTAATTGGCTTGACTTGGGGAGGGCCAATGAGGCTGCAGGAAGAGCAAATAGCAAGGGGGCTCGCCCAAGAGAGAGAGGGGGCTGATTTTTGCTTGGCATTATCACACACACACACTCACACAATCTCATGTGTGAAGAAAGAGAAGACCATCTCTTCCCAAGCTTTAATGGAGAACTCATCACCTACTCCAAGCTTGTGAGATAGAAGCCTACATCAATACTCTCTTGGCATGTGGATGCAAATCCAACCAAGAGCCAAGCTTCAATGCATGCTCATCTCCTCCAGCAAGCTAATTACTAAGCTAAGCTATGCTAATATGAGTGATTATGTGAGGAGATGTACATCTTTCTCGTAAGATATTCCTTCTTCCTCTCAATCTACTCTCATACCCTGCTAGCTCTCACCGTCTTTAAAGGTGTGTGAGGTCTTGGGTCTGAGAACGGGGATAATTCAAGTTGTGTTTGCTAAGTGTTTTGCTTAGTGCATGAAGCTTCCATCTTCATTGCACTAGCTAGTCTTGAAGGAACACAAAGAATTGTATTGTACAATGTCTCTCTTGATGGGAGAAACCATAATACAAAGCCTTTTGGAGGGGGGACCGGCTCCATGCAAATCCTGTCCTCAACTATTGTCAATAGCTTAATTTCTCTCTCTTTTGAAAGTATTGTTCATGCGATCTAGCTAGGTGTTATGCTTTTTGTTGCTCTCTCCACCCAAGCACTCGTGTAATTCTCATTAGGAATCTATTCTAATGAAATGCCCACTATGTTCATGAAACTTCAAAGTTCCCAGTCCAAATTTCCAAAAGCTAAACTTTTTGCATACACCTCACATTTGTTCTATGTATAATGGGGGAAGGGATTTTGACCCCTCCCTAGACACGTGTCGCAAGCACCTTCACTTGGTGAGTGTGGCCTGCAACCCGACGACACAGGTGGCCAACACACTCACAGAGAGAGAGAGAGAGAGAGAGAGAGAGAGAGAGAGAGAGAGAGAGAGAGAGAGTCGACATTGGATTGCACGAGCTTTGCACCAGACCATGATCGCATGTGGGTTTGAGCCTTTGAGCCTTTCACTTTGAAATCACCATTGTAGGGACGAATCCCATACTCTGAGCGAACTTTTTCGAGCGATGATAAGACCGAGCGAGTTAGTGAGAGGCACTTTATCCGAACACACATAGCCAAGAGTTCCTATAAGTCACTCATTTCTCCACTCGAGAGACTAAATAATTGGCCCTAGACATCCTAAAGATGGTGGGGTTAAATTTAAGAATAGATATATGATAAGCAAGAGGTAGGTGCTACCAAACCTAAAACTAAACTGGAGAATTGTTCTTTCTTGTATTGTTTGATAGCAAGTAAAAGAAACCTTGTAACTTTTCCATTGCCTGAAATAATTTTGTAAGTTTATGAAAATCAATTTTCCCAAACATTGGGCTAACATTGCTGACATGCTACCTGTAGGCTTTCTTGTGCATCAATGCTCGACTTGGCAGGCAACCCTCCCTCCCTTTACTTTTGCACTATATTTCAGTATTTTCCAACTCTTAGCTTAATTATAGTAGACCTTGGTATTTTTCAACTCTTTGGTCATGGGGCATTCTTATTAGCCGACTAGTGTGAATATTTTAGGATGTTGCTCTCTCTCTCTCTCTCTCTCTCTCTCAGTGCAGCCGTTTTTTGACCTAGTAGACAGCAGTCCACTCTTTTGATCATAACTTCTTCATCCGAACTCCGATTTGGGTGATCTATAGCCTCAATCGAAGAGCACAAAGTCCTCTACGCATTGATGTAAAGACAGAAATTTTCAGAGTTATGGAAGGCGTTTCTGTAGCAGCATTTCCGAACTGAATAGGTTCAACAAAATTGATTCTCATCTCCTATTTTACATACAATGTCTTCCGGCACTCGCAAGGGTTCTTCTTCTTCAACAAGGTCCACAAACATTGTGGAAAATGATCCAAAATCTCCTAAGTGTGGAGATAGCAACACAACCACCCAACCAACGACATCGAAAACCATGATCATGGCGTACTTGGTATCATTGCAAGAGACCGTAAACAAACAAGGTGAAGACTTACGAGCACTTGCAATGGAGAATGGCACACTAAGGGTACTTGTGGTTGAGAATGAGAATCTCAAGAGGACACTTGAGATGCAAACAACACGTTTGATGCAACTTGAAGAGGAAGTCAAGGAATGTAAACGCTCTCTTGTGGACTTGAATGCTTTGAAGGAGCGGATGAGCAAAGTAGAGCATGACCATGTATTGAAAGAGGAGAAATTTGACACTATGAGCCGGGATGTATGCGACATGAAAAATGTATGCACAAACAAGTCTTGGGCTGATGTATGTGATAGCAATGTGGTTTCTAATTCCTCACTCATGCAAGCTAGGGTTCAAACAAAGAATGTTGAGAATGTGGATGTGGAGGAGTTGAAGGAACGGGAGCGACGTTCCAAGAACATTGTTATTCGTGGAATTCCCGAAGAGAAGTTAGAGACACCTCCTTCTCTTGCCATTGTTATTGAAGATTTCTTCAAAACCCACTTTGGTATGTCCGGAGTTATGGTCTATGGAGCACATAGAGTGGGGAAGCAAGGAGCTCCTCGCTCGGGAGAACGGCCAATTGTATGCACCATGCCGGATGAGACCAAGCGAAAGATTATCCTTGATAATAGTTGGATCTATTTGAGGGATACAAAATGTTTTGTATGTGAAGATCGCACTATTAAGCAACAAAATATGCGTCGCAAGGCATATGAGGAAAAGAATAATAAAAACAAGGAGATCTCTCATGAAGAAAATGTGCCCAAGGAGGAGGCAAGTCTCTCAAGCAAATAGGGATGCGTGACCTATGAGACCGAGTTACAATTGAAAATATGCTTTTGGAATTGTAATGGATACCCATGGAATGCGGGGGTTGGCATTGATGAACTAACAAGCAAAGCCGATGTTGTACTTCTTGTTGAAACTTGGGAGCATGATACACAAAGGATTAACGGCTTGGAGGATTACAATGTACATTCATTGATGTGGTCAAAGAATCTCAAGCAACGAAGAGGACAAAGAGGGTTAGCATGTATGGTTAAGAAAGGATTGGAAGATTTTGTATCAATTGTGAAAGATGACAAGTACAAACGTTATGTATGGCTGAAAATTATGACACCAAAAAGAGCACCCATTTTTGTAGCCGGTTGCTACATTCCTCATCATGATTCTCCCTTTTATGCTTGCATGGATAGAGATCAACCATTTTCTGATTTGGAAGAGGACATTGCTTATTTCAAAGGTGAAGGTGATGTTATTGTATTTGGGGATATGAATGCTCGCACAAAAACACTGCAACATGATACTCAACAATTTGATATGCCATACATTTCAAGGGAGTTGGAGGAAGTTCACTTGTATGATCGTACTTCAATGGATGAGAAAGAGCCGGATCACTATGGAAAGTTACTTTTACACATGTGTAATAGCACGGATATGCTCATTGCCAATGGTGTATCTTTGTGGAGTGGAACCAATGGATTTACATGTAGAAGACATAATGGGGATAGTGTGATTGACTATATGCTACTCTCTGAAGCCATCATGTATCGCATAAAGAGTTTTATGTTTGGTCAATGGACCCCGGAATCCGACCATCGCACCTTATGTATTGACCTTTCATGTGGAGAAGCAACTAAGCATGATAATCTCAGCCAAAGGAAAGAGAAGTTATCACTATGTATGGATTTCAAACGGGCACCAATGTACATTGAAATGGTTGAGCAAAAATTATGGATGACAAAGCTTCAATGTGATGCACCATTGGAAACTAAATGGGAAGCTTTCAAGAAAGCTATTTGTTCTTGTGCGGAAGAATGCTTTGCCATAAAGCATCTCCATGGTATCAACAAAGATAGATCACGCAAAAGGTGGTTTGATAAAGAATGTCAAGATGCTCGAAAGTCCTTGATAAAGTTTGATGCAACTATGGACAAAGACAACTATCAAAGTCATTTGCATACATACAAGGCATTGATTCAAAAGAAGAGAAGAAGATGGGAAGTAAAGCAACAAGAATTTCAAGTCCAAGAAAAGGCACATGCATGTGGAAGATTTTGGAGAAACTTGAGAGGCAAGCGGGTAGAGAATTTTGGTAACTTGAGTCTAGTGGATATGTACACACATTGTAGGCAATTATATGAGCAAGAAAATACTGAAAAAATACCATTTTATGGTTCACTCCCATGTATGCCGTCTTTTTTTACTATTGAGGATGTATGCGGTGGGCTTGAAAAGTTGGCCACTCGCAAAGCGGGAGATCTTCAAGGTATCAAGCCGGAGATGATCAAATGGACGGGAGATTTTACCCATGAGTGGATGTGTGATATGTTCAACCTTGCACTTCAACATGGTATGCCTTATGATTGGAGTACTAATTGGGTTAAGCCTTTGCATAAAGGAGGGGATGTAAAGAATGTAAGCAACTACCGGACTATAATGATTGGGTCTCTTATGGCAAAGTTGTTTGGGTGCATAATGGAGATGAAATTGAGTGATTGGGCTGAAGAGAATGACAAGCGTGCAAAGGGACAAGCGGGTTTTCGTCGATGCCATAGCACCATTGATCATCTTGTCGCTCTTCGTGTTCTCATGGAGGAAAGTCGGTTGAAAGGCAAGCGATTGTATTGTTGTTTTGTGGACTTTAAGAAAGCCTTTGATATGATTCCACGTAACAATTTGTGGAGAAGGATGGAAGAACTCCAAGTGCCAAGTGAGTTTATGCTTGCGGTTTCTCGAATCTATGAGAAGGTGATTTGTCTCAATTGCGCATGGGAAGAGAAATTTCAAAAAATTTTGTAAGCACTATTGGGGTTAAACAAGGATGTCCATTGTCACCAACTCTCTTTGGTCTATGCATCGATCAATTGGAACAAATGGTACTTGACTTTATGCAAGAAGAAGGCATTGAAGAGGTCACTATTTGCAATGCGGTAATCATGCTTTTGTTGTATGCGGATGATGTAGTGCTTCTAGCACACACTTTAGAAGATGCACAAAAGCTTATGGTTGTCCTTGAGAACTTTTGCTTGCATAGTGGGCTGATTGTAAATGAATCCAAAACAAAGGTTATGCTTGTGAAAACCAACCATAAGGAGAAGCCATGCATTGTGTACAACAATGAGACACTTGAAGTTGTTGAGAGCTTTAAGTACCTTGGCCTTGAGGTTCCATCCAATCACAAGTGGCATGAATGTGCTATGCGTCGTTTGGAAGCGGGAAAGAGAGCATATTATGCATTTGAGAACATGTGTAATGCGGGAAACATCAAGTGTTGGGTTCTCAAGAAGTATCTTTTTGATGCATTGGTGACACCGGTTCTTCTTTATGGAGTTGAAGTGTGGGGCGGGAGCATCTCAAAGTCTACTTGGAAAGAGTTTGAGAATGTCCAAAAGCGTTTTTTTACAAACTTTCTCCAAGTTAAGACACAAACACCATATATGCTCCTACTTCTTGAGTCGGGATCTCTTCCAATTGAGGTTATGGGCATGGAAAGGGTTGTGGAGTACATGATAAAGATGCGTCAAAGCCCCTCACATCGACTTCCTACAATTGCATGGGAAGCAAGCAAAAAAGTTCAAAAGACGCATAAAAGCAAGATCCTGAGCACGGGATGGATGCAAGACATAAAGAAGTGGTTTGGGAGATGGGATGCATTACACTTGCTACATGATGCTTCAATTGACTCTCAAGTGAATGAAGCTTTTCTACAACGCCAATGTATTACGGCTTGGGAGAAATCCGGTGGGTCACGCTTCATACATTACACCACCTATATTGCCCCCAACTACAAAACCATGTTCTTCGCTGAGAGAGGAAACCGTACTCACACTTACATGCTTGAGCCTATTCCCTTGTCCGCGATACGCACTATCGCAACAATTCGGCTTAGCTCCCATTTCCTTCGATGTGAGATAGGGCGTTGGGGCAATGGAGAAGAGTCAAATCGATTGTGCACATTATGCTCACTGCAAGTTCGAGAGTCTAAGTACCACACACTACTAGAGTGCTCAGCTTTTGATCACATCCGAACTTGCTTCTCTCACATTTTCAGCCATAACTTAGACCTACACACTTTCCTCTCCCAGCCAAAGTGTGGGCTCTCCATTGCGACTCTCATCACTACAATTTTGCAGCATCGAGAGTCACTCATCAGTCATACACATACTACATCACATGTAACTTTGGTCCCATAGGTCATATTTGACCTCCGAGGACGATAATAAAATCTATCTATCTATCTATCTATCTCTCTCTCTCTCTCAGCTTGCTTCTGCAAAACCTGTGATGAATAGGTGGTAGGTAGCATTTCCATGCCAATGTGGCCTTATTGGAGAGGCGGGCTAAGATTGTTGTGCGGCGCAAGACACGATGAGACTTTGCTAGTTGTTGGCTAATATTGGTGAAAGATAGGGTGAGAATCGAAATCGCTAATGATAATTTTTTGTTGACAAGATATGCAGTCGTTCCATCTAGCTCTCTCTCTCTCTCTCTCTCTCTCTCTCTCTCTCTCTCATAGTATATTAAAAAAAGAGAAAATCACCAAAATACCCCTCTAATTTGTGGAAATTTCAAAATACCTCTCAAATTTTAAAAATTCTCAAAATACCCCCAATATTTTGTCATAAATTCCCAAAATGCCCTTCAAATTTTTTGAATTTTCCAAAATACCCCTCGGCATGAGATTAAATTTCTCCAAAGATATAAAAACTTGTAGCTTTTTGTAAGAAGATTGATTTTCTATAAATACAAGAATACATAAACTTTAGAGATGAATCGCTTCATTATTTTTAGACATAATTGACTTTTTTTGCTATGTAGTTTGTGACAAATTACATGCTAAGCATTCAAAAATGGATCTAAATTGTCAAAAAGAAAATCATAAAATCTTGAACCATCCGACCAAAATAGATACAAGGGTATCTTGAGAATTTTTGAAATTTGAAGGGTATTTTGGGAATTTCCACAAATTAGAGAAGTATTTTGGTAATTTTCCCTTAAAAAATCTTTTTCAAAAGGGAGATATATATATTTTAAACACATTGTAATACTCAAACAAGAAAACTTTATGCACTTGCATTTAGTGAAGGAAAAGTCTATCACTTTGTAAGAGAGAGTTTAAAAGAAAGAAACCTCCCTCAAAGGATCTCCGTTGTTGAGTTGTTGACCCAGATCCTTTGAGGAGGTTTTTTTTTTCCCCTTAACTCTCTCTTTTGGAATGAATACAAAAGCAAAAGTAAATACACTCTCAAGCACATAGACTTTTCTTTTTAGACTTCTACAATGTGTTAGAAAAAAAAAATCTTCCTCAAAGTGTGTGCACCAAGCGCGAAAGGGTCTGCACCAATTTTTGAAAAAAATGTGTCTCAACATAATATCTTGTCGTTTTCAATTTAAGAAATGCAAGTTGAGGGCAAGGGGATCAAGAAAAACTCCACCCCAAAACAGAGAAAAATAATGTGAAAATATATGAAAATAACCTAATTTTTAAAAATTTCTTTGTCGCAAATTCAAGAAAGGGAAATTTGTATGTTTAGAAAAATGGTTTTTCTTGAACATTGGTTTGCACCTTGCATCCAATGCACTCCATTTCAGGAAGAGGTTTTTTACGACGAAGAGAGAGAGAGAGAGAGCCTCACTTAATTCTTTTCAATTTTTATACACATTGAAAAGTTTCAGAAAAAAAGAGTCCATTCACTTTTGTATTTTAGAATGTCTTGTAAGTCTCTTGTCACACTTGGGCACCCGTCCACTCTGCTTTTGCAAATGGTCATTAATCATGCTGTCACATTGGACTTGAAAACAAAAGGACCACATTTTTCGTAGCAAATGGGAGTAGCTCAGGTGGTTAAAAATTCGGCCTAGATGATATCTGTCAGGATTCGACATATCTGAAATGAACTCCTGCGTGCACTATTTGTAGTTGGCTTTTGCTTGGAGAACATGGCCGAGGGTGTGAGACCATCCCTCTGACAAGGTAAGGAGGTCAACTATTTTCTTTTCATCTGCAAATGATTGGCTACCACCTATGTGCTTCCCTGCCCTACTATGACATGGCTACCACCTTTGTATGGCATGCACTTTCCTGCCCAAGTATGACATGTGTCCAAGACAAATCACTCTTATCATTCAAGAGTACTATGAAGTCACTCTCTCTCTCTCTCTCTCTCTCTCTCTCTCTCTCTCTCTCTCTTTGTGATGGAGAAGAGGGCACAACAATTAGGCTTATTAAAATTTTAAGAGCCTTAGAGATGAATATACTCCATCCCAAGGAATGTTACCCTTTTGTGAATTTTAAAATTCAATAGTTTGTGCACTAATTAGCTAGTTACTATACATATTATAAACTCTCTCCCCCTCATGTTTTTGCCTAACTAATAAGCCTCACCCACATATATACCTTGCCTAGCCTGTGCAAAACTGCACCTTCGAGCTTGAACTGCTCCCCTAGTAGTTTCCACCTTAGCTTAAATCATGAACACATGTGCAGTATACGAGAGAGAGAGAGAGAGAGAGAGAGAGAGAGAGAGAGAGAGAGAGAGAGAGAGGAGACATAATCTTGTGTGTTATAGTCAAGAGAGAAGAGAGCGCATTTGCAGCAGGAGAGAAAGAGCAAGGGATGAGAGAGAGAGAGAGAGAGAGAGAGAGAGAGAGAGAGAGAGAGAGAGAGAGAGAGAGAGAGAATATAGAAGAAAACTATTGACATGGCCCTTAGGTGGCATGCCCCCCTCTGCTTCATCCTTTTTATGTTGAGGATGGGGCTCAAACTGCACCACATAGGACAACATGGGTCCATGCTGTATAAATATTCGCTCGGATTTTTGTTCGCTCAAAAAATGTCGCTCCGTGCATGGTAAGACTCCATTGTAGGAAGACCCGACTCCAACCCTCATTGCTCATGAAAAGTGTGTTCAAGCATGGCCTCCAACCAATCAGTAGAGAGAGAGTATGTATTTTCGGCACTTCAATAGAGAGAGTGTAGATGGCAGAGGCAGTTTCACTAGGTGGGAACTAGCTCCTGGAAAGCCGAGCGCGGATCATTCAGTAATTACCCCGACGGTTACCACAGTAACTCCAAGAAGCTATAAATAGGACCCATTACATTGTAATTGGGTTGGCAATTGTTGGTTGTACTTTTGGGGTTGTTTTATCTTTTAACTTCCTACTCTTATACTGTGATTGTAGTCCTGAAGCTGTTCCTAGGCTACATTATCCCCACTTGAACTCTTACTTTGTAATTCCTAATACAATAGTCAAGTATACTTTAGCCAGATATGCTTTGTATCCATTTCTTTTGAATCTGAATCTGAACACTAATTCCAGTCATTCAGCTTGTCTACTTCGTAGTAGATGTATTCCAGTTCATGTAATTGTTCTAGCTCAGTTTCTATCTTTCCTCCTGTCCTACTAATTGAACTAATGAATCACCAGTAGCTGTAAACTCTAACACTGGAATCAACTATCTAAAGAGATTAGCTCCAATTCCATTTTGGCGATCACGGTGGCTAGAGCTGTTGCTCGTTGACCAACAGACTCCTCTCCCAGTTTGAGTCGTTGCCGAAAACCATCCTACCGTGTTGACCCTATTCCTGAGGAGTGAGAAAGAGACTCTGATCCCAAGGATGAATAAATAACTGACACTGAGGCTCAAGAGGAGCACAATCATGCTGATGAGGCACAGGACTCTTAGCATTCCTGTCAGTCCAGACGACGCAAGGCTAAAAGGGAAGAACGCAAGGCCAAGAGTTCTCGGACCACACAAGGAGACAAAGGTGCCAAAGGCAGTAAAGGAAGTCGTCATAGTTCCAGTAGAAAAGCTAGGGAGGAGACAACAACTGAGACAGAGGCAGAAATTAATTGGGATGCAAACACAGACTATTTTAAGAAAGCTTCAAAAAGGAGTCAGGATTCCAAGGTAAGAAGAGGAAGAAATGAGACTGATAGACATGATTACACATCTTCATTGAAAATTTCTTTTCCCATGTTCAAAGGGGGAAAGACGTGTTGGGGTATAGGCGCCTGTGCCTTGCCCGGTCATCTAGAGTCTGGGCGCCCACTGACTCGTATACCTTATACATAGCATAAGTGTATAGGGGGCTGCTCACTCTTTTGAGTCTCCCCACCTATATCTGTGTGTCTCCTTCTCTCTCTCACTCTCCGTCTGTGGTGCTCCCCGATCCCCTTCAATTGGTATCAGGGCGACAGGTGTGAGAGCATAGATGGACGGCTTCACGATGAACTCGTCGGCTATGGCGGAGAGGTCATAGATCTGAGCAAAGAAATAGAGGAGGCTTGTGGATAGCCATACAGAGGCTTGCAGGAGAGCTCTCAGGAGCTTCCTAGTGCTCACAGATCAGTCCACAGTTCCTCTACAGATCAGCCCACTGTGTACAACATCTTCCCTCTTCTCAGCAAGCTTTGCAATGGCTACATCGGCGACAAATTGGAGCTTGGAGCTTCTATAGACATGGAAGCATTGCGATATTGACGCATTCAGCTCACGCATCGAAGTGGGAAGTGAGTTTGAGCCTTTCTATGAGCTCAAAGAAGCACAAAAGAAAGTCGTTCAGTTTTTGGCAGTTTGACAGCAGTCTACTGTTTTGCTCATAACTTGAGCTAGAAAGTTCCGATTCCAAAACTTTTTGGTTCAAAAAGGAGCTGGCTTCAAGCTCTACGACTTTATAGAAGGAATTGTTTTCTGATTTGGAGTGCAGGTGGGTCTGAAATAAAAAACACAGAGACTGTTTTTCAGGACAGTTTTGGGCATTATTGTTTTCTTTGCTGCAGACAACTTACCCGTGCACACTGCAGGTAGCAGACACATATGAGGTGGATTGGTTTGATTTGCTCGATTGTGAGCATTTGCAGGTGTTACAAGATCGGGTTTGACTCCCAGGTACAGGTTGAGTCTAGTACTCCCACAGGTGTTGCCAGTTGTTGCAGTTGAGTGGTTCTTCTGCAGTGTTGTGGCTTGCATACATGGTCTTTGAGCGGGTAATGCTCTATGTATGCTTATGTGGTGAGAAGTAGATCTTGTGAGCAAGTGCAGAGGTTGGTTGTGGATGATATGTATGGTCACCTGTGGTACTCTTTGTGAGCATTTTTTGGACACAGGTTTGCAGAGCTTATGCATGTATGTTGAGTGTAGTTTGGTGCGCATTGATTGCTCATTGTATTGAGCTTGCAGGCCAATGGTTATTTTGTGTTGATAGCCATTGTGCGTCGAAACTCTGGCGAAATTTTCCCATGAGTTTTATGCGTATCATTTATGCGATCTAGGTAGAGATTACGGGTTGCACTCAGCATTTGCGTGCGGTGTTCTCTGCAGGTGGGAGATTTGTGCGTGTGTATGCATCGATACCGCACAGTGTGGGCTTGGTGATTAGCTCACAGATTGCAGTGTAATACTAGAGCAGGCGAGGCTTGTATTGACACTGCGGGAGCTCTATTTTGGAGTGTGTCTCACAAGTTTTACATTGTGTTTCTAGCCATATTTGTAGACAGTTTCCAGGTGTTGTTGGTGAGGTGGTTTTGCTATCTAGCTTGCTACTTGTGCTCATGGCAGAGACAGGTGATCGATCAGATTGTGACCTCTCACAGATGCGCGTGTTTGGTGGCCCAGACTTTGTGGCATGGAGAGATTGTATGCTTGATGCACTGACACAGCGAGGGTTGCATCAACCATTGAGTGGTGATGCATGTAGACCTTCAAACATGTCTGACGATCAGTGGCATGAGCTAGAGGAGATGGCACTATCTACGCTCTCTTTGCACCTTGCGGAATCTGTATATGCTCTTGTTATGTATGAGACTACTTTGAGAGCAGTTTGGCGTAGATTACATGATATGTATGATAGATTTGAGTCATCAAGGACTCGTGTGAGGCATGTACATTCACGAGTACGCCAACAGGTGACATGTTGGTATTGTGTTCATTTTGGACACGTTAGACGACGCTGTTTTCGTCGTATGCGACATCGTAGGAGACATGGCAGTCTCAGAGATGTATGTAGTGATGCCATGGACTCAGTTGCTTTGACAGTTGAGGCAGATGTAGTGTCGGAGTATACTAGTGACGGGGATGTCACTAGTGATGGCATGTGTATGCATCGATACCACACAATGTAGGCTTGGTGATTAGCTCACAGATTGCAGTGTGATACTAGAGCAGGCGAGGCTTGTATTGACACTGCGGGAGCTCTATTTTGGAGTGTGTCTCACAGGTTTTACATTGTGTTTCTAGCCATATTTGTAGACAGTTTCCAGGTGTTGTTGGTGAGGTGGTTTTGCTATCTAGCTTGCTACTTGTGCTCATGGCAGAGACAGGTGATCGATCAGATTGTGACCTCTCACAGATGCGCGTGTTTGGTGGGTCAGACTTTGCGGCATGGAGAGATTGTATGCTTGATGCACTGACACAGCGAGGGTTGCATCAACCATTGAGTGGTGATGCATGTAGACCTTCAAACATGTCTGACGATCAGTGGCATGAGCTAGAGGAGATGGCACTATCTACGCTCTCTTTGCACCTTGCGGAATCTGTATATGCTCTTGTTATGTATGAGACTACTTCGAGAGAACTTTGGTGCAGATTACATGATATGTATGATAGATTTGAGTCATAAAGGACTCGTGTGAGGCATGTACATTCACGAGTACGCTGACAGGTGACATGTTGGTATTGTAGTCATTCTGGACACGTTAGACGGCGTTGTTTTCATCGTATGCAACATCGTAGGAGATATGGCAGTCTCAGAGATGTATGTAGTGATGCCATGGACTCAATTGCTTTGACATTTGAGACAGATGTAGTGTCGGAGTATACTAGTGACGGGGATGTCACTTTTACCTCGAGCTATGCACGAGATGCTATACATGTGGATAGTGCACTCCCTTCGCAGTGCTTGCTAGACGCAGATGCTATGTTTCATGTCACGTCGCATCGTGAATGGTTTTGTAGCTATTCTAGCGGGATGCTTGGCAGTGTACATTTGACCGATGGATCGATGCATGCGATAGGCAGGTGCAGGAGATGTGAGACTGTCATTGCCGAGTGGTGCATCTTACTTGTAGACATGTGCGCTATGTACCAGATTTGACAATGAGTTTGATCTCCATTGGTCAGCTCAGGGATAGTGGATGTTGGGTATCGCTGCTTGAGCGATCTTTTGTGTTGCATTTGGGTTCGCTAGTGATTGCGAGAGGTGCTAGAGTTGGCACATGGTACCCATTGCACATAGTACTGGTGTGAGATGGTCGAGTCTCAATCTTGTTACAGCCATGCAGAGAGCGAGAGACCCGGACAGTCTCTTTTGCTCATGGGTTGCAGGGTGCTTTGCATGGAGTGCAGAGTAGTGAGCTCGTTGTGCACACAGTTGGGGCACGACTCGAGCAGTCACACAGACAGGTGACAGAGTCAGACATGCATGCTTTGCTAGGACTGAGCAAAGTAGAGAGTCAATTGTGCGAGATACTTCTATGCAGGATAGACAGGTAGAGCGGTCTTGCTCTAGTGAGTCACGACAGGAGGACGTTGTGCAAGAGTCTATGCATACGGAGTTAGAGCATGAGAGCTCTAGTGAGTCACAGCAGATTGAGTGGTCATGTTTGCATTGGATGATTGCAGAGGAGGCTAAGATGTCAACGATTATGCAGTCATTCCTTTCTATGCTTGACAAAGAGCATGGGGATATAGTTGTGCAGGATATGTCTTCCAGCAGACACCTAGAGCAGATGGTTTGCTCTGAGGTTGCACGACAGATTGATGCGTCTTTTACGGACAGTCAGGAGATGCATGTGGCTGACACGCCTTGTCAGTCAGAGATGCCTATTGCCAGGGATATGTATATTGATGCATGCTCCATAGAGCTAGCAGGGTCCGCTAGCATTGCATCGGCATTCGGTGGTCTCATGTATGAGATGCTGATCTTGAGACCGGATATCGCAGCTGCAGTGGGAGCATTTGCAGTTGGGGTTGTCAGTCATTTATTGATTGATGATGGCAAAGTGCAGGAGGGAGATATGCAGGTATTGCGTACATACTTGCAGTACGTGTGCGGTACGTTTGGTGGTGTATGGACTTACACGGGAGCAGGACAGCCGGATGCACACGATCACAGCCAGCCAGTGGGCATTGGTTGAGAGCGGTTTTCTCTTGCCTTTTGTGGTCTTTAGACTAGGTTCCCTTGCTTAAATGCACATTCACCTTTAAGTCTGGGCGCCCACTGACTTGTATACCTTATACATAGCATAAGTGTATAGGGGGCTGCTCGTTCTTTTGAGTCTCCCCACCCATATCTGTGTGTCGTGTGTCTCCTTCTCTCTCTCTCACTCTCCGTCTGTGGTGCTCCCCGATCCCCTTCAAGAAGGAGGACCCGAATGTTCATATCCAAGCCTTTGAGCAGTATGTTGAGTTAAAAAAATATTGATGACGATGATTGGGGTGACTACTTTCCACAAACATTAAAGGAGGTAGCAAGGAAATGGTACTACCATTACCCAGCTTGTCAACTCAGATTATATAATAAACTGCTTAAAGCTTTTCGAATGGAATATTCAGACAACAGAGGGGATGAGAATATACTATGTGAGTTGGATAAGATAAGGCAGGGAAAATTGTTAGTCAGAAGCTATGTTGAGAAAATCAAGGAACTAACTAGACAACTGCAGGAACCACCATCCGAAAAGCGGTTGCGAGCATGGTTTTTGAATGGGTTTCGCAGTAAGAAGCTTAGGGAACAGGAGGTGTCGGCACCAACCAAGAAATTCAATGATTTGGTGCAGCGGGCCCTGAAGTTAGAACAACAAGCTAAGAAGGAAAAGAGTCATAAGAAGAGGAGGTCTAGTAGTATGCAGCACTTCTACTGAAGATTCTGAGTCCAGTAGAGCCTCCAGTAGCTCTGAAAGCATTTCAGATGAAAGAACCAAAGTCAAGACTAAGAAAGGATCTTGGTCTAGGAAGATTGAAGAGATGGTCCGACAAATTGTTGAAATTAGCCAGACCAGACAACCTGTAAGAAGAATGGAAACCTAGTGTTCAAAGTGTAAATCTAAAGACCATGTTTCAAACGAATGTCCACATTGCACTTATTGCAAAGCCTATGGCCATCTATGGAACAACTGTGGTATTCGAATTCATCATTTTAAGAACGGAAAAGATTTATCAGTGGTAGCATTCACTAATGCTGAACCAATAAGAGTGGAAACTACCAGTGTTTCTCAAGAAGAGAAACCGGGTGTAAGTGGTATTGGAGCAGGGCGCGGTAGATACCAAGAGAGTACCAGCCAAGGCCGAGGTCGTGGTAATTTCTAGAATCGAAGCCTGAATTGCTATACATGTGGTAAGTATGGGCATTTCGTGGCTCAGTGTCCAGAAACACTTGGAGCTGCGGATACCGAGGCGAAGGTTCCAGAACCGGTTCTTGTACGAGCAGTTATACGAAGCAAAGGGGTGGTGATTAAGGAAATCCCAGAAAGACCAACAAAACGAGTCACTCCTGAAAGTAGAAAATGGGCTCAACAGAGAGAGGTATGGAAGGCCAAGGATAAAGAAAAGGTGGTTGATGAATGGCAGGAGTAAAGAGAACTAGCGGCAAAAATCACTGAGGATTTAGCCAAGAAACTGCCAGAGCAACCAGAGAGCTCTGATGCCCGGGGTCATTCATAAGATACCTACCCAGTTGTCTGAGACAACACAACTGTTAACCCTCACGGCACACGGACACCCTATGATCTATAAACGTTGTATTGTTTAGAGTCAGGTACCGGGCTTGTCGGACCAATAGGAACAGGGTAAGGGTGATCGCTGATGACAAGCGCACTCTAACTGGAATATTCAAGGAGTTAGTTGGCTAAGTATGGGCGCCCAAGTGTGAATGGGGTGAGCTCATATAAAAGCCACTAAACCTAATTTTTACTCATTCTCTCATTGTGCAATAGAAGCCGCTCTTGCTCCATCTCCACCTTCTCCTTCACCATCTCCTTGTGTGTGTGTGTGTACGTGTGAGAGAGAGTGTGAGAGAGAGTGTGAGAGAGTGTGTGTGATCGAGCGTTGCGACGGCACGACGGCGGCGAGGTGGTTGAGCGCGGCGTAGCGGCGTCTCCCTCTTCTTCGCGGCACGGGAATCCTTCATTCGCAACTACGCAGGAAGGTGAGTGACACACCATTCTTCCTTGTGAGCTTGTCTGTTGTATGACTATGTGCTAGGAGCCTTTGTGGCTCGTACACGGTGCGTAGCAAGTCCCTAGCCTTGACATTTTTGGCGCCGCTGCCGGGGAGCTGCTGCGCGTGAAGCTCCAATGGCGACCTGTAAATTGTATTGAAGCTATTTTTTATGTAGGAAAGGCGTGGCTTAAGTTTGATTATTGTTGTTATGCAAAAACAGTAGAGAAAGACACAATGTTGTTGACTGCATTCAAGTTTTCTGTGTTCTGTTAAGCTCTGTTTTGCTAGTTCTATTAAGCTCAGATTTCAGCTTACACAGTTAGCATTTCTTGCGTTTCTGCGTTTTCTGCATTTTCTAGTTTGCACTGCACAGTTCTGTCAAGTTTCAATTTTCTGCATTTTCTATGTTTTCTGGTTTGTGCACAGTTAGGTGCACAGTTAGGCGCACAGTTAGTTAATTAAGTAGGTTAGTAATTAGGTGAACCACTGATTAGCAGGTCAGTAGGTAGGTGAGACAGTAAATAGTTAGGTGAAGTCAACGCGCACCAAATAATATCCAAAAAAATAAAAGAATAAAAAGAATAAAAAAATAAAAATAAAGTTAAAAAATCATAATTTTTTTTAAAAAAAAATTCAAAAAATAAAAACGTGAGTGATGGGGAGGTTATAGAAATGGACGGGTTGGTTTGTATAAAATTGAGATCGGGATCGGGATCATTTGACCCAGACCCAATCCCAATCCCAATCCCAGGCTTTGTCTCTGTCTTATGATATAGGGTAGTCTCACTCCTATATATATAGGCTAGACTCACAAGGAGGGAGTGAGGAATGTGGGATAAGTCCTACACTCTCCTCTCCTTCATTGCACACTAGGACTTGCTATTTGGAGCCTAGTTCCCCAGCTAGGAAAAGACTGTTTCGGGCTTTTCTGGAGCAAAATAGAACCAAACGGTGGGCTGTAAAGCACAGCGCGTCCCTCCTAGCGATACGCTCGTTTCGAGCTATCACACGGCCCATTCCACGACACGCTCTAAAAAATCTAGCAAAAAAACAAATAAAAAACACGCAAAAAACTAGTCACAAGGCCTCCTAGAGCAGCTTTTTGACACCTTAGGGTATCAAAAGCACATGCACTTACGCTCTGGGTGGGTGCTAGAACACGAGCATATTGAGGGTGCCTCTGTTCATACGGACACCCATTACCCATCCACGATAGGCTCTAGACCCTCAGCGGGGACACAAGGTAGCACCACCCAAGACCCTAAAATAGCCGCTAGTGATTCCTCCTCCGACTCAGAAATCATGGAAGCATACCCTACCCAAAACACTGAGAGAGAAGGCCATGCACCTCCCGAAGCTCCACAGCCTAGTACTAGTATGTTTAGCCGTTTCATGGAAACATTAGGTAGAGCTACTCGCTCGGAACCTGATGCAAATGAAGCACACGAAGGGGGTGGGGAAGTGGACTCTCCTTTCACATCGCACGTGGACCCCACACCCCCAAAGAGTGTCCATGTGGATATCCTGCCAACTTCTTACCAAGAAGGCCCTATTGAGCTGCCTCCTTCAAAAGTTCCCTCTAGAGTACCGTTGGTGACAAGTAAAACCATGGGGAGCAACATTGCTTCTACCTCACAAGAAACCGTTAACACGTCGACTCTAGAAGGAATGTTCATTAATGATCATTGGACATACGACCTCCACACTAAGGTGTTGACGGATCTACACTCTGGCCACGCCTACCATGTAGGATGGATAGAGATTGTACAATCCACCTCTAGTGCCACGAGCATCGAAGATCAACAGAAAATGATATGTAATGTTATCCATGGCATTATTCAATCAGAAAGGCAAAACCGAGGGGTAAATATACTCTCAACTGGCCCCATGAGATTTCTGGATACGAGCAAGGCTCAACAACCTACTCTATCACAAATGGAGACTCCTCTAATGACTCCCATGGACCCATCTTACGTCATTTCACCTGGGGTCTCTATGCAATCTGAGCCTCCGAGCGACAACTTTAGCTTCCCTAACTTGGCTCAACCCTCTATTAAGGAAAACACAGTGCTCACTCCAGGGATAGGCCTGACAGAGAATGTACCGATGACATCTACGGTTAGCGCAGTGCCACTACCTAGTGTCGTAGTACCTAATATGGGGCCTCGATCGTATGTGCCTCTAGCCACTTATGCACACATGGCCCCCACACCTCCAATTGTACCACTTGTTTATGCTCCTCGAGTGCCGCTCCCTAGCCCTTATCCGAGTGGACCTATGCCCGGTTATGTTCCATATCCTGCATCATCCACACATATGCCAAGACCGGTACCCATCCCTCTCCCACATATGATTCCAAGAGTACCTCCACCGGCCCTGCCTCCTCACATAGGTGACTTGGCAGCATTTGCTCAGACCATAGGTCGATCTATCGCGGAAAATATGCGTCATGCATCTCATAGAGAGCCTAGAAGTAAGGCAGTACAAATTGCCAAACTCACGCAAAAATTCCATGGGGACGAAGATGCTAGAAAACACATTGAAGTGTTTGAACAAGTATGTGATTCCTTAGGGGAACGCAACGAACTACATAAGTGCAATGCCTTAAGCTTGACATTAAGTGGGAAGGCTGGAGATTGGTATAGAATCCTAAGGGTGGACGAGAAAACAATCTACCCTACCCTTCGAAGGTTGTTTCTAAAGGAGTACATACGAGAAGGTGTGCTTTGGGGTGTAGCATCTCAGCTACAGAAGGCCGAACGTAAGGAAGGAGAGTCAGTAAGGGACTTCATTAGTCGTCTAAAGCACTTAAACTCTCGCTGCCCTGTAAATGAGCGCTTCAACAATAACCAACTGCTTGATCGATTCATTCGAGGGTTGAGGAATGAAGGAATCTATAATGGACTAGTGATTAGAGGTATCACAACCTGGGAAGATGTCACTGCCAATGCAATCCAATTAGAGGACAACTTGATGATAGCAGGCATGAGGGTGTCTACTGACACGAGATCCACTAGCTCACAAGCCATTGAGTATGAACCCATGACTGCAAAGCCCATTGCCAATGAGCCAAAGGTATTTGAGACATTCTTGACAGACCTCACCAAGGCAATCCAAGAGTCTCTTAAGGATAATCGACCCCCTCAAAATAGTCACATGTATCCAAGAAGGGAGCAACAATGGTGTTCCATTTGCTTAGGTCCACATAGCACTAGTGAGTGCCCTCCTACGTTTAGAGTAAAATTTAATGGAACTTGCAATGCATGTGGTAGGTATGGTCACCAAGCTAAGGATTGTTTAATGATCAAACGTATGATGGCAAATAGACCACCTGTAGCCTGGACGGATGCACCTCGAGCTCCTGTATTGATGCTTGCTCCACCTGTTGAGCAACTACCACAACACATGGTCCCTAGATCTCAAAATGTTGTACAAGCTACACCGCTACCACCTCCTGTGCTAGGACCACAGCCCCCGCATCCAAGAGTCGCCCCTATGAACCAAGTGGGTTGCGAGCCATCTAATGCTTATGTAGATGGCTGTGAGGAGGAAATAGACACTAGTATTGCCTACGGACTTGATACATTGGAAGAGTGTCCTATATACTACATGGAAGATTGTTGGGGGCAAGTCAAGCCGGTTTATCAAGCTGTTGCTCTCGCATCCAGAGGTCAAAATATCAACACCCAGGCTAGGAGGCCACCTCTTCAATGCTACGAGTGTGGTGGACCACATCGGGCAGCGGAGTGCCCTATTAGGCTGCAAAAGAATGCTGCACAGATGCAAATGAATCAAGGGAGCACGTCTGCAATGCCAATACTCACATGTAATCGTTGTGGCATAGATCACTTGATTGCCCAATGCCCCTATAACCCAAATCCGCCTAAAATCACACCCCTAAATTTGGTCAAAATTGCTAGTGTGACATCGCCAATACCACCCATCGCACCCGCTTATGCGATTACGCGGTCCATGCTTCAAGGGCCAGGCCATATCCTCGAAGAGAGAGATACCGCGTCAGTTATCCAAGCAAAGAAAAAGAAGACACGAAGGAAGAGGTCGCAGAATACGGGAAATTCAAAGCCAAGTTCCAAAACAAACATAGGAACAGGAGATGACCCCGTGTATATGAATGACCTCGAGGATGATTCAGATTCAATCGAGACAATGGAGACTAGAACCAATACCACAAAGGGAAAGACCGACAAAGAAAACCGTAACATGGAACCAAATGAAAACCGAATAAGAGAAAACCATAAAGAGCCTCTGAAAACACCACAAGTGTTTCCAAATCCAATCCAAGACCCCCAAGATAAACCGCAGGGGCAAAAAGGGAAGGATCGTAAAAAGAAGATTGGGACGTACCCAAACCCAGTAGACGAGATTGAGCAGGTGAAACATCTAAGAGGTTTAGTGGAGGAGACTCAAAGGAAACTAGAACCAGAACCCATGCATGTCAAAATTCATGACACAGTGTTTCCCACGCAAGGTCATCCACCCCACATGAACCATAGACTGTTAGCCATATCTAGTATCATCCAAGAAGGGAGTGAGGACGGGACATCAGAATGTGAGCATACACCTTTCTTGTTGGAAAGGATGTTTAACGAAGGAATACCTGATCCCATTGAGGAATATGAGATTCCATCCTCACCAGTTCCTAGTCAAGGACCTACACCCTGCAAAATGCCAATGAATGTTGCCAAACTAGTGGACTTCATGTCTTCTGAGGTCCGAACCACGATCATAGCAAAGATATATGGAGATCCTGAGTTATTCCTTGCACTTCGAGCATTCCTTAACGGAGAGCTACGAACGGGATTACCGCAGTTTGCGCAACCAAATAGGCTTGACTCGATTATGATTGATGAGGAAAATCATGTGCAATCACTTGACTTAGATGGACACGAGTCTGTGATCGAGGTACCCATTAACGAATTAGGGCAGTATTTTGAAGGCGACGAGTCTAATGCGACCCTACCCATCACTACCAAGGGATTAACTATAAAGGGAATTCTTGATGGTGGTGCGGGAGTTAGCATCGTTACAAAAGATTGTTGGGAATCCATGGGAAAACCCCGCCTCAGTGTTACTAACATTGTGGTAAAGATGGCAAATGGTACCATAGCCAAACCTATGGGGATGCTCAAGGATCTTAAGATCAAAGTTCTAGGACACAAGGTACGACATACGTTCATTGTAATGGATTTCTCTAAACACCTTATGTCATATGAAATGATTTTAGGACGACCATTCATGAGGGAAGCACAAATGGTTCATGATTGGTCTAAAAATCATGTCTATTTGCAATTCCAAGACTCTGTCCTTAGAGTGGATTTGGTGACTGGTAAGGTACACCCCTTAGGGAGTAAAACCATTATTGATCATCGCTCTGACACCACAGTTCACTCGGCCCCACTACAATATTGTTACACTTGTAAGAAGGATACAGACATTGGCCAAGATTCTCCTTACATGGATGTGTTACCGGGTATGACGGAATTAGACAACGTGGACTGGGTACACCTAGCTGCAACCATAGATACATGGGGAAATAGAGGAACCACTTGGGTCACACCAGAGGGGGAAGAGGTACCACAAATTGCACCTCTGAACATGATAAGTGCCATACATGCATCTTCTAAGGGCAAGGCAATTGTAGACCAATCTGACAGTGACACCGATAGCTCAATAGAAGAATTTGACCAACATGACTCAGACACGGACTCCCAGAGTGAAACGGATTCTGAATCTCATGAATTAGAGAGTGGAGCAAGTTCAGAGTCAAAACATTCGGAAGGACCGAGCACATCAACCGATGATAGCTCCTCCGAGAGTGAAGAGGACACCAACGAGGACTCCTTTAGTGAGCCAGATCTAAATGCAAATCAAAAGCAGGTCTCAAATAAGAAAAAGAAAAACTTTAAGAGGCGTCGATATCGAGCCAATGTACGTGCTAGGATAAAAAAGACGAGATCCTCAGCAGAATGGCTCAGTTATATAGGAGCATGTGATACTCATCGAAAATTGGTAGACGATTGGGGTGAATATGTCCAAAATGTTATGTGGTGTAGACCACGACCCCATGACATAGCCCAATTAGAGATCATAGACAAGCCAAAGTTGAGCCGCACTGCAAGGAGGCGTCAAAACCAAGAGTTAGCTCGACAACACAAGAAAGTAGAAATAGAATCACAGACCAAAGCACAACCAGAATCCACAGACTTGCATCCTGCACCAGAAAATTTCAAATCTTACACCACAGGGGAAGCAAAGGTTGTGTACACAAAAGCCCAAAGAATACCTATCGATGGGAATAATGGAATCTATGATGGTCCGACAATAGTTAAAGAAATAGAATTAGCCGACCCCGGTGAAGAATCAAAACCTGTTTTTATTGCCCAAGACCTCACAGAATTTGAAGAGGCGGTCCTCAAAGAGCTTCTCAAGGAATTCAAGGACATATTCGCTTGGACATACCATGATATGAAAGGTGTTCCACCTTCTGTGGTCCAACATACAATCCCTATGATTAGCACTGCGAAGCCCGTACAACAAAGACCCTACCCGATGAATCCTAAGTACGCAAAGATCATTCATGAAGAACTAGAAAAGCTTATCAAATGTGGGTTCATATATCCTATTGAACACTCTGAATGGGTGTCTCCAATAGTTATCGTGCCAAAAAAGAATGGGAAACTCAGGGTGTGCGTGGACCTCAAAAAAGTTAATGCAGCTACTAGAAGAGACCATTACCCCCTACCATATTCCGAACATGTACTCAAAAGAGTTGCAGGCAAGGAAGCTTATAGCTTTCTAGATGGGTACTCAGGCTACAACCAAATCACGATAGCGTTAGAGGACCAAGCTAAAACTGCCTTCATCACAGAATTTGGCGTGTTTGCATTTCGTGTGATGGCTTTTGGCTTAACAAATGCCCCTGCTACATTCCAACGATTAATAAACATTGCTTTTAAAGAATATTTGAGAGAGTTTTGTGAAGCTTTCTTAGACGACCTTTGTGTTTACTCTTCTTGGAAAGAACATCTATCATGTTTGCGGAAGGTGTTTGAAAAGTGTAGGTTATATCGTATCTCATTGAACCTGTTCAAATGCCAATTTTGGGTCAGGCATGGAGTTATTTTAGGGCATATAGTATCTAAGAATGGTATCTCAACCGATGAGAGCAAAATTAAAGTGATTCTAGAGTTACCACCACCAACCAATTACAAGGGAGTTCAAAGGTTCATGGGACACGTGGGTTATTATCGACGGTTTATTTTATTTTTCGCTGAGATAGCACGTCCTTTGTACAAGCTTCTCATTGAATTTAAATGGACTGAAGAGTGTGACCAGCTGGGCCTATGAACAATTGAAGAAAACACTAGCAAGTGGGCTTAACCCTAATGACCTTTAGCTGAAGTATTATAAAGGGAGTTTACTAATGTGATGAGCCTGGGGAGGGTAACAGTGTTATATGACCCCCCAAAGTTACAAAATTAAAATGCTGAAAATGAACAAACAAAAAAACCAAAGTGCCACAATGTAAAATTTTAAGCTGGAAGAGAAATCCCTGCTTAAATTGTTACTTCACTCACATAATCGCCTATGGTACTAGAGCCCTAGAGGTTCCCAGTGTGGGCGCTTTTCCTTGAAAAGCAAAAAACCCAAGGCGTACAAAATAAGCACACACATCAAAATTGAATCAATGTGAAAAGACTTTGTGGGGTCAAAGAAAAGGTAATCAGTCAGGTGATGATTTCATGAGAAATTCCTTTTATCGTAGCTTAACTACAAGGTCTTCTAGGTATAGCCTCTAGTCAGCCCTCGAACATCAAATACTTGGCTCTCGCGATTAAACAACTTAATTGACCAGAAAAAATTGAGAAGTTACCCCTGGTATTAATAGTCAAGCTCTAAAGCCTTTTGACCGTTAAATTAGCGACCCCGGACTTGTTTAATTTTTTACCTTTACATCTGTTTATGCATTTGATTATATTGCAATTTAATGTTTATTACTGACAAATTGTCTAAAATTCTGTTACCAATCAATTTGTCTGTCTAAAATTGCATATGATTTTTAATTGTATATGAGAATGCAATTACTGTGGCAATGTTGTTTGATTTTGCAGTGATTGAAGAAGGCTACGCACATCCATGTCGACTGCTCTTCCATCTCGACGAACGAGCTTGAACTGGATAGCTTCCGAGGACGGAATCTACATCTGGAAGGGGGGCATGTTAACCCTCACGGCACACGGACACCCTATGATCTATAAACGTTGTATTGTTTAGAGTCAGGTACCGGGCTTGTCGGACCAATAGGAACAGGGTAAGGGTGATCGCCGATGACAGACGCACTCTAACTGGAATATTCAAGGATTTAGTTGGCTAAGTATGGGCGCCCAAGTGTGAATGGGGTGAGCTCATATAAAAGCCACTAAACCTAATTTTTACTCATTCTCTCATTGTGCAATAGAAGCCGCTCTTGCTCCATCTCCACCTTCTCCTTCACCATCTCCTTGTGTGTGTGTGTGTGTGTGTGTACGTGTGAGAGAGAGTGTGAGAGTGTGTGTGTGATCGAGCGTTGCGACGGCACGACGGCGGCGAGGCGGTTGAGCGCGGCGTAGCGGCGTCTCCCTCTTCTTCGTGGCACGGGAATCCTTCATTCGCAACTACGCAGGAAGGTGAGTGACACACCATTCTTCCTTGTGAGCTTGTCTGTTGTATGACTGTGTGCTAGGAGCCTTTGTGGTTCGCACACGGCGCGTAGCAAGTCCCTAGCCTTGACAACAACCAAATCAGTCGAAGACTTGGATTCCTGAGACCATGTTGGCTACAGTACAAGGGTTGATGGAAGAGTTGGGAACTGCTAAAGGAGCTGGAAGCACTGAACCAAAGGAATGGTATTGTGAAGATAATACCATTCTTCAAGTTTTGACGACAACTCTGAGCATAAGAAAGAGGAACTTCATGTCAAAATTTGTGACAGAATTCAGAAACTCACTGTGGAGTTAGAGGACATTAGAAGAACTCTACCTGAAGGAGTGAAATTCATCAGGCAGCGAATGAAGGCTGAGGCGGAGGCCAGATCAGTCGACTTGATAGCTGTCAGAGATGATGAAGTGCCGGTGATTTAGGTGGACTACAAAGTGCGAAAACAGTGGGAACCACTCTCAAGCATCATACTAGATGGAGGAGCAAGGGTAAACATTTTGGGAGTACATCTTCAGTAAAGGATGGGAATTACCAACCTGAAACCAACACCTTTCAAAGTCCGAATGACGGATCATCGAGTGGTGCAGGCAACTGGAATGGTAGATCATATGCAGATACGAGTGGGCAAAGCAAAGTTCAAAGCCAGTTTCCTAGTATTGGATGTGCAAGGAGCGTCAGACTTTGACAATACAAGGGGCCGGTAGTAGAATCCAGATTCAGACGAGTAACACCAGAAGTTGGAGAAAAGAACTGAGACCCAAAGAGCTCTGCCAGAAGTATAAGGTGAAGAAAATTGAGAAAATTTTGGCAGCTATGAATAATTTTCCATTAACAGAGATAGATCTCAATGTAGTTTTAATGAACAAAGATGAAGCTGAAAAACAAAAGAAACAATTTCTGGAACAATTCACTAAACTGTATTCAGGAGAACGTCCAGTGAGGTTAACTGGAAGGCCAGAAGAACCGGTTGAGTTCAACACACCAATAGAACCGGCATGCTCTGGAGGAGCTACTGGAAATCAGAATGGTAATTCAGAGCTCAGAGGATTGTCCTGGGATTATGCTGAGGAGTCAACCAAGACAAAGGGTGGAGGGCCTAACTAGTTGCTTCCAGATGATCAAGAGATAGAGGAATGGAATTTAGGGTCTGAAGAAAACCCTAGAATGATCAAGGTAAATAAACATCTGAATCCTACAATGAAAAAGAAGGCACGACATATGTTCCAGCACTATAAAGATGTGTTCGCATGGGAGAATACTGATCTGAAAGGGGTGGATCCAGAGGTCTGTCAACACAGAATACCACTGAAACCCGATGCCAGATCAATACGACTGCAGCGCTATCGAATGAATCCAAATTATGCTAAGAAGGTCAAAGAAGAGATTCACAACCTTCTAAAAGCTAGGTTCATTACTGAAGTAGCCAGTAGTGATTGGTTGTTTCCTATTGTGATTGTGCCTAAGAAGAATGGGAAGTTGAGAGTATGTGTAGATTATAGAAAACTGAATGCTCAAACCATTAAGAATCCATTCGCATTACCCTTCACAGATATGTTACTTGATGAGATTGCAGGATATGAGATGTACAGGTTTATGGATGGATATAGTGGCTATAACCAGTTACAAATTGCTCCTGAGGATCGGGGAAAGACCACTTTCATTACAGAGTGGGGAGCATTTATGTATCTGGTAATGCCATTCGGCCTTTGCAATGCACCAGCCACTTTTTAGAGATGTATGATGGAAATCTTCAATGAATTTCTTCATCAATTCCTCGCCATATTCATGGATGACTTCACGGTATATTTCACAGAGAAAAAACATTTACTATTTTTGGAGATGGTTTTTAAGCGCTGTCGGTAGAAGCGAATTTGTCTAAATCCATTCAAATCTGTTTTCTTAGTCTGGAAAGGACAACTACTACTGGGACATGTGGTGTCCATAAATGGAATAGACAAGATCCAGTGCGTCCAACAGGCCAAGGCGCTTGGGAATGCATCAAAATTAAGTTCTTTTCTGGGATATATTAATTTTTATAGAAGGTATGTGCATAAGTTTGCTTCTCAAGCATTACCATTGTATGAGCTTACAAAGAAAATCAGCAAGTTCATTTGGACTGCTGATTGTGAGGAATGTTTTCAGAACTTAAAGAGTGCCATCATCAGTATACCAGTTCTTCGCCAACCGAATTGGGACGTTATCTTCCATGTACATGTGGATGCTTCGGGACTGGCAATGGGAGTGATACTAGCTCAGCCAGATGGAAGAACTAATTTTCCTGTATACTTTGCTAGTCGCAGATTCAGCCAGGCTGAACAAGGATATACAACCACTGAAAGAGAGGCCTTAGGGATGGTTTTCAGTGCTATGAAATTGTCCGGCATTATTTGCTAGGCAAATTGTTTCATTTCTATGTGGATCATCAAGCCCTATTATTCTTGATTAATAAAGTCATTATTCAAGGCAGGCTAATAAGGTGGATGATGTTCCTTATGGAATTTGAATTTTGATTTTTTCATAAACCTGGCAAAAACCACTGTGGCGCTGATTTCCTCTCTAGGAGTACGAAGGGCTACTCTGGAGTATCTTTAAGAGACGAGCCAGTGGACGCTGAATTATTTCAGCTGGAAGCGGCGGAATCAGTTGATCCTGAATTATATGAAGTATATCAGTTTCTTTCTCAGGGTGGCTTCCCAGATGACTGGAAGCAGAACCAAAGGAAGGCTCTGGTTATTGAAAGTTTAAAGTTTACCATTATTGGTGGCTCACTCTACAGATTGGGTGTCGACGGGATTCTTCGTCGATGTGTGCCTATGGAGGGCAGAATGCAAGTTATTTCAGAAGCACATAATGGGAAATCTGGTGGACACTTTTCTACTGATACTACTTTCAAGAAGATTCTGTAGGCTGGTTTATGGTGGCAAACATTGATATCTGATGTCAGAAGTTTTTGCAAAACCTGTGACATATGCCAAAGAATGGGTAGACCACAACAACAGACATGACTCCTTTAACACCAGTCCAGCCACTGGGTGTTTTCATGAAATGGGGTTTGGATTTTATGGGACCATTCAAGAAGGTTAGTCCTAGGAAGAATAGGTATATATTGATGGCTACCTGCTATGTAACCAAGTGGGTAGAAGCTAAGGCTCTTTCTGACAACACAACAAAAACCACAGCAAGGTTTTTATTTGAGAATATTGTATGCCGCTATGGATGTCTTGTGGAGATTGTGTCAGACCAAGGGACACACTTCATAAATGACACTATGGATATTCTCATGGATATGCTTTCAATCAAGCATCAGAAATCCACACCATATTATCCTAGATGCAATGGGCAGGCTGAAAGCAACAACAAAGAAGGAAACACTGGCTCGAGAGTTTCAGAAAGGCGATCTGGTTCTGTTATATCAGTCCAAATTAGGCCCTAAGAAACCAAACTTAAAGATAGCTTGGGCAGGACCATTTGAAGTTGATTGGGAATTCTCAAATGGCATGGTAAGGCTGAAAGATCTGTTTGGATTATTGTTGTTGGGGCTATATAATGGAGCTAAAATCAAGCTCTATTATTTAGAAGCTGGGGAAACGGGTATTGATGGTATGAGAGTTGAAGACCAGGAAAATCCAAAATCAGCTATTTTAGGTCTTTTCCATGTACAACCAGTTTAAGAACCAGTCAAAAAGCCAGAACAGTTTCAGTGCTATCAAACCCTGTCCAGACCAGAACCAGAAAAGTATGGACATCAATATCAATTTTTGGGGGACCAACGGCCAGATGGAATATCAGTGGTAATCATTTCAAAGACGAGCGAAATTCTTGTCCAATGCATGTCTGCCACGTCACTTGCAATGCACAGAACTCTAGGAACGGTAAGTAGTGGAGCTTTTATGGCACGAATGCATATAACAGTAAGGCAAGTAAGCGTTTTTTCTCGCAAGTCTCCTGCACGACGCTTACCTTCTGTTGTCCATTCACCATCGCCGAGCTCCGAAGTTTCCTCACTGCAGCCGCAAACCTCTTCTTCTGAGGAGACTGTGGATTGTCGCTTGTCCTTGCCAGCCACACTTGGATACAGGTTTGATGAATCAAGTAAGTTATCTTCTTCTTTGTCTACTGCATCATCGTCCTCAAGGTGTATGGGTAGGAAGAAAATGTCGGAGAAGATGCAGGAGGCTATCGACGAAACCCAAGCCCTTATTACTGCTGCAAAGGCAACTCTTCCACTCATTTCGCATAGTAAGATTCAGTGCTATGTGTTTACTGAGCAAGCCAAGGCTTTACTCCAACTATGGGATTTGCATGTGCAAGCCACAAGGATTGAGTTTGACACAACCATCATAAGGCAAGTCCTGGATTCTTTTAATGCTGAAGATGGAAGTGCTATGGTCTATGGTACAAAAGTGT
Organism: Adiantum capillus-veneris; assembly: GCF_014529385.1. NCBI lineage: Eukaryota > Viridiplantae > Streptophyta > Polypodiopsida > Polypodiales > Pteridaceae > Adiantum > Adiantum capillus-veneris. The sequence continues at coordinate 59,499,477 of NC_140956.1, forward strand.
CAATCACTCCAGAAAATATTGCTTTTGCATTCCAAATGCCAAATGGGCCAAAGTCATCTGTGGAAACTATCGAGCAGATCAATGCAACTTTGAAGGAGGATGATGCTGCTAAAGGGAAACGGAAAGCCAGTGCGCAAGGGATTCTAGTAGCAGGTCTAGACGTTCCTGCTGCTTACCGATTTGTGGCTGAAGCTGTGAGCCTGAAAAATAATCCGACATATGTGTCAGAGAAACTCTTTGCTATGCTTTTAGCAAAGAGATTGGATTCTAAAGTCGATATCAACCTCTGCCAGATATTGTCGCATAATGACTTCAGCAAACTGCCAAGTTGAAGTCCCAAAGTGTATTCAAGGCTTGGTATGTTTGACAATTTCTGTACTAGGCAATTGCTCCAAACGCCCATGATCAGGTGAGAATGGCTTGGAGCCAGAAGCCATTCCCAATATCCCAGAATGTAGAATTATTATCTGATGAAGAAGCCCCAGAAAGCCAGTTAGTTCCCACTGGACAGAAGAGAAAGGCTATACAAGAGGAAGTTGGCAGTTCAAAGAGGCCAAGGACGACACTGATCAAAAGCACTGCTCTCCTAAAGCAGCTAGAAAGTCAAATCAAAACAATGTCTACTAAAAAGACTTCAGCTAGCCAGACTGAACAACATACTGTCCAAACCATTGGTGGAGTCAGCCAGCCACAGCAGTCGAGATTTTAGCAACCACCAGTACTGGACAAGACCAATCAGAAAGGGCCAGTCCTAAGCAGCCATCAGACCAGACTGATAATGAAAAAGGACCAGCATCTCCAAGTCCCTGCTATTGACAAAGAAAGACAGGTTACAACAGATGCAGACTCATTCTCTCAAGGGACGACTAGTTTTGCAAAAATTTGATTATTCTGCATTACCCTACTTGGCTCCTGTCCACGGTCTATGAGCCAACTGACTCTGACCCAGCAACAGTTAAGGATGGTAATTCCGTACTTATTCAGTCATCATGGAATACTATTTTCAATTGCATGGGACAAATGCTGGATGTTGCAGGGTCTGAAGATGAACTAACTAAAGTAAAGACTAAACTGAAGGAGCTGAGGAGCAGATTGAAAAGCTGGAGCAAGGAAGAGCAGCCCAGAACTTGCACCACAGTATCCTTGAAGCTCAGTCAGCTAGGACTATTCAGTAGTTACAAAGTAAGCTCGACAAGGTAGAGTCTGAGATACGGACCATGCGGGAAGAAAAGGCAGAAGCTGACAGAGCTGCTGATAGGTTCAAAACTATGCTAAGAATGAAGAGAGTTGAGTTCAACTCATTATTGACCAGCCACACTGCTCTGAAGGCCACATTAACAGAAATATATATCTATAATAATCTGGCCGAGATCTTGAATCCAGAAGGGAATGCTGTTTTCAACATGGATAACTTGAGGTCTCTTATGGAGACAATGCAGAGTGATTTGCAAGATAATTTTTTTGAATATAACAGTGCTCTAGCAAATCAAGCTATCCTTGATTATATTGAATAGTAGAAGGATGACGATAAGGAGGAAGAAGAAGCAGAGAAGGAGGATGAACCAGAAGAAGGGCGTAATGATGATGATGATGATGATGATGATGACTCTCCTCCATCTCCACCTCCAAAACCTGGTACTGGTGGTGTAGGGACAATAAGAGGACAGGTAGACCAACCATACCAGCCTGAAGGGCAGCAGTCGAGTGATCAGCAGGCTGGGAAAGCAACAACCCAGCAACACTGGAAATTCACTGGCAGACCAGTCACAACACAATAGGGGGAAAGGCAAAGCTATGACAGATGGTCTAGCAGGTGATGAGCAACATTCATTACAGCTCATCACGTTGAATAACAAATTGAGGCATCAGTAGGCTCCTATAACGAGGCGGTATCTGGAGGATGATGATCTTATCTCTGATCTGGAGCAATTTCAACGACTATATGTCGGCCCTAGGGAAATGGTTGAGCATTGGAAATTAGTTTCTTTCCATGAGATCAGGAGGTTTGTCAACTGCCTGATCATCCCAGTACAAGGGTGCCTGAATGGATATTGAATGTTGAAGAGAGAGTAGTTAATCCACATTGGCAACGGCATTCTACTGTAGATTGTCGTTCCCTACCCATGGAATTAGAACTTCTGTTGGGGAACAAGCCAACGTATAGATGCATGAAGGATGTCAGGAGTCAATTAAAAGAGGTCTTAGTGCAAATGCAGAGTGCTAGGGGAGTTCTGGATCAAAGGGTGCAAGCTAATCTTGAAGATCAGACTGCCACCAGCAAGGGACCTCAAACTCGAATGTCAGTGGGAGAACAAGAAAATGCTCTCCAACGACTGTTTTAGCTGGTTAAAGTAGCCAGAAAGATGATGCAGCAAGAGAACTAGGCTGTCCTTAATTTCTTAGAATTTGTGCATGATTCACCAATTCTCCTGTATGCTTTACCAGCAAGAGAGGCAGAGTTGCCAAGATTTTTTCCAACACTCTATCCTCAACACAAAGAACCAGTAGATCGGCTCACATACTTCAAGATTAATGATGATCTTTAGGATTGGTATGAGCGATCGACTGAGGAATGGAAAACCTGACAAACACTTTTCAATGATGCTTTCCAACTGAATGATTTCCAGAGCTAAGAGATGAGGTGCAGAGGATCAAATTGTGTATGGGATAGTGGAAAATTCAACTCAGAGGTCTCACTAAGATCACCAACCAACTGCTATAACTCACTGTTGAGTCCTCTAAAGTGCCTTAAAAGGACATTACGGATAAACCAGGTATAGGACCCCAGTACAGAGAGATGGCTGAGATTCTTTTTGAAGCAAGGATCAGAACTAATCAGCCTGTTCCAAAAGGATGGATCCATACAGCCTGGCATTGTCACAAACTAGCCAGAACTCGTCTCACAAAAGGCAAACGCACGCTCTATGATCCCGACACCAAAACTTATCATCCTCTCACGCCTTATGAAGTAGAAATGACCACAGAGAGGCGAGATCAGCTTGAGCAAGAGGCCATTTACAGACTCATTCAGAAGGATAGTGCTGGCACTGGGACTTCGCAGACACCATCAAGACCTAAGGGCAAAAGAAAGCGGGTTCAGTGGAAGGATACTGGGTAGTTCCATCTTGGTATTTGATGGAGGAATTTTCCAGCCATCTCAGAATCAGACGGTGGATTTTTCCCAACATTTTCAGAATCAGATGGTGGATTTTCTCAGCTGGGTGTGGACATCTCTTTGGCTGACACCCTTGGAATTACAACTATAGGGGGTGTCAAGCAGTCAACAAAAAGCATGAAATATGGTATAAAGCCATGTTTCAGAAGGATTAGACGGTGGATTTTTTTCTAGAAATTTTGGAGTCTTACCAAAATTCAAGAAAGGAGGGAAGGATGTAGATGATGGAGGCATTTTCATTAGGTGGGAACCAGCTCCTGGAAAGCCGAGCAACGGATCATTTAGTAATTACCATGACGGTCACCACAGTAACTCCAAGAAGCTATAAATAGGACCCATTACATTGTAATCGGGTTGGCAATTGTTGGTTGTACTTTTGGGGCAGTTTTATCTTTTAACTTCCTACTCTTAGTGTGTGATTGTAGTCCTGAAGCTGTTCCTAGGCTACATTATCCCCACTTGTACTCTTACTTTGTTATTCCTGACACAGTAGTCAAGTATACTTCAGCCAGATATGCTTTGTATCCATTTCTTCCGAATCAAAATCTGAATTGAACACTAATTCCAGTCATTCAGCTTATCTAATTCTCAGTAGATGTATTCCAGTTCATGTAACTGTTCTAGCTCGGTTTCTATCTTTCCTCCAGTCCTACTGATTGAACTAATGAATCACCAGTAGTTGTAAACTCTAACACTGGAATCAGCTATCTAAAGAGATCAGCTCCAATTCCACACACACACACACACACACACACACACACACACACACACACACACACACACACACACACACACACAGAGAGAGAGAGAGAGAGAGAGAGAGAGAGAGAGAGAGAGAGAGAGAGAGAGAGAGAGAGAGAGAGAGAGAGAGAGAGAGAGAGAGAGAGACGTTGCTATAGAGAGACACTTGCACCTTGATGGCATGTGGATGCATTACACAAGATGCTGATATGAGCAAGAAAACCCTATCAAAGTATGGAATTATGGCCACCACTAACTTATACTCTTCCACACAAGAGCTCTCCCTTCATAAAACATCACTACAAAACCACAATATCATAGCATAGAGATCTCACATCACAATTGAGCTCCCAACAAACTCTCTATACCAAGTGCGGGTTACCATACCTTGTGCATTGCAAAGAACACACCATAACTATAACACCACAACTCTAAATTGGGTGCTTCAAAGCTTGAAAAAATCTCTGAAACAAAAGTTATGAAGATGCCAAATGTTGAATCTATATACCAAGTGCAAAATTGGCATGAACAGAAGGCTTCCATAGCACGACTACGCATAGAGAAGGCTAGTTAAGGGCAAAAAATGGCATCAAAAAGCATAAAGGAGGCACCATGACCAAAAACCTACAAAATTATACTATTTCACTAAAATTTTTGTAAATGAGTTTTTAGTTATATACAATTAGTACTTCAAAAACATACTGACAAGCACTTAAGATAAACCGCGAGCCAAGTGACTTGCATTGCATGTATATGTGCTTGCTAAAGCAAGCTAAAAGTTCCACAAAAAGGAAACCCTTTGGACACATATCATCCTATGTATACATACAAATTTACAAAAAAAATGAGTATCCAAAATGCCGGTAACAATGTACACCTATGATTCTCTATGTCGAGATGCACATGTGAGACTGAGCGAACTTTCACGAGGGATTCTCCGCCCGACCACCCATAATATAGGCCCTTGGTCATCCATACTTAGAATCCCTTGTCCACACCTAGTAGCCGACCCTTGGCCTGGGTCCGTGAACCGCCCTTGGGTTTGCCCTTGGCCTTACATTACCCACCCCCCCCCCTTGGAGAAGCGTTTTTGTCGTCAAAAACAAAAGTGGTTGTATCTTCATAAGAACACGAATGTTTTCCACGGTGGCATCTGTCATGGATCCAATTGTTCGTTTGACCAGAACACAGTTCAGAAGGAGGTTCAATGAAACCAAGACTAACATATTGATTTTTGACATTGTTGTCCCTTTGCAACCGTCTTGTGTAATTGGTCCATAAACAATAGTGTGTAAACTCCATTTAGACCCCACATGAGCATATTAAACGAGTTATCACAACAAAGATGTACCCCAAAGAGTACCTCTTTTCACTTTCCATGAAAGTGACTGGTTGGCATAACTCATCACAGCAAACTATATATCCTTGACTTGTTATCGTATCCTATCGTATCAGTAAACAACCCCACCATAACTAGTGGTCAAGGTTGAGAACCCGACTTAATCTATGAAGAGACTAAACCTAGTCATAAACATGTTTACCTTATGGTTAGCAAACTCCAAGTAGAGAGGTACATGCTTTCTAATTGGATTGCTTGGTGCTAATGTATGCTCTTCGCATATCCTTTAGCACAAGATTAAACTTGTAATTTGTCTATCCCCTTTGGATAAATGACAGTACTGAGGTGTGTTTTCCCCACCATTTACAAACAGTCTTCCCAGAGGATTGGTAAACAAGGGGCACAGTTCCTTACAACATTGTTGAGAAATCAACAATGTTATGAATAACCATCTTGGTTAACTTGAAAGATCCACAAACACCCGAACCGAGTCATGACCTGTATTGGCGATTGGTATATCCAAAAGTAATTAAAAGTAATCTCATAGAGATACCGCACATAGAGTGTAAAATGCTTCATAAGCAACTAATGTGATGAATCTACATGCCGCTCCAAATCAGCCTTTGCTAAACACTGGGGCCCATAATACTTGGTGTGCATGCATTTAGCAAAACAAATCCAAACCTACATATCCATGAACCTCATGGGTTGGACATTGGACCATAATAGAATGTGAAAATCGATCACACCTAGATACCAATGAAACATGTTCATCAATAGAACAAATCCTTGCTACATGTATATACAACCATCCTTTATAGTTTTTCAACAACACTTGTACCTTAACAAGTCCTTCTAAGTATCTGACAATTTTTGGGCACTGAAATTGTTTTTGATACGTCATGTTGAAAATGGTCTAGAAAGCAGATCTGACCAGCACCTAGGGACTTTATCGCGACACATAATTGATATGACGGGCATCAGTGTCAGTCCCAGAGACTCAAATTCTACACATGTGGAATATGTTTCAAAAAAGGATTTTTGAAAAAAGAACATCCTTCAGGGTGTACTTGTGTGTGGAGATAACTGTAAACACTTTGCGACATGAGTGAGAGGGACCCTCATTATCTTTACTCCACACTGAATAAATTGAATTGCTTGAGTTTCATACCATGTTGTATCCAGTGTGACAACATGTTCCAAAGAAAACCCTACATGTAGGTCCATAACTGCATAATGCAGGATTGTATGTTGGACACTACATCCCAAAATACTTTGCTCGTACATGACCTTGTCATATCTCTTAAAGAGCAAAATGGATGAAAACATAGAAGTTTATACATACTACTTGAAAAAGTAAATAAAAACATATTAAAAAAACAAACAAAACCAAATTAGATGTGATGCATGGTTTTTAGGACCCCTTCTGAAGATGCAATAAAGGCACAGTCAGTTGTTGGGGAGATGAGGATACTCTAGTCCAAGGGATCTCGAAAGAGAAGAAAAATCTACTTCACAAGCACCAAAGAGTAAAAAGTGCCATGGATTGAAGATACGTGGGAACGAGCTCTTATGCATGCCTACAACCTATATCTTACAGAATAGCCCATTCTAGGTGTGAATTTCTAGTGAAATTTACACGAGGATGTTCGTGTGGACTCACAGCACAGCATACTCCGTTTTCACTTTTTTACTGACAGTAAATATTTTTTACCACAATAAATATTTTTTACCTACAATAAATATTTTTCACCTACATGGTAAATACAAATCACTTTTTACCTACAGTAATTTTTTTTACCCATGGTAAATATTTTTCACTGCACCATAAGTATTTGGTAGGTAACAGTTCACTGTTACTAGAAGCAGTGATTGGGCATCAACAATGCAGTTACAGGAGGAGAAAATGAGAAAATCTTATGGTAAAGGTGAGTCAATAGGGATAAAGACTTTTGAGTTGAAAAGAGACATGCTGATTTTTTCAAAGAACACATGTCAAAAGAAGCCATGGTTGAGGATTTTTTGAGAATTTGATATTCAGGAGGACCCAACAGGTCCCCCCCTGACATGTGCAGAACCTCCAGTTTCAACAGCCACCTTACCTGCTCTTAAATGCTGGTCAAGGCCTTATCCCCAGGTGTCACAATCAGAAAAATCAGCATTTACCCTCCCCTCTCACATCACTCTAGAGAATATCTTGATGGTGACATATCAGGTGACCTCAATCTGTTGACCACCCTAAGCAAAAAGTAACCCCAATCAGCGGATTTAAGCATGTTTATCCCTAATCCTAAACCCTCTCAGAAACCTATATAAGGAGGCCTTCTCTCACTCAAAACCAACACTTCACCCACTTCACCAAGCAACGAAGCTATGACGACATTGCTCACAACGAGGAGCTATGGATGGAGCTCTACTCTCTCTCCCTCTCTCTCTCTCTCTCCCTCTAGTATGCTACATTACTAGCCCTAAAACCTAAATAAGCAGTCTTCTCTTATGCTCCATGGCCACCATCCTCGCCATCATTCTCTAAGGTATTGATGTGTTGCTAGTAGGATCATACCTACTTGCTGGGTTGATTGTTTTTGACAAGGGATTATGCCATCCTTGGCGTGCTTCTCTATATCCTTGTTATGTATGATCAGATGCCGTTGTATTGTTAAGCTGATGTCTTGTGTATATATATGCTACATAAGGTCCCTAAGCTTCGTTTCTATGTGTTTTGCCATATGTTTTGATGCCATCATAATGCCAGAAGTCTCACTTGCCTATGTGCACTATGTGTGAGGTCCCTAAACCTCTTAATTTAGGGTGGTGCCCCCTTTGTTTTGTTCTTTGCTTGTTTGCATGAGGCGTGGTTTGCGGAGTGTGCACGAGTACAGAGGCCACCCGATTGCACTGCTCTTTTTCCCGCTATCATTTTGGTGCCCCCACTGAGGAGGGCTACACAGACCTTCAATCCACAAGCAATGAAGATGTGCAATCTACAACATGGACGAATGGCATGAGGAGTTTGCAAATTGGAGAACAGAAGAAGAGGAGGCTTTAGAGGCCTTAAAAGCTTTCATCGAGGTCTTGTTACTAGGTTGCAGTGTCATTGAAATTCAAGAAGTAAGTTCTTCTACATGCCTTGTTCGTGATCGTCGCCAACGAAGGAGAGTGAGACGAAGAGCTTGATATACCTCTCCTCTCAACCTATGAGTGCTCCAGGAACCTCCAACGCACACGAGCTTGAAATATTCTACATCAACATACACGAAGGTACTGTGACACACATTAAGGGAAGAGAAAGCATCACCAGACCTCTCTTTCCTGAGGAGCCGACTAAGAGGAGGAAGATCACCTCTACACCTAAGTGGCCTAAGGCCGCAGCGCGTGCTCAAGCGTAAGGTAACATTTGGCTTAATCTCATTAATAAGGGATTACATGACCAATACAGGCAAGAAAAAGGCTAGTGAGCAACCAACTTCAACCTCCAACTTGCAACCACGACTCTCACCCCTAAATCCTCCTGAAGCAAAGAGGCGAAGGCTTGCCTACAAGATTGCCGCCCGTCTGCGAGTGCTCCCAGTGCACTTTGTGAATCCAGACACCACCAATCCCAAGCCAACCTCCTGTCCGCGTGAAGATCACTTTGGATATGGTCCAAAATGCTTTGGAGACCGGGTGAAAAGCCTCCCTGCCCTACCTTTGCTGCTAATTTTCAAGAAGTTATCTCAATCTAAGGAAACTATCTTAGTTGATGATGTGCTGCACATTAATGGTGTCACTTTCATTCGTCATGCTGATTATGGTAATAGCATCCAATTGTTGCTTGCTAAAAGGCTCAGCATTGTACAAAGTGTTGCCATCATGCCTTACGTCTTCACAGATGCATCAGGAAGAGTCGAAGTGATCCGAGGTGCTGACCTTCTGTGGCTGATCAGGCTCATTGGTCCCAAGGCGGTGCAACTAAGCTAGGCTCTTGTGTGTAAGTACGTATGCCAATAATGAGAATGATGATCCCCGCATGTTTCCTTTCCATTTTGTGCGTCATATCCGTGTGAATATTTGTATTGATAGAAAAATATTTTATCAGCAAAGAATAGCCCTGTTGTTTGGAGCCGAGAGACTTGGGAAAATCTTGCGCTCTCCTCATCCTGTCATTCTACCCTTACTAGACTATTACCATTCCTTTGATGTGTCGATCTTCATCCTATTTTGAGCTAAGTTGTGCTAAAGCTCCAAATTGTAATTACCATACTCTATTTTAAAATAAATTGGAGCTGTTTGTGTAATTGTTTACTCTCTCACTTATGGCCTTCCCTAATTTTTATGGTAAGCCTGGGGAGGTTGCTCCAGACTTCTTGGATAATTTGGAAATGGCCTTTCTGGTATCGGGAAGGGATGACGAAGCTACTAAGTTAAGGGCCTTTCCTTTGGTCTTGAGGGAAGGTGCAAAATTATGGTATCAAACTTTGGCACCTGAAGAAAGAAGAGACTGGGAGTCCTTAAAGATGGCCTTCATCGAAGAATTTCGCCGCCATGAGCCTCCAGAGGAGATATGGAGACAGCTCTTAGAGCTACGCCAAACATCACCCAATGACTATAGAAGCTATGAAGGAAAGTTTTCCAACCTGTGGGAGAAATGGTGTGCATCACTAGGTGAAGGAGAAAGGGCGCCAGAATGCCTAAAGAAGGACTGTTTCCTGGCAGAGCTTTACCCCATCCTTCGAGAAAAGGTAAAAGGTAAATTCCCAGATACCTTTGATAAAGCTATGACTTATGCAAGGGAGAAGGATAGGAAGTTAAAATTCCAAGCTCATCTACAAGGGGGAATGGAGCCTCCACCGCTAGCTCAACCTACGGCAAGGGTGGTAGCAGGGACAGGAGCAACAGACCAAGAGTCCTCTCAACAAGAATTACTTCAACAAATCACCAATCAACTAGAGAGCCTGTCCATCAATCTGGTTCAAGGTGTAAGGGCTCCCCAGCCAGGAAATGAACGAAATAGACAAGAAGGACAAAGGCAAGCACGTGAGTACATTTGCTACAACTGTGGAGAGGTAGGTCACGACATGTATTATTGCCCCCATCCACGATGATATCAAGGAAATGGTAATCAAAGATGGCCTCCTTGCCAGCAAGTCACTCCTCCTCGAGCTAGGCCACTAAATGGACAAAATGCACATGTGGCTCCACCAATCCAAATATTGAGACCCCCTCCTCCACCACCACAAGCACCAGCAGAGATCCCTCCACTACCATCGGGAGGGGAGGACAGGGCTGTCTCTGTCATAAGTCTTGACAATGGTAAGGATAAAGGGAAAGAAAAAATGGAGGAAGCTGTTGCCATGCCAATAAAGAGAGTTAGGAGACAAAGAACTGATGAAATGGAAGCTTCAGAGCCGGATAAAGGGAATGAGGGTTCCTCCCAAGTGATAGGAGACAAGAAAAGGAAGAGTAGGTCAAGGAGGCACATAGGAGTAGAAGACTTTCCACTTGGGGTAGGATCCATACCTTACGACGTGGTAGCAGATGTGAGTAAGCAAGGACCAAAGATTTCATGGCAGCAACTCCTCCACCTTTCCCCAAAGATGCGTAGAACCTGGTCTAAGATGGTCAGCACCAGGAGGGCTAAGGCAAAGTCAGTTGGGTCTATTAGTGCAAGAGGCATGAAGGATATCGTGCCAGTCATTGATGCAGAGATTAAGAGTCAGCGAGTCTCCAATGTGTACGTAGATGGTGGAGCCGAGATTTGTGTTATGACAGAGAAATTAATGCACAGGTTGGGTTTGGAAGTAAACGAGCAAACTTCCTTACAAGCTAAGATGGCAAATAATGTAAGGGTGGCTTGTGTGGGAAAGGTTAATGGAGTGAAGGTTTCAGCTTTTGGTGTGGCAATCTCAATTGATGCTTATGTGATCCCAACTAAGGGGGAGGGCTATCCGCTAATCCTTGGAAGACCTTGGATTATGGCTATGAAAGCTAGGCAAGATTGGGAGACAGGTTCCCTTGAGTTGCGACCAAATCATAAGGTAGGTGGTAGTTGGCTTATGGCTTCAATAATAGTCTCAACCTTGTGAGCTACTGCTATACGTGCCTTACACGATTACACAGGCATGGATACATCACAATGCGTCATTGCTAGACTCAATTTGTGAACTTATATCCACTTAATGCCAAATATGTGTGGCATTATCCTTGATCTAAATTCAAGTGAGTTACTTGGTAGATAACAGAAGCCTTGCTTTGCATGACGTCTGGAAAAGCACTTTGCATTACATAGTAAAGAAATATTTTTCAATAAAAGGTTAATGGACTAACCTTGTTGGCTCTTACAGAGTCATTGTTGTCGTTTGAAGCTGTCCCATAGCCGCATATGCTGAGAAATGGAGAGCTATCGCAGATGTACCCCACATGCCATCGTGGCTTGGGTCACACTGACCTCCAAGAGAAATTTAGATAGACATTGTGCTAAGTTTCCCAAAGTCTGTATGTTAGTAGCATATTCCAAACTTTGGAAACTCTATGCAAGATGCCCTGAAGTGAAGCCTTGCTTCTCATAAGTTCATCAAGAAGATGCGAGAGAATGCATCTTGGGTGCTCATAGCTAACAAGTCCTCATGTTCACATACATATGTCAAAGCAGAAAAGAATCGACCTTCTCAATATTTCATAGAGAATCGGCCTTTCTGAATCGTGCAACTTAGAATCATGAGATTGCCCAATATTGGTAGAGATAGCATCTACAACTTAGCTATCAAGTGTCATCTATTGCCAAATACTACTTGATCAAAGCAACGTTTGCTTGACAAGTTGGCATTGTGAAAATTACAGCAAAAAGTGAATAAGTTCAAAATTGGAACTTAAAGTTAAGTTACTTACCGGTTGCCCTTGGCATTGAGATTCATAGCATCCCGTATGAATGGTGATCGACATTAAATTCAGCTCATAACTGCAGATTGCGTTATGATGTAATTATGTTGCATGTTCCTTGTCAAGCAACAATGGATTTGAAGTGATTATGCATCCAATGCATGGAGCCTTGCTCTTGAAGCACTAACACATTCAATATCAATACTCGGGGAAGCGCCTTGGATGGGAGACAGAAGTACGTTGGAGTGTCAATATGACAAAGGAGTAAATCCACACACAAAGATACACCATCATGCATACACAATCAATCCTCACATCAGTTCATTATTTGATGTTTTTTGAGTCATCTAAGCTCATGATTCAAAACTGCAAGAGATTTTAAGTTAGGAAAATTAGAACAATTCTAGACCATTAAAACTTAACTTTGAAGCTACCACAAATCACATTCCTTCATTCTATAGGTCATAAAAACATGCACAAAAACAATCTTACACTTCTCATAAGGCCTAAAATCAGCCTCCTATCAAAAGATTAACATTTAAACTTGTACATCAGCAAACTAGCTAATTAAGAGTTTCACAAGATAGACATGAACCCTTGCTAAACTAATAGTGAATATTCTCAAGAGATAGAGCAAGATGTAACGTACTCGCTGAAACTTGATTTGGATTATTATATTGCAAGAAGTGTTGATTACAAAAGAGCTCTACTCACTTCACTGCTTCAATGTATAGAATTTTATCCAAGATGTGTACGTTTTGCTAAAAATTGACTTTTATAGCTAGGGATTCTAAAAAATAACCTTTAGGCTCAACTAGAGTGGGTATTACATTAATACATTAGAACTAAGTGAGACATTTCCAATTACATTATGAATTTGTGAGATCCATGTATATTCACAATCTGTAGAATCGAGTCTACAATTGGGGGGAAATTGACTAGTAGTGGTATCCATCATCAACATTCACAAACACTCCCCCCCCCCTTTCCCCCCTTCTACAATGTACATCCTTGTCATCATTTACGTGTGGTGGAAATGCTCGTCAAATGTCTCAAGAGCTCGATTGATTTTTTCCACCCTAGCTATCACCTTTTTTTTGTAGGTGATGTGTCATAGTGGGTTTTCCTTCGATGCATTCTAGTAGGTTCTATACCTATCTTGCAACTCCCTTGTCAGCGGGATGAAGATCAAGGACTCAACTTCAATAAATCCAACTACAAAACATTTGTCAAACTTCAATAGGTAGTGTGACAATAGGAAGATGAGCCTCATGTACATCCCATGGTGATATTCTTTCATGGGGTGTTTCTCAAATACTAGGAAAACCCTTTGCTACCTTCAAGGAATATTGTCCATGAATGTCCAGCCTGCTTTATAGAATCAAAATTTTGAATGGCCCCTTTTTTGCTATTATTGCTATTCCACCGAGTCTCCTTGTGCATTAGGATCAAGAGTTGGAAATAATTTCTTTTTCCATAAGTGAACTTTGTGTTCAGATAGCAATAGTGGAAGCATTTCATGCCAAAGATTCTTTACTTGCTAATTAGGCTGTACAAATTGTAGGGCCGCCGAGGACATTACCTTCAACTCCATTTCATGTATTCTTTTGCTTTCCCTCTGGTATATGTTCAATCCACTTGGCCATCTCTTCCTTTATATCCACAAGTGTCCTTATTATTTAACTTGTAGATAGAAGCTACTAAGGTGCTTGGTACATCTGGTCTAGCCTCTGCACCTTTATGGGCTCTACAGTTACAAACCCTATAGTAGAGGTGCTCGCTATGTCTTGATCTTTGATAGTTTGAAAATCTTAGATGCACGTCAGTCACGACACCATGATTGTGTGGAGGGAGGCTTCACTAGCACAAAAAAAGGGGGTTTAGGATGAGAAAAATAAAATCAAGGGGAAGAGGAGGCAAGAATGGTGGTGAAGGGGAAAGAAGGAAATTCTCTCTCCTGCTTGAGCTCTCTCTATTATGGAATTGATATTTTGATATTTTATGCAGCTGACAGGTGGAAAAGGCCAAGGGTTATGCGAAAGGATAATATATTTTATCATTTAAGTGCTCTTTGTGAGACATGGCCAATTATTGCCCGGCTGGTCAATATGTATTCATTTGAGCATTCACTAATCTATAAATAAATACTTGCAAGAGGAAAATGCTCACTCTTGCACGGGGGGAGATTGCACCCAGTGTCTGTGTATTCTTCTCTCCTCTCTTCTCTTCTCTCGTCGTGCCGGTGTAGCACTCCGCCCTAGGAGGTGCACACATGCTATTCTACTCTCTCTCGCTCTATGTCTCTCTATGTTGCGTATGACGTGGAATATGTGCAAGGATGGTTGTCAGGTATTCAGCTTTGTCAATTTATGGCTTGCAATATGCTGTTTTCTCTATTTTGTAGGGCCACTACGTTCTCCGTTTGTAGCAGTGGTATCAGAGCTACGGTTATACTCTTGGATTTACAACGATGATGGCTATGGAGATTATGGTGAACAAAGATAAGTCATGCTTACTTACATTGATTTTTCTTTGTTTAAAATTAGAGGTACATGATTATTATGAACCTCTTTGCATCATATATATTTCAAATTGTTTAAAGATATTGGATTATTTTTTGTGTGATTAATCGAATCTCTATCTAGGTAAGGATAATTGGTTGTACGATAAGTACAGTCTAGAGCATAATATCCATTAATATGATGCATGCAATTGAATTCAAGTTTATGTACATTAAACCTAAGAAGGTCGAATTATAGGTAATAAAGGTTTGATTCGCTTCTTTCGGGCTACAAGAAGCAGAAGTGGAAGAAGAATTTAGGGTAGATTGTTGCAGGAATAAACCCAAGAGACCTTGGGGAGTGTCCGAGTGTATAATTAATAGGGAGGACACAAGGAACTCAATTGCCTCATCTCCCATATCACAGCTTAGTGGGGAAGTAGCATTCCTCTGTCGTACAGCAGGCCGCTAACCAGCACCCTTGGACACCCAGCAACACAACCTGTCATCATCCGCATGGACATGCATGAGGTAGAGTTAGTCAAACACACTCTCTCTGTTTTCTGAGCTTGCTGCCACACTCACAAACACTCTTTCTTTCTCTCTCTATCTCTATCTCACTTGCCACTAACTGATAGCGCTCACAAAGCCCTACTGCTTTTCACATGCTCTGTATCCATCTCAACAAACGCGCCAACTGTTTTTCACCTATGATCACACAAGGAATCGTCTCATGAACCAGTTGCTCGCCACTGGGTCGCTTTGCATGGCTTGTAATCTTCACCTCTTTTTGCCAACTTTTGCATGCGTAACCTCATTTCATGGCCACCTTTCAAAAAGCAATGGCCAATATTCACATGTGCTATGCAGTCCAACCCTTGTCTCTGTCTCTCTCTCTCTCTCTCTCTCTCTCGATTTCCGCTAGCCAACAGCCATCCACCAACCCTCTCGCTTTTTCCCCCCACCTATCAACCCACCTCTACATGGTAGTGCACATAAGTGCCTGTTTACATGGTGGCGAGCCCCTCCTTTTGGACTATAGTTTGCCCCTCCACCTACAGACTGCCCCAACCACCCTTAGTCAATCGTGGCTACTCGTGACCTGCCAATTTATTAGTTTTATTATGATTTTCTGCCCGTTTGTTTTCGAATGTAGTTAGTGCAAAAATACCCTCTCTCTCTCTCTCTCTCTCTCTCTCTCTCTCTCTCTCTCTCTCTCTCTCTCTCTCTCTCTCTCTCTCTCTCTCTCTCTCTCTCTCACTTTGCGTTGCCAATCGCTGATGAGTAAGCTTCACAACAACCTTCAAAATCCACCTATACTAGAAGCATGCAGATGTTTCCTCACCTACAATCTCTTTATCTGCCTGAAGGCTTGGAGAGGATGAGCGTTGACGCATGGGAGCGGAGGGTTGCATCGCTGCCCTTACTGATCGCGGAGCTCTATCTTGGGGATAGAGATACAAAAGAAATCAGCTAACGTAAGTTGAAGGTTCACCAGCGAGCTATAGAGCTTAGTCAATGTGTGGTGGTTGGTCAGCCTCATGTTTCAAGCCTCAAGGCCTTTCACCACCTGCACTCTCTTCTGCTTGCACCTTGAAGACATATACCTTACGAGAGACAAAATCGATGAGATATAGACATGTCTGAGCAGCAGGGCATTGGCAGCATCAGAACGATGCTGCTGCTGGCTATTCCAAAGCCTCAAGAGGGGCATGTTGAGGTGATGGTGGACATTGTCCACTCCTTGGCTTGCTGAATGGTAGAAGACATGCATGTCCATCACTCGTCAGAGAGAGGAATGGGATCTTCAACGGGGGTTGAATTCCTTGAAAGCATCGTTTTTCACTTTACTTCATTTTATATAGTACCTAGACATTGGCTTCGATCCATAAGGATTGTATCAGTTTGGTCTCATAGGCTTTTTGAAGATAAGTTATATAACATTTCATTTCATTTCGCTCTCTTTCTTTCCCCTCCCAATATGCTTACCTATAGAGGTGGACATTGACGATGATCTTCAGTACCTGCTGCCATATTTTATCTGATATACGCCCGCTGCCGAGCATTCTCACACATTGATGATGATACTGATTCTCATTACGATTCCAGGCTCTGGTTTTATGCTTTCAGTTTTTTTTTTCGATTGTACTTCATTTTGTTTTCTTTTTGTTTGTACCCAAGCATTGGAATAGATACACAAGGATTTTATCAGTTTGTTCTCACACGTAATTTTACATTTTTAAGACAATTAATATAATATTTCATTTCATTTCTCCATTTCTTCCCCCCCCCCCCCCCTTTATTTTGGCTCTCGCACGCACAAGCCCACCTTCAATACATTGAACAATAGTGGCTGCTACACCACTGTGCACTGACGTAATAGTTTGCAAGATGAGGAGGATTGCCTTGTTGATTAACAAAAAAAAAATAAATAAAAAAATCAACAATCTATAAGACAACGCAAGTGACCGCGTATGCGTAGTTAGTCTATCCGCACGATGAAATTATGGCAATGACCTCACATTGCGCATCACTACATATACTCAAACATTGGACAGGCTTGAAGTTATATTACGACCTCGCACAATCGAAACACACACTACCAATCCCAACTTAGGGCCAACTTGTACCACATTACATCCATGCTCTAGACAATTTAAATTTCTATTAGCAGGGATTATTCAATTGTGCTCAACCGTAATTTTCTTTCTCTTAATTGTTGTTTAAACTAGACATAAACAATGCATAGCGAATGATAACATATTGCATTTGATTCTTTTCATTGAGTAGTTGAGTGCAACGCTTTTGTAGTATTGTGGTGAACAAGAAATAAACAAACCACCTATTTTTTTGTTTTTTTAAGTGCGGTGAAACTATCTATCTATAAATTCTCTTGCAATACTTCAAATTTCGTATCATTTTCTCTTGGTGATATTAAAAATTTAATTTTTTTTTTGAAATTCATCCCTCTACTATATTGTGTCTACATTTAAAGGGCATGGGTATCCAAAAAATTCATTCAGGGACGCACTAATAAGCACGGACTTACAATATAAGCACTTACTATTGACAAATATTACTTTGTGTGATGACTAAGTTAATAACTCTCATTATCATGTGCTTTTTGTATTAACAAGATTCATATTTTTGTTCTAGTGATTTGAAACTCATCCCTACCTTCAAAAGATATTTTTGCAGGTGGCGACGATCCTTTGACTTTCTAATTTTGATATCGACACTCCTCCATGTGTAATAGTTTGAGTTTTTAAATATACAATTGTACCACTCTAAATGTCAAGTCATTGTTTACTTATCACACCTTAATCAGCATGGCATATTATTTTTTTTCATGGCCAATCATTAACCCAAAAATTAACACATTTTAAATTTGTTAACTATAATTTGGTGTAAGTTTGATAGTTACAACTTTCTCCTACTTGTACCTCTCTCCCCACACACAAACTCATATAAATCAAATGCAATATATCATCTAGGTACGTACACCCAATACCTCCCTGCTTTTCTTTTTTTCATGTTATCTTTTGAGCTATGAACCCAGCCATCTCTCAATTTGTGGCTTGCACTTTGAACTAAATTGAATTGCTAGTGAGAGCATTTGACATTAAGCTATGGACATACTCACACGGGCTGAGGTACTTTCAATAATCCCTAAACTTTATACGTACTTTGATATACTCCAAAGTGGTGTCAAACACATAGTAAATATGTTTTTTCCTTTTTGTCTTGTCTAGTCCATTGGTCACATGCACACAGATTCGCCAATTTGGGCAGTGTGTCAATGCTCATCTGGTGCAGATTCGCCGATCTAGGCAACACAACAAAAAATTACAGATTTACACTTTTTTTAAACAATACAAATGCAGATTCGCCGATTTAGACAACATTAGTGCAGATTCGCCGGTTTAGGCAGCACGTCTTATTGGTGTAGATTCACCGATTTAGGCAACACCAATCACAAAATCATGCTGCAGTGGCTGGCCACCACTATAATTGGTATGATTTTGTTACCCGGGTATACAATGAAGGATATTTGAATTTGGATTTGAAATGGGTACATGTTGGCAGATGTTTGGATTGGGATTGGGAATGGATGAATGATGATATCGCGATAGTGTTGAACTTGCGATTGATAAGCGTTGATTATTAAATGATGAGTATGACCAATGTTATCCTGATTCATCAGCGTATGACATATACTGCCTATTCTAGTGGTATGGGGAATTAGAATAGGTAGTATGTGAATGACGACAGAAATAAGCAATGTTGTCTAATTTTATGAAATTTTCTTTTACTATGTGATAGTTTCGATACAGATTTCTAATCACTATTTTTGACAAGTATTGTTTGCAGATTTTTATCTTCGCAATTGAGGACAGTTGCTTCCCAACGAAGAGGTATGTTATGGAATTTATATTTTGATATTTTATGCAGCTAACAGGTGGAAAAGGCCAAGGGTTATGCGAAAGGATAATATATTTTATCATTTAAGTACTCTTTATGAGCCATGGCCAATTATTGCCCGGTCGGTCAATATGTATTCATTTGAGCATTCACTAATCTATAAATAAATACGTGCAAGAGGAAAATGCTCACTCTTGCACGTGGGGAGATTGCACCCAGTGTCTGTGTATTCTTGTCTCTTCTCTTCTCTTCTCTCGTCGTGCCGGTGTAGCACTCCGCTCTAGGAGGTGCACCTGCGCACGTGCTATTCTACACACACTCTCTCTATGTCTCTCTATGTTGCGTATGGCATGGAATATGTGCAAGGATGGTTGTCAAGTGTTCAACTTTGTCGAGTTATGGCTTGCAATATGCTGTTTTCTCTATTTTGCAGGGCCACTGCGTTCTCTGTTTGTAGCACTCTTCCCCTCTCTCGGCGGCTAGGGTTAAGAACGAGAAATATGGCATGTAACAAAGGAGGAGGAAGGGTGGGTATTTGAGGATCAAACTCTCTCAAATTCTCTCTCTCTCTCTCATCATTCCTTGATCAAAGAAAGGGACAATGGCTAGGAAACCAAGGTAAAGGGAGAGGAGTATTCTCTCTCTCTCTCTCTCTCTCTGCCTCTTGAAGGAAGGAAGGACCCTTTTATGAGGAAAAGAGAGGGCTTGCTCTCTCTCTCTCTCTCTCTCTCTCTCTCTCTCTCTGTGTGTGTGTGTGTGTGTGTGTGTGTGTGTGTCTTGTGCTTATCTTTGGGATTATCAAGTAGGGCATCTCTCTTTCTTACTCTCAACCTTGAGAAGAGCAAGCAAGGGTAGGAAGAACAAGCAAAGGGGTATCTTCTTATGCTCCTTTCAATCTCAACAATTATCTCGCTCATTTACGACCTAAAACAAGGGGTAGGGGATGGTCACTTTTCTCTCGATTGGTCTGGGCCTTCGTGAAGAAAAGTGGGAAAAAAGAGGAGGTGATGATAGAGATGGGACTTGACTCTCTCTCAACTGCAATAGTAAAGCATAAATCATACAAAGAGTTGAAGGTGTGGAAGGGTTGAAGATGGAGAAGAGTTTGGGTTGTTATTGGTAATGAATTTTCTTGGGATTGTAATTAAAAGAGGAGCCTGACAACAAATGAGCAGTTACCAATGTTTGGAGTAAGAGCTAGTCTACGTTCATTGAGGGGTTTGAGTGCATGCACCTATGAAAAGCTTTGGGAAAGGAAAGAGGAGCTTGACAACAAATGAGCAGTTACCGATATTTGGAGTAAGAGCTAGTCTACGTTCATTGAGAGGCGTGAGTGCATGCACCTATGAGGGCTTGGATATGCATCAAGAAAACTCCAATATCATGATTGATTGGGAGCCAAGCAACGGTTTTGATTGATTGTCGATGGAGCTATTGACAAAACATTACCTAGAGTTTTTCTTACTAGTGTGGTGATCATTTGAGGTCGATAAGACCACACTTTGTACAATTTATTCCAATTTTAATCATATAGTTCTCATCTTGGGTTCTTGTTAGTATTCATCAATTTGTTTTTGCTCTTTTCTCTCTCTACCATCTCTCACAGCCAGAGGCCCCGTGCCTTCCTGGCTCACCTTGCAAACTCTTTTTATTGTGACATCTTTGGTGACCTCGATGTGAAATGAGCCGGAGTGGGAGGTGCAGATGGAGAATTTTATCCCACATAGTGGGATTATTTTGTAAACGGTTTCATTCATGGAAGCTCAAGGATTATGGACTTGGGGAACGAAGCAAATTATTGGGAAGGACCAGATTACTTTAAAGACGATGGGGATCTCAACTGCAGTTACTTAGCTATGATGATTTTTGGAACCAGATTTATACAACAAGTAAAGCTAAAGTAGTGGAGCTTTGTAAGTAGAAGGTCCCAGAGGATCATGTTTCAAATAGTTTAACACAGGTGAATAACAAATTTGATGCTAAAACTAAAATTGATGGTAGTTTTTCAAAGATTTCTTGCATGACAGTTACCTCCATTAGGGGTCTCAGTGAAGATAGAGATTGTGCTATCAATTTTTCACAGGCTAGTGCCCTCTACATGTATTTCTCAAAGATTTCTTATATGGCAGTTAGCTCCACTAGTGGTCTCAATGAAGGATTGTGCTACCAGTGTTTCATAGGCTCGTGACCTCTGCATGGATCCTCAAGGAGTTTCTTTACAGGGTTACTAAATCTTTCAATACCATGGAAACATGTTAGGCCAAACAAAACAACATGTTTGCTGAGGATGATTGCATATATAAACCTATGTATACCTGATGAAGTGCAAGAAATTGTGAAGATAACACATAAGTAAATGAGAACACAAATGAGTGTATGTTTGTGCTGATGACATGTTTATAGTTGATGATGACACAAAGTAAGAAGAGGATGCCATTATTGATGATTTCTTAGCAGGATGTGATGTAGATGTACATAACAATATGGAAGGGCTTTTGGATATATGTATCTATGTAGAGGGGGTGCAAGAAGAACCTCTACAAATGCAGGATATCTAGGGAGTTCTCCCTTGTATGCTTTTTCATGAGCTGCAAAAGGAAGCAATGTCTAGCTCTTTGAAAAATGATGAACATTTTTAGGGCTCTTTGAGTTCAAAGGAGGGTGTTATGACTAAAGATTTACAAGTTGAAGCTGTTTTTCATGATCAAGTTAGAATCTCAAGTAAGGACGTCTATGATACAAGCACAAATTGTTCAAAGGTTCATGATGACTATGTAGTTAGAGGGGTTGATGCTACTAAATCACCATGGTTATTGTAGGGAGGACATAGTTTCCTCCACTTTTTTGAACAATGTGCCATCTATGGTTGGGTTTAGATGCTTTTTGCGAGATACCCCTCCCCAAGGGTCTATGAAAAAGAAATACAATTTACACTTTTATACAATGTCAATATACATCAGAGTTGCGATAGCGTTTTCATAGGAAAGGAGTTCTTAGAGTTTGACCTAGCATGGAGTTTAGACCATGAGCTGGTTTGCATCCAAAGGCACCTCGCAACTAGTGCTACCTCTGAATGGTTGTTATGAATAAAAGCGTACTCAAGAAAAATAACAAGGTGGAGGATGAATATAAGTGTACATCGCATTGTGAGAACAAACACACACACACACACACACACACACACACACACACACACACACACACAGAGAGAGAGAGAGAGAGAGAGAGAGAGAGAGAGAGAGAGAGAGAGAGAGAGAGAGAGAGAGAGAGAGAGAGAGAGAGAGAGTGAGCGAGTGAAATAGAGTGCGCAAAGACATATAAGAATGACAAAAGAGAATGTTTAAATGCCCCATCTAAATAAAACATGCAACCATGAATTAATTCAATAATTTTGTGCTGCCTAAATCAACAAATCTGCAATTAATATTGTTTAAAATAATGAATCTGCACTTTGTCGGTGTGTTTCTTAAATCGGCATATGTGCACATGTAACTGGTGTTGCCTAAATTGAAGAATCTAGACCAAGATGAGCATTTACACACTACCTAAATCGGTGAATTTATGTGCACATGACCAATGGACTAGACAAGGCATAATAAAAACAAAGCATTTCTTACATGTTTGGTACCAAATTGGAGTAGTTAAAATGTTGAAGTATGTGCCAACTGATCATACCAAATCAACGAGGTGATGTAACTGGTTGAACGACAAGTTTTCTCAATGGAGATGCCAATGAATAGAAGTACAATGCCATAACGTTTGGAGAGAATTGAATTTACAATTTATAACACAATGTAAACAAGTAAAAGAGTTATGTGTTTAATTGAAAGTGTCTGGTGGCACTATTGCTTTTTGCAAAGTTGCTTGGGCGTAGATATGTGAGAATATCTTCAAGGAGAGTCAATTAAAATAAATTAAATATTAAAAGCATTAATTTATCAAACCTATAAATAAAAAATTAATATTCATGATGCTTGATTTAGACAACTCTTAGAATTTCATTGCTAAGTATGACTATGTCGATACATTATCTTATGTTTGGTAAAGAGTTGTAAGTTTACAATAATACAGTCCAATTTGTTGCTCATGATCAAGGGTTCTATGTTGCTAATGGAGTTTGGGTTGAAATACATGTAATGAAGATATTTAAATTTCGTGCTTAGTAGAATTTAGGAACAATTTTTGCCAAAAATGGAACATAAAGAGAATGAAGTTTTTACTTACATGAATAGATCAAATAGATACGGGAACGAAGACCTAAAATTTATTGAGTAGTTGGAAGATTACAAAAGATGGATGGAAATAAAAAAATATAAGATAAGGATGACTTCTTAGAAGGTCTTCTTAGTCCAACTGGTATTGGTTTATTTGGGGATTTATTTAGCATTAGAAACTCTTCCGCTAGTCTCATGTGAAAATTTTGAGATTTATCTCTAAATTAAATTTTGAAGGCGATAAAATCTAATGACTTAAAGAAAATTAATGCAAAATAAACTTCAAACTAATTCAATGTACCTATAAAATTTCTCATCGCCGGTTTGCCAAGGTTTTTTTTTTCTTTGAGAATCTGGTTATATATGACTTTGCAGATATATGATCTTATACTTGGTGAAGATGTGTAAGAGTGATAATGAAAGCATGAAGCTAATTGAACTCATGATAAAATGCAAAGACACATGATGACAACCTGTTAGGATAGGCTAAATGTAGGTCTCCTAATGGAAAGGTGTTGGTATCAAATTCTAGCATAGAAGTAATTACCCCGTAATAATTTTAGCCAAGCACAAAGAAAGATTAAGAACAATATCAAATACGTCATACATAAGCAAAGAAGCAAGATAAATGATGATTTCAGTATCATATGGTTTAACATTGAGGAGTAGTGCAACAATAAAAAGTACAAATTAGGTTATGTCAATGGTAATAGGTGTGATCGTGCATCACCACCATCAAGCCAGTGGTTTGTGGGCAAAGCAAAATAAATAAATCTTCTCATTTTTAGGAGAGAAGGACTGCTTACAATAATATATCCGCATTTTAGCAATGGAGATAGCATTCATCACATGTTATAGAGAGAGTATTAAAGTTGATGGTGACAAGTAATTGAAACTTGGTTAGCATGGGCTATTATCATGAACCGATATGGCAACTTATGAATGAGTGGAGTGTTGAGAATGGGATCGTGCTAGCTAGGGTGGATAAAAGAGAAATGTAGTGCAAGCGTGTGAGTGTTTGTGTAAGCAAGATTATCAATCAAGTGAATTAGGTTCCAAGATAGAATTAGCTTGGACTCATAAACACAATCTTGAGTATTGACTTAGCTTAGCACAGGCTCACCATAGACAAGCATGTAGTGCAAAATAGAGTTGTATTTATTCATTCATGAAATGAGCTTTAAGTAGCTCTACAACCTTGCTCCACATCATGTGGGATACTTCCACTCTTGTGCGCTCCTTGCCGCACTGTCGAAGCAAGGGCCTTGCCTAACACTGTGTGCGAGCCACAGACGGCTCCAAGCACACAACTAGCTTAACTAGTAAGCTCAAAAGAGGGCAATGGTGTGTCACTCACCGCTCTATGCTCCTGCCGTGGAGGATTCGTCACCGCGAAGAAAAAGGAGACGCTGCTACGTCGCACTCAACCGCTTCACCACCGTCGTGCCGCCGCAATGCTTGATCGCACACTCTCTCTCTCTCTCTCACATACACACACACACACAAGGAGGTGAAGAAGAAGAAGATGGAGATGGGGATAGAGCAAGAACACTCTTCTATTGCACAAATGAGAGAATGAGTGAATTTTAGGTTTAGTTGGCTTTTGTATGAGCTCACCCCATTCACACTTGGGCGCCCATGCTTAGCCAACTAATCCCTTGAATGTCCCAGTTAGAGTGCGCCTCTCATCGGCGATCACTCTTACCCTTTTCCTATTGGATCGACAAGCCCATACCTGACTCTACCAAATAAATAATACAATGTCCACCGTAGGTTACAACGTCCGTCTCGTAGGTGATAGGGTGTCCATGAGCCGTGAGGGTTAACATGCCCCCCTTCCTGATGTAGATTCCGTCCTCGGAAGCTATTGAGTTGAAGCTCGTTGGTCGAGGTGGAAGAGCATTTGAGATGAATGTCCTTAGCCTTCATTAGTCACTGCAAAATCAAACAACATTGCACAATAATTGCATTTTCATAAGCGATTAAAAAGCATATGCAATTTTAGGCAGACAATTGATTGGTAACAGAATTTTAAACAATTTGTCAGCAATAAGCATTAAATGCAATGTAATCAAATGCATAAACAGATGTAAAGGTAAAAAATTAAACAAGTCTGGGGTCACTAATTTAACGGTCGAAAGGCACTAGAGATCGACTATTAATACCATGGGTAAGCTTCTTAATTTTCTCTGGTTAATTAAGTTGTTTAATCGCGAGAGCCAAGTATTTCATGTTCGAGGGCTGACTAGAGGCTATACCTAGAGGACCTTGTAGTTAAGCTACGATAAAAGGAATTTCTCATGAAATCATCGCCTGACTGATTACCTTTTCTTTGACCCCCCAAAGTGTTTTCAGAGTGATTCAATTTGATCTGTGTGCTTATTTTGTATGCCTTGGGTTTTTTGCTTTTCAAGGAAAAGCGCCCACACTGGGAACCTCTAGGACTCTAGTACCATAGGCAATACATGTGAGTGAAGTACCAAATCAAGCTGAGATTTCTCTTCCAGCTTAAGATTTTACATTGTGGCACTTTGATTTTTTGTTTGTTCATTTTCAGCATTTTAATTTTGTAACTTTGGGGGGTTATATAATACTGATACACCTCCCCAAGATCATCACACTAGTAAACTCCCTTTATAATACTTAAGCGAAAGGTCAATAGGGTCAAGCCCACTAGAAATCCCGAGTACATTTCACACAATGCTGTCTAAATCGGATTAAGAACCTAAGTAACCATTGATTATTAGGAAGGCATTCCCCATGGTATTAAGAGAAGATCTCTAACACCTAACTTGGTCAAACTAGCTTAGTCAGACTGGTTGATTTTTAAACCTAGACAAGTGATTATGACAAAAAATTACATTGAATTAAATGTTTGTTACTAAGCAAATGTGCTGGATATTATCCTACCAATCACAATCAAAGCAGACAATCATAGATGCAAAAAAGATAAGGGGCAATGCTAATGGACAAGAAACACCTGTTTGTGTCGATGGTCGCGCTTGATTTGAAGAGTGAGTCAAGATAAAGATTTCATGAAGGTCCAAATCCTATCAATAGCAACACGCTCCTCTACACAATAGGAAACAAAAGGAATACCTCCAGGAGGCACATTAGTGGGAAAAGGTACCAACACTTATTGAACACAACAAAAAACATAAGGAACCCTAACCTAATTATTTGCACTCCCCTAGAGAGTCAAGGGAATAGGATATTGTAGAGGTTGGGGGGAAACCCTAAGGCTAAACCCCTATCCTTGTCGTCGAGATAAACAAAGTCATCATCCATGAGACCATATGTGCCATCCGTGTAGTCCTGTAAATTTTCTTCATCATCATAGGTGCCCATGTTTACTAAGAAGGTCAGTAGACGCCTATAGTCATCTTGGTCAAAAGGGTAGGCTTGTGCAATGGGAGAAATGCTCTGTACTAAGTATGGATCAGACGTGGTCAAGAGACGTATCATCCATTCTAACTCCTCAAAATTTCTCTCACATGCTAGCGTTCCTATCAAATCCCATTCACATGCAAGCACTGGAAAGACCATGTGAAATATTTGTGAAAAGTAATGAGGGTACCTCTCACCCAAGGCAGGAGTGGATGACTCTAGCGTACTAGCCATATCTGTACACGCAAATAGATGATGGTTAGAGTGCAAATATTACAAGGGTCGTGTTCTTGTGCACAATTTGTTTTTATGATTTGTGTTATGGCTCTTGCTCTTTTACTTTTTTATCTTGTTTTTGTGAGTATAAGGCTTTATATATACATTCCCTAAGATTGGAGATTAAGAGGTCAGGGAGAAAGGTTGAGAGGGAAGCAAGTGAATAATGGATGTCCACAAACACTCCCCCCTTCCTTGGGTAGATCATATCGTTTGAAATGATGTCGTCACCCTTTGAAATCAGTTGTTCCAAGTTGTTATAGGTGAAGACTTTTGCCAGTAGTTTTCTATTACCTTAGGTGCCTCGTCGAGTTGCAAGGGTGGTAAGGTACTCTCCCAGGATCGAACTTGAAGTGGTTCATTAGGTGATTCTTGAACACTGGAAGGTGTGGATTCCTTTGTAGCTTCATGGAGGTCCACTATTGTAGGTGGAGGCTGTGTAGAAGCTTTTACCTCTATGGATGTATTACATGAGGAGCTAGAAGCTTCATGGAACTCCCCCCTTCCTGAGGTAGGTGGAATAAATTGATTTTGCCTTGGAGCCCCAACTAGCTCTGGACTAGGTGTGTAGCATTCTGTGATCTTTCCCTTCCGACGGTCTTCCATTGGCTTTAGCGTTACACTGTTTGACTCATATGGGTTTGTTGTCGATAGGGAAGGACACATTTTACGTTTAGGTACCCAGATTTGCTCATTTCCATCATAGTAGCCTTGGGCTTCTAATAGTCGTTTTGAAATCCATCGTGATTTGGTCTTGACTCTCCTAGAGTGCGCTCTTGGTTCTCCAGGGAAATTTTTTCTTGAAATGGATGGGAGGGTTGAGGTAGTTGGAAGTAAGGCCTTGGGGACCCATTGATATGTACTCTTAGGTCGTGCAGGTTGAGTACTTGCAATATTACAGCTTGCTGCAACTACAAGTGTTGAAGTGCTAGGTTCATGGGTAGCCGGCAAAGACGAGTTAACCACCTTGGCTTGTGAATGTTGGCTACCTTTCAACTTTGCTAGAGTTTGCAACGTAGGTGACTTTGCTTGAATGATAGGGTTAAGAGTCGGTGGTCGCGTCGTGACACTACCAGTATCCCAATCAATAGTGCATTTGGTTGCCAACATCCACGTGCGTCCCAGGTTTACGTTGCCTTCCATAGCTCCCGCGGGCATGACTAAAAACCTCTGCACTATGCTTCCATTGTCATAGACAACAGGGTCTGAAGGACTCCAAGAATAACAGTTTTCTTTTTATTAATGCCCTTGACTTGCATCGTACTCGGGGATAGGGTCGGTTTCCCTAATTGACACCAAACTCCATAGGATAACAAATTGTGTTTAGCTCCCGTATCTAATAAGGCATTGTATAGTACTTTTCCATGGGGGCTATTTAGCTCAATTGGGTATCGTAGGGGTGGCTCAGATTCTAATGAGTCGTCATCTGTGTCCTCGAAAAATGCTTGTGTGATTCCCAGATTAGCCTCTCGTTGGCGTCTAAGATGTTGTTGTCGTTCTCGAGCCTCAACTCTTGCTTGGATTTTTCTAAGCTCTGCTTGTTCCTTGGCAGCCTTCTTTTGATGGATGGCTTGCAACTCTTCCTGGCTTAAAGGATCATAATATCTTTTGAATTTACTCCCATTAAGGAATCCAATGGTTTCAACTCCATCTAGAGTCTCCACACGAATGGTCCCTTGCGGGGTAATTTCACACACTCGATATGGTCCCTTACCAGCGTATTTCAATTTCTTCTTTTCATTACGTACCCCGTACATAAGAAATTTATCACCAACCTTGATGTCTTTATCCTTTAAATGGCTATCAAACCACTTCTTTCTCCTATCCTTCTCCACTAGAGCATTTCACACAACTAATTGCCTTTCTTCATCTAGCCTTTCCAGAATATATAATCGCTCCACTAAGGGGTTACCATCCCAACCTTCTTGAGAAGCTACTC
The DNA here is from genome assembly GCF_014529385.1 of Adiantum capillus-veneris. NCBI lineage: Eukaryota > Viridiplantae > Streptophyta > Polypodiopsida > Polypodiales > Pteridaceae > Adiantum > Adiantum capillus-veneris. The sequence goes on from NC_140956.1 coordinate 59,528,328, forward strand.
GAAGACTAGGAATGACAAACTCCCATGGCATAACTGCTTCTTGGCCATACACCATCTTAAACGGTGTGCAATTAATAGCAACTTTATACGCAGTACGATAAGCCCATAAAGCTGATGTAAGCTTTAGGTCCCAATCAGTGCGATGAGCCTCGACTGTCTTTGTCAAAATGGAGATGAGAGTTTTGTTGGTACTCTCAGCTTGGCCATTTGCTTGGGGATAATAGGGTGTAGACTTGTGGTGAGATATCATGAAGTTTGATGTGAGTTCTTTTATTACTTCATTTATAAAATGAGTTCCATTGCCACTCACAAGTTCAAAGGGGCATCCAAAACGTGTGATAATGTTCTCAAAGAGGAACTTAGCTGTTGTTTTTGCATCCGCCTTTCGTGTTGCTTTTGCTTCAGCCCATTTGGTTACATAGTCGGTAGCCACAATGATATATCGTGATTGCATGTTACGTGCAGCCGGACTAATCGGTCCTACAAAGTCTAAGCCCCACTTTTCAAATGGTTGGGTTACCTTGATGGGATGTAGAGGCATCCTATCCCTTCTTTGTGGCTTGTTGAAGCGTTGGCATTCATCACATCCCTTTGCAAAAAGTGATGCATCCTTAAACAGAGTGGGCCACCAATAGCCTGACTGTAAGATCTTTCGGGCAGTCAACTTTCCTGAAAAGTGACCACCAGCTACGCCCATGTGTGCCTCTTGTAGAATATATAAATACTCATCCTCGCGGGCACAGCGTCTAAGAACATCATCTTTTCCTCTCTTATAGAGAGTTCCAGCCAGTAAGCAATAGGGTTCGCATTCCTTGATTAATTTTCGAGCTATATCTTTTCGCAGCTCTTTGGGTGGAAAACCATTAACTAAGAAGTTAACAATCTTTTCACTCCATTCATGCATTGTCTCAACAATGAACAAAGGAGTATCAGGCAATTCATCATCAACCCCCGTAGGAGCTTCGCCATTAGGGATACGAGATAAATGATTGGCCATGACATGTTTCCTCCCAGGCCTCACAACAACGGTGAAGTCAAACTCAAGAAGAATAAACAACCATCGTGTAATTCGACCTGTGGAACACGGCTTGTTTACCAAATATAGCAATGCTTGATGATCAACATAAAACACAAACTTGGTAGCAAGAAGGTAATAGCGAAATTTCTTTACTGCGTAAATCATAGCTAGACCTTCGCGCTCTGTAGTAGTGTAGTTCATTTCGGCATCATTTAATTGGCGACTTGCAAAGCTAATAGGGTAGTCCAATTTATGTTCTCCTGGTTGAGTTAGAACACACCCAATAGAAAAATTTGATGCATCAATATGCACATGAAAAGGTACATTCCAATCAGGTGTTCGCAGGATTGGAGCACTTGTTAGGGCCTTCTTTAATAACTCATAAGATTGATGACATTCTTTCGTCCAGTGAAACTCGATAAGAAGCTTGTACGATGGACGCGCTATCTCGGCAAAGTTTAAAATAAACCTTCGATAATAACCAACATGGCCCACAAATCTTTGAACTCCTTTATAGTTAGTAGGTGGTGGCAAATCGGCAATGGCTTTAATCTTACTCTCATTTGTGGATATCCCGTTCTTGGACACTATATGCCCTAGAATGACTCCATGCTTAACCCAAAATTGGCATTTGAAAGGGTTCAATGAGATGCGATAAAATCTGCACCTTTCAAATATTTTTCGTAGATATAACAAATGCTTCTCCCAAGAAGAATAAACACAAAGGTCGTCTAGGAAAGCTTCACAAAACTCCCTTAGAAATTCTTTAAACGTAGTGTTTATTAATCGTTGGAATGTAGCAGGGGCATTTGTTAAGCCAAAAGCCATAACACGATATGCAAACACTCCAAACTCAGTGATAAAAGCAGTTTTAGCTTGGTCCTCTAATGCAATTGTGATTTGATTGTAACCAGAGTACCCATCTAAAAAGCTATAAGCTTCCTTGCCCGCAACTCTCTCAAGCACATGTTCTAAATATGGCAAGGGATAATGATCTCTCCTAGTAGCTGCATTAACTTTCTTGAGGTCCACGCACGCTCTTAGTTTCCCATTCTTTTTTGGCACAATGACTATTGGAGAAACCCATTCTGAGTGCTCAATAGGGTATATGAATCCACATTGGATAAGTTTTTCAATCTCCTCTTGTACAATTTTGGCGTACTTAGGATTCATTGGATAGGGTCGTTGCTGGACGGGTTTAGCAATGTTGATCATGGGAATTGTATGTTGCACCACAAAAGGTGGAACGCCCTTCATGTCATGATATGTCCAAGCAAAGATATCCTTGTATTCCTTGAGGAGCTCCTTAAGTACAGCCTCTTCAGTTTCGGTAAGATCTTGAGCAATAAAGACTGGTTTAGACTCCTCACCTGGTTCTGCTAATTCTATCTCTTTAACTACCGCTGGACCATCATAGACTCCACTGCTTCCATTGGTAGGTATTCATTGGGCTTTGGCATACACAACCTTTCGCTCCCCCGTGGTATAAGATTTAAAATGTTCAGGAGCCGTATGTAAGTCAGTAGGCTCTTGTCCTGACGGAGACCTTTCTTTTAGTTCTGCCTCCTTTTGTTGTTGTGCTAACTCTCGGTTTTGACGTCTTCTTATAGTTCGACTCAATTTCGGCTCTGTAACCTCCAATTGAGCGAGGTCAATGGGTCGCGGGTTGCACCACATGACACTCTGGAGATGTTCACCCCAATTGTCTACTAGCTTTCGATGAGCATCACATGCCCCTAGATAGCTAAGCCATTCTGCAGTAGATCTTTCCTTGTTTATCCTAGCTCTCACATTTGCTCGATATCATCGTCTCTTATATGACCTTTGTTTCTTGTTAAGGTTTTGATTTTGGTAAATGTTTGAACTCGACTCGCCTGATAGGTCTTCGCTTGTATCTTCTTCACTCTCATATAAATTACCATAGATGGTCATACTAGGCCTTGAGTGTTCAGTTTCTATACTTGGTTCACTCGATGTTTCCTCAGGTTCTGAATCCATTTCTCCCTGAGATTCCGTTTTTGATGTGTATTGGCCTGAAGCCTTTGAGGAATCATCGGTTTCACTCTCAGGTAGGTGTGCCTCTTTCTTATCATCGGATGTTACATGCGCTACACCTAACATGTTTACTGGTGCAATGTGTGGTATCTAGGCCTTGAGTGTTCAGTTTCTATACTTGGTTCACTTGATGTTTCCTCAGGTTCTGAATCCATTTCTCCCTGAGATTCCGTTTTTGATGTGTATTGGCCTGAAGCCTTTGAGGAATCATCGGTTTCACTCTCAGGTAGGTGTGCCTCTTTCTTATCATCGGATGTTACATGCGTTACACCTAACATGTTTACTGGTGCAATGTGTCGTACTAGGCCTTGAGTGTTCAGTTTCTATACTTGGTTCACTCGATGTTTCCTCAGGTTCTGAATCCATTTCTCCCTGAGATTCCGTTTTTGATGTGTATTGGCCTGAAGCCTTTGAGGAATCATCGGTTTCACTCTCAGGTAGGTGTGCCTCTTTCTTATCATCGGATGTTACATGCGCTACACCTAACATGTTTACTGGTGCAATGTGTGGTATCTCTTCCCCATTTGGTGTTACCCAGGTTGTTCCTCTAGCTCCCCATGTATCTATAGTTGCCGCTAGGTGCACCCAATCGACATTGTCTGACTCCGCCATTCCGGGTAGGATATCCATATAAGGAGAGTTCTCCCCAATATCCGTGTCTTCATTACACGTGTAACAATACTCTAATGGAGCTGAGTGAATTGTTGTGTCTGATCGATTATCAATGATGAATTTATTTCCTAGAGGATGCGTTCGACCACTTAAAAGATCAACTCGAATGACAGAGTCTTGGAACTGTAAGTAGACGTGGTTTTTGGACCAGTCATGCACCATTTTTGCTTCCCTCATGAATGGACACCCTAAGATCATCTCAAATGACATAGGATGCTTGGAAAAATCCATAACAATGAAAGTCTGCCTTACCTTGTGTCCCAAGACTTTGATCCTGAGATCCTTCAACATTCCAATAGGCGTAACAATAGATCCATTAGCCATTTTTACCACTACGCTTGTGGCTTCAAGGTGAGGTCGCCCCATAGGCTCCCAACAACTCTTTGTCACCATGCTGACTCCCGCACCACTGTCAAGGACCCCCTTTACAGTTAATCCTTTAGTAGTGATTGGTAGAGTAGCATTAGATTCATCACCTTCAAAGTATTGCCCCAACTTGTTAACGGGTACTTCAATTACAGATTCATGTCCCACTAGGTCAGATGGTGGTGCTAAATGTTCCTCATCATTCATTACCGAGTCAGGTTTGTTCATATGTGCAAACTATGGTAATCCGGCCTGTAATTCTCCATTGAGGAAGGCTCGAAGAGCTGAGACTAGGTCGGGGTCTTTATATAGTTTGGACATGATGGTGGTTCTAACTTCTGAAGACATGAAATCCATCAATTTGGCAACATTTAATGGCATCTTGTGGGACGTAGGACCCTGACAAGAGAATGGTGAAGATGGAATCTCCACTTCCTCAAGGGGGTCGGGCATTCCCTCACCAAACATTCTCTCTAGTAGAAAAGGTGTGTGTCCACTTTCAGATGTCCTACCCTCACTCTCTTCCCGAATGATACTGGGTATAGCTAACGGCCTGTAGTTCTTGTGAGGTTGAACTTGTGTGGGAAACACTATGTCCGACATCTGGATATGTTTGGGATCAGGTTCTAATGATACTGGGTATAGCTAACGGCCTGTAGTTCTTGTGAGGTTGAACTTGTGTGGGAAACACTATGTCCGACATCTAGATATGTTTGGGTTCAGGTTCTAATGTTCGTTGAGTTTCTTCCACCAAACCCCTCAGTTGTTGGACTCGTTCAATTTCCATTGTTGGGTTTGGATAGGTTCCAATCTTTCTCTTGCAATCCTCATTTTTTGTCTCTCGTGGCTTATCTTGGGGGTTCGCAACTGGGTGGTTTAACTTTGAATACTCTTTTGGTGTTCATCGTAATTCCCTCTCGTGATCCTCCTCACTGGCTTTTTCCTTTGTAGTAACAGTTTTGGTCTCCGTGGTCTCTATCGAATCTGAGTCATCCTCAGGGTCATTCATATACACGGGATCCTCTCCTGTCCCTATGTTAGTCTTTGAACTAGGTTTTGAGCTAGAAGCATTAAGGGATTTCTTTCTTCGTGTTTTCTTCTTTCTCGCTCGGCCAATGGATGGAGCATCTCTCTCTTCGAGGATGTAATTTTGCTTTTGGAGCATCGACCGTGTGAGTGCATTCACTGGTGCTATGTTTATAGTTGGTGGTGTCCCATCAACAATCTCTATTATGTTCAATGGTGTGATTTTTGGTGCGTTTGGATTGTTAGGACACTGTGCGATCAAATGATCTATGCCACAACGATTACAAGTGAGTATTGGGATTGCCAATGCACTCCCTTGACTTGTTTGCATTAGTGCGGCATTCTTTTGCATTCTAATGCGGCACTCAGCTACTCGATGTGGTCCACCACATTCGTAGCACTGAAGAGGGGGTCTCCTGGCAAAACTATTAATGTTTTGGCCTCTTGCTGCTAGCGCAGTAGCTTGATATACCGGTTTGATTTGTCCCCGATGGTCTTCCATATAGTGCATGGGACACTCCTCAAGCATGTCGACTCCATAGGTGATACTAGAGTCTATGTCCTCTTCGCAATCTACATAAGTACTAGATGACTCGCAACCTATTTGATTCATAGGTGTAACTCTTGGATGAGGGGGTTGCGGTCCTAGCACTGGAGGTGGCAACGGTGTGGTTTGGACCACATTTTGGGTTCTAGGGACCATGTGCTGTAATGGCAACTGTTGCTCCATGGGTGGGGTAGGCATCAATGCAGGAACTCGAGGTGAGTTTGCCCAAGCTATAGGCGGTCTATTTTCCATGATGCGTTTAAGCATTAGGCAATCCTTCGCTTGATGGCCATACCTACCACACGCGTTACAAGTCCCGTTAAACTTTACTCTGAAAGTAGGGCATTCACTCGTAGTATGTGGGCGCAAGCAAATTGAGCACCATTGTTGCTCCCTTCTTGGATACATATGAGTGTTTTGTGGAGCACGATTACCCCTAAGGCTTTCTTGGATGGCCTTGGTGAGATCTGCCAAAGTCATCTCAAATATCGTTTGCTCTTTCACGATTGGCTTTATCTTCATTGGCTCATGCCCTGACGCTTGCGAGCTACTAGACTTCGGCTCGGCGGACACTCTTTCTCCTGCAATCATTAAATTATCCTCCAATTGGATTGCATTCATGGTGACTGCTTCCCAAGTAGTGATACCTCTAATGACTAGGCCATTATAGATACTTTCATGTCGTAGTCCCCTAATGAATCTATCAAGCAATTGGTTGTTGTTGAATCGCTCGTTTGGATTGCATCGAGAATTCAAATTCTTTAGGCGACTAATGAAGTCTCTCACGGATTCACCTTCTTCTAGTTGGGCTTTCTGGAGCTGAGAGGCTACACCCCAAAGTACTCCCTCTCGTATGTATTCTTTTAAGAACAGTCTCCTAAGAGTAGAGTAGATCGTTTTCTCTTCTACTCTTAAGGTTCTATACCAATCTCCAGCCTTTCCGCTTAGGGTCAAACTGAAAGCCTTACACTTATGTAGCTCATTGTGCTCTTCCAAGGAATCGCATACATGTTCAAAGACTTCCATATGCTTTCTAGCATCTCCGTCTCCACTGAATTTCTGTGTGAGCTTAGCTACTTGAACTGCCTTGCTCCTAGGCTCTCTATCAGGTGCACTACGCATGTTTTTCGCAATAGAGCGACCGATAGTTTGAGCAAATGCTGCCAAATCTCCTATTTGAGCATGTATAATGGGTGTATGTGCTCCTGGAACCACATGTGAGATGGGAGTTTGCCTTGGCCTTGGCATACGCGCGGCTCTTGGGTCCCATATTTCGTATGGTGGTGTACCAGACGGTGGTCCAAAGTTTACAGCCGTGGCCCTAGGCATAGGGGGTGCCTGATATGGCATGTTATTATTAAATGGCATGGCTCCACTTGTATAAGAGCTTGGATAATGCCATTGTGGATTGTAACCTCTTGGAATAATCGGAGGTGTAGGAGCTACATGAGGCTGAGGTACGACAGGTGCACATGATTGATACATACATGTAGGTATAGTTGGGGGCACTGTGCTACTAGGCATCGGCGCAGTGTTAACAAATGAACTCCATGGTGTACTTCTTGTCATGCTCACCAATGGGATATGCATCGTAGCCGTAGTGTCATTAAGAGAAAGATGAGCTAGATTTGGGAAGGTAAAGCTGCCACTTGTGGGCTCAGATTGTACTCAGGCTCCTGGCGAAACAACATATGGAGGATCAATGGGGCTCACTGAGGGAGTCTCCATTTGTGATAGGGTTGGTTGGTTGGCCTTTCTCGTATCCAAGAATCTCATTAGGCCTGTTGAAGGCATGTTGATCCCTGTGTTCTGTCTTTCTAACTCGACAATCCTATGGAGGACATCACAGACTTTCTGTTGTTGCTCATCTATGCTAGTAGCACCCGATGTGGATTGTAGAACATCTAACCAACCCACATGATAGGTGTGTCCTGTGTACCGATCAGTTAAAGCTTCTGCTTGTAGGTCATACTCCCAATTTTCGTTTAGGAATATCCCATCTAGGCCTGGCGTGCTGGAGGTTTCCCTCGAAGTGGAAGCATTATTGCTCCCCATCGCTTGCCCCTCCGTGACTGCTACCTTGGGAGCACTCGGTTGCTCGGCTGGCATGATTGTTGTCATAGGAGCCTTTGCTTTCAGGGCTCGACTTTGTTCTAGCCTTCGTAGGTTCTCAGTTTCCCTCTCCCTTGTTGCTTGCATATAGCGTTCGATCTCTTGTACTTCGGCAAGACTCCTACCATCGGGTAGTAAAACCTCAGAGGGAGATAGTCCTAAAGGATCAGGAGGTGCAGTGGATGGAACATTCACATGCACACTCTCAAGAAGCATAGGGTCTATTTTAGGCATGAATGACGAATTTACTTCCCCACTCCCTTCATTTATTTCATTAACCGCATGTTCGGAGCGAGTAGCTCTACTAAGGGTCTCTTTTAAGCGGCTAAACACGCTGGACCCGGGCCGTGGGCCCATGGCATGCATGTCTTGACTTGAACTATCAGGGTTTGGTGTAGGATACCCCTCCATGACTTCGTAGTCAGTGGAAGAATCACTAGACGCGATATGAGGATCTTGGGTCGCGCTCCCTTGAGTCCCGGCCGAAGGTCCAGAACCTAGGGTGGAGGAATAATGGGTGCCCGCGTAAATGGAGGCACTACCAATATGATCGTGCTCTAACACTCGTCCAGAGCGTAGGTTCATATGACTTGGATCCCCTAGAAGTGTCAGTGAGTGCTCGTGAAGGCTGCTCACCTAGTATTTTTGGGTGTTTTGCAACCCAAGTCTTTTTTTTTTGATTTTTTGGTCCTTTTTTTCTGACCCAGCTATAGAATAGAACGTATGATAGCTCAAAACGAGCGTCTCGGTCAGAGGGACGTGCTGTGCTTTACAGCCCTCCGTTTGGTCACTTTATGCCCTCGGAATTCCTAAAACCGTCAATTTCTAGTAGGGAACTAGGCCCAAATTAGAAAGTCTAAGGTTGCAAGTGGGAAGAGAAGGGAGGAGAGTGGAGGACTTACCCCACATGCTCTCATTCCCTCTTGAGGGGGTAGGGTATATATATAAGAGTGAGTTTAGTATATATCATAAGACTGAGGACTTAGGCTTGGGCTTGGGGAACCGATCCCGATCAAAATTTTAGTGTAGCCCCCCAGTCACTCACGCTTAAATATTTTTGGTTTTTTTTTAATTTTTTGATTTATTTTTATTTTTATTTTATTTTTGGGCGACAACCGCGCGCGGTTTAGGTGACTCTTTCTTGGCCACACACACTCTCAACACCTACCTAACCTCTCTGTCAACAGCTCACAGACAGCTCACTACCTTATCTACTTACTAACAGTGCTGCTAACCACTAACTAATCTACTAACTAATCTGTTAACACTAGGTTGGTAACCTAACAGGACATAAAAGTGTCCTTTCAGGGTTTTGAAAAAAACCTCCAAAACCATAGTAGATCCACTCATTTTGTAAAATCCTTTCATGAGGTTATAGTTCAAGGCCTACTACACATGGGAAAAATAAAAAACTTGTAAAATTTCTCATCTTTTGGTCACACCAAGCCTCCAAAGTTGATGGACAAATGCATTTTCATCAAAAGAGTCATTTCTTACGTTTTGTTGCATAAAAATAAGATTAGGGATTTTTGTAGGACTTGAGATAAATTCCCTAGTTAACTTCAATGGGTTGGTGATCAGAACATATGATTGCTTCTCACTCACTATTTTTTGTTTTGCCAAAATAAATAGGTACAAAAAAGTTGAATTTTTACCATTCTGCAAACCTATCATCAAAGTTTCTATAGCCACGCTCAATACAAATAATATATGCATGTTTTCTTAGTTCCCTATCGTCCTTTATGGTCATAAGGAGACATGGAGAATGTCAAAAGAATAATACATCTTGTACCAAGGGGAATCTTGGGGACAAAGATGAAGTGCTAAATACAGCAAACATGAAAAAACTGGGTTCAACATTATGAGTTGTAGAATCCCATAGAAACTATTCAATATCTAGCCAAATTTGATCCTTATGACTAGATATGGTTACTACCTACAAAATGCATGTAGTTGTCACAAGAAACTAACAATATTGAAAAAGCTATACTTGATATACTAGAATGTTTCGTTTTCTTCTATAATTGAAAAAATCAACCATCGTTGTGTACTATGCAAAATAGGGTATTAGGTGCCCCAAAACTCAAGAAATATTATCTTTAAGTTACAATATGCGACATAGAAAATAAAAAATGCATTTGGATATCATGAAATCCACCAAAAAAATCATAAAAGAGCTAAAATTGGCTAAAAAACAGAATTTGACAATTTCTGTAATTTGGTCATAACTTACAACTTTAATATTTATTTCTCCCTAGAAGCATCAAGACATGTTGAGGACTACTAAAGATAGTTCTCTAGCATTATAGACTTCACAGAAATGAATTCTAGAGTGGTATAGTTGCAAAAAGTTGAAAAAAAGCCAAAAACAGGACTCGTTTTTTCACACAGTTTAGGTTGTGAAATGTTGTGCAAGGACAAGGTTAAAGATGGAATTGATATTCCAAAAAAATGTCGAGTTTTTTTCAACTCACAAGACAAATTTCTAGATAGATAGCAGCTCAAAATCCATTTTGAAACTCTTGACATAATTCAAGGAAAATGGTCACTTAATAGGACATAAAAGTGTCCCAGGACATAAAAGTGTCCCATTACCAACCTAGTGTTAACCACTCTGCTAACTGCTTACTGACACTGGGCTAACTGTCCACCTACTTCCTCTCTCACTGCCTTACTGTGCAAAGACTGTGTGCAGGCAAACCTTGACAGAAAACTGTGTACAGACTGTGTGCAAACAGAAATTGCTAATTGCCTTCCTACTTATTCATTCACTGCGAAAATCACAAAACTTGCAGACAATACAGAAATTAACAACTTGCAGAAAAATAACTCATTCCTCTTCCTCTTCCTCTTCTTTCCTACTACAGACAACTCATAGGAGAAGCACAAAGTGCCTTTTGGGCTTAGTGCAGGGCGATTCCCCGGCAGCGGCGCCAAAAATGTGCGCTCCTTGCCGCACTGTCGAAGCAAGGGCCTTGCCTAACACTGTGTGCGAGCCACAGACGGCTCCAAGCACACAACTAGCTTAACTAGTAAGCTCAAAAGAGGGCAATGGTGTGTCACTCACCGCTCTATGCTCCTGCCGTGGAGGATTCCTCACCGCGAAGAAGAAGGAGACGCCGCTACGTCGCGCTGAACTGCTTCACCGCCGTCGTGCCGCCGCAATGCTCGATCGCTCTCTCTCTCTCTCTCTCTCTCTCTCTCACATACACACACACACAAGGAGGTGAAGAAGAAGAAGATGGAGCAAGAGCACTCTTCTATTGCACAAATGAGAGAATGAGTGAATTTTAGGTTTAGTTGGCTTTTATATGAGCTCACCCCATTCACACTTGGGCGCCCATGCTTAGCCAACTAATCCCTTGAATGTCCCAGTTAGAGTGCGCCTCTCATCGACGATCACTCTTACCCTTTTCCTATTGGACCGACAAGCCCGGTACCTGACTCTACCAAATAAATAATACAATGTCCACTGTAGGTTACAACGTCCGTCTCGTAGGTGATAGGGTGTCCGTGAGCCGTGAGGGTTAACAACTCTTCTCTCCTTGACTCACACTTTAGGGCAAAGCTCACACTTTACAATCCTCCCCTTGAGTTTTGGACTATGACAAAGTACTGAAGATGCAATATCCACATAGGATGATAAGTCGGTATCCACACAGGATGGTAATATCCACACAGGCTGACAAAAATCCACACAGGATGATAAAATCCACATAGGAAAATAAAAGTCCTCCCCTACAAATAGAGAGGCTGCATCTTCAAAACGAGTCTTCATAAAAGACAAGGTTGTTCTCGCCTTCATCTTCTTTGTCTTCTACCATGTGAGCTGATCCTTTGATAGGTCTCTTCCCTTCGTGGCTTCTGTTGCTGCTTCTACTGCTACTAATTTCTCCACTACTAAAACCTCCATTTGAGTAGCATTGAGAAGGAGGGCGTCCCTTCTTACCGCATTTGTTGCAAGGTTTGTTTGTGTAGCAGTCTTTTGCTATGTGTCCCATTCTTCCACATTCATAACACTTTCTTCCAATTGATGATATCGATGGCGAATATCTTCCCCTTGATGATGTTGTGATAAAAACCCCTCCCGATGAGGTTAATGATCCTTTTTGATTTCTTTCTTTTGCTTGGATTGAGTTAATGACATCTTGGAAAGGTGGAGCCGGTTTGTTTTCTTCAAGAATTGTGACTAAGTGGTCATAAGAAGGTGGAAGTGCACTTAATAGTATGGCCACTTTGTCGTCTTCTAGTACTTCGACCTAGATGTAAGTGAGCTGCATGACAATGCTCTTAAGCCTATTTACTAGGCTAGCAATGTCCTCCCCTTCAATCATGGCAATCTTGTAAAGTTGACTTTTGAGACTAACTTTACTTCTTTTGGCCCTGGCTCCAAAATTACTTTCTAGGACATGCCAGGGTTCATGTGCGTGCTTACATTTCTCTATGAAATGCACATAGTTGTCATGCAAGGAGGTGATGATGATACCTAATGCTTGTTCGTTTTTGGCCAAATTCTGTGTACTTTCTATGAGTGTAGATGCCCTAGTGTGCACTCCATTGGGTTCAGCTTGTTGCTCTAAGGCAGTGCTAATGACATATTACAAACCTTTTTTCATAAGGTATCCTTGTAATATTGTTTGCTAGGTGTGAAACCCCTCCCCATTGAATTTCTCTATTCCCTTTTCCCCCATTGTGCTAATAGAGGGGTCTTAGCTTAGGAGACTCTCCTAGCCAGTGTCTACCTCTTTACACGAGCACAATGATGATAGAAAATTTATTTGCAAATTTTTGTGCTTGGCTGCAAATTTTAAGAGATAGAGATAGATAGAGAGAGAGAGAGAGAGAGAGAGAGAGAGAGAGAGAGAGAGAGAGAGAGAGAGATTTTATTATCGTCCTCGGAGGTCAAATATGACCTATGGGACCAATGTTACATGTGATGTAGTATGTGTATGGCTAATGAGTGACTCTCGATGCTCCAAAATTATGGTGATGAGAGTCGCAATGAAGAGCCCACACTTGTGAGAAATTGAAGATGGAACCAAATCTACACAACCTACGCATTTGGAGGGAGCTGAAAAGCTCAATGTGGCAACAACTATGCAACTTGGAAGGTGAATAAGGAGTACCTACTCTTCTTCCAAGAATGATGGGAGATGGTTTCTATGTAGAGAAGGCTATGTTTGTTGTCTACATGATGACGTTGAGTGTCAAAGATGACATTCTCATCCACTCGAGGGGGCGGGGTACTTCAATAAAAAATTCATATCACGTGGGTTCAATAGTAGGGATTATTTTGTTCTATATTTTCTCACATTTTTACATAGAAAAGGGTGTTGAAAAAATGATATTGAAAAAAACTTTACAGATTGAATAGGAAAAGTGTCCTTTTTATTGATTAAAAATTCATAGTTAAGGGGTTTTTTAAATAGCCATTGAACGCACGTGGTATATAGGTTTTACATATAGTGACACACCACCCCCTCTCACTCGACCATCTAATAAATGTGAAGATTCCCAAGAAGGCTTTGGACACATTGAAAGACATCTATGAGTCCGAGAACACCTTAAGTCAAGTGTCTTTGAGAGCTGAACTTACAAAGAGGGTGTTAAATCAAAAGGGTAAAGGGTCTACATCAAGGAATAATCATCGTGGGCGACAAGATGTCAAGTTGTCAGTCAATGAACTCTCTACACTCATCACTGAGAGATGCATATGGGGGCTTAGTTAAAGGGATCATTATCTTATGGAGTAACTATCATAAAGAACAATATATAACTTTCTTAAATTATTTTCTCATGTTAAATTGATCATTTAATATGGGAAGATAGAAGGGGAACAAGAAATAGAATATTGGTATGTGTTGCTATACCTATCTCAATAGGGGACCAAAAGGAGAGATAATAGGGGTCCAAATGGAGGTGGTTTGACAAAGAGAAACATGCTTCTAATGGAGCTTTAAAATACCTTAGGTGAGGCTTCATTAAATCCTCCAAAGGATAGTGTCAAAACCCTTAGGCCTAGGACCTCTCAATGGGAACTATGCCCAAGCTGGGATATGTGTGGTGCTCAAAAAAGTAAAACTACTTGCTTACAATGGAGAGGGCAAGACATAAAGGTAGGAGATGAGAGAACACACACACACACACACGCACACACCTATAGCACCTGCATTCAATGAGGTATTTATAGAACCCCTCTACACACACTCACTTCACCCCATGAATTAAAATACCCCTCTTCCTTCATAAACCTATTACTTTTTTTTTCAAATTTCCATTTTTAAAACCCCTATGTACATGTAATTTTATAGCTCTTTGATATATCAAAAACCCCTCCCGGTGAACTCACATGCTACACCTACATATTTTATTAAGGTGGACCCCCTGGGGTCCCAAGGGGCCATGAAAAGAAGATTTTTTAGGGAAGTTTGGAATTTTTTGTGATTTCAAAATGGATCTTTGTCATGGGCTTTCCACATTGCAAGGGAGATATCGCACATGCGCAATACATGCCAAGTACTAAAGGGTATATATGCAAGACTATGTTCCTCTATTAGGTATCCAAGAAGGAGAGAGGAGCTTATGGCTATAAATTCCTCCCCCCTCCCGTGCGGGAGTGCTACTTGGTGGTCCTTGTAGGGGCTCACGAGCATGCATTGATGTGAGCAACATTGTGGTGGTCATAGCCGGTGCCATGTTGGTGGTGTTTGAGAATGGTGGCATTGCTATAGGGCGGGTTCACATGGGCCCGATGACACCCATTTTTTTGTGGATGGTCCACTCCCACTAGTTACGTCGTTGGTGCGCAAGAGGAGGGGAGTAGGTATCCCATGTGAGAGAGTAATGGATAAGTGAGGAAGAAAACTCATCCTTTCAAGTCGGAGTTTCCATGCACATGTAGAGCGTCAAAAGGCAAGTAGGAAAAGTGTATTGTGGACAAAGAAATTCAAAAAATATTAAAAAAACTTCTATAAATATCTTGAGGGCTACCATTGTGGGGGATTCTTTTGCCTGCTGAAGGGAGAAGCTGTTTGTGTGCACAAAGAAGGGTGTACATGTTTTATTTTGAAAGAATGAAGTGAATCCACCAATTCTAAGTGGCACTCAGACCTTATCCCTCTTTCTTTTTCTGCTCTTGTGCTCTATGGTGCCGATAGTGTGTGTGTGCACGCCCCCGGGCCATCTATGTTTAACTGAGGCTGAGGCAGAGGCAGAGGAAGAGGCAAAGGCAGAGAGAGAGAGAGAGAGAGAGAGAGAGAGAGAGAGAGAGAGAGAGAGAGAGAGAGAGAGAGAGAGAGAGAGAGAGGACGTGTGGGTGTTGTGTATAGTGGATCTGTCAAAAGTGGTATGTGTGAGAAGGTAAAATTTGGTGGTGCAAAAAATTATGCCCAAATGGTCTACCTTACCAAGATAAAGAGCAAAAAAGCAAAGAGAAAGCTGGAAATGGGATTGCTAAAGCGTGTGGAGTACAATTTTGACTCAACAAAAGGGATGCATCATACCATGAAGCTAGAGAAAGTGTCAAAGTATTAAAGAGGTGATTGATTTGCCATTGGTAAGACATTTTGATCCTCCTTTTCAATTCATGCCTCCAATTTGGTATGCTACTATATAAAATGGGAATAGTCTAGCTAGCAAGGATTTGGTTGATGGGGTTATATAAGAAGAGGAGATGGAAGTTGTAGGGCGAGAGAGTGTATTTGAAGAGGCAAATAAAGAGGATATGTAGAGTAGGAGAGTGTACATGAAGATGCAAATAGAAAGGATGTGTAGAGACTAAGGGGTGGAAGACCTTTCTTAGAGCAACAAGAGGATGAGGATGCCAACATAGAGTCAAACTATGGCAAACATGAGGATTCCAAGGATTCAACCTTCAAAAAGATATCTCATGTGGGCAACAAAGGGTATGAGTTCACATCCTTTGTTGAGATCCTTGATGCATCCATCTGCTCTTTATATACTTCACCAAATGATGAGCTCACATCCTTCGGTGAAGTATATAGAGAATCAAGCAGCTCAAAGTTGGACAAGGAGACAAAGGAGGTATGGAGTAGCACATTAATGGTTATGATTTTGAAAGTTGTATTGCAATTCACTCTAGTTTTGCAACATGTGCAAATTTTTTTGAAGGAGAGTAAGGCTACACCTGTTACGGGAGAGCCATGGATGGACAAGATTTTGGTTGCAGGTCCACCTTATGGCTGCCAAGAAATAGATCAAAATTCAAGCGTGGTGGAGATGAATAGTGAGATGAAGTTGGGCAAAGTGATCATAGGTGATCTTACGAGGAGGGAGATACTATCAATACCATGCTTTGGGATGAGGTAGTATGAGATGAATTTCTTTCTTCTTTGTCTAATGACGGGGCAATAGGACTCATGGTCAAAGAGAAAGGTGATGACTTTAGTCTACAGAATGTGATGGTCAATCGAAGGCTTTGAAGATGCTAGAGATATAGAGTCAAGTGAGAAATTTATGTCAATAGAAGAGTCTATATATGATTGAAGAGGTGCAAGGGTAGCAAATGTGTTGGATTGTACAAGGAGATGAAACAACTTTTATGGGTTTGATTGAGTTCTCAAAAAATATATGTGCTTCATGGTTGTTGAATATGCTTTCATAAAGGTAGTTGCAGAACCGGATATGCATTAGGTATAGGTGTTCCTTGAGGAGATTCCTCGCTTAGAAACATGTTCATCACTACATGATTGGGAGGGACGGTCACGTATGTACATTGAGCATGATGATGTGAAACACAGTACCTTCTTTTGAAACAAAAGGTATGCCATAGGTTGCTTGAAGAGGTAAAAAAATAGATATGTATTTTATATACACCATTGGCTCCTTGCATGGATGAACTAGTACATGAGGTTGATAGAAATAGATGGCCATGCCTAGAGCCATCTCTTTTATCTCGGGGGTGTGATGTCTATGGCTTGTGGGAGGTAGGAGTGAACTTTCTTCTTTTGAAACAAAAGGTAAGCCAGAGGTTCTTGAAGAGGTGAACAAATAGTAAATGTATTTTATATACACCATTGGTTCCTTGCTTGGATGAAGTAGTACAAGAGGTTGATGGAAAAGATGGCCATGCTTAGAGCCGTCTCTTTGATCTTGGGGGTGTGATGTTTATGGCTTGTGGGAGGTAGGAGTGCACTATATAGCAAGAGTTTTGCCTTTTGATCCAAGAAGTTTTACACATGTAATGCAAGGGGATTGGCAATATTTGTAAGGGATGTTATAGGAAATAGGAACCAAACTTTGTACATATGGTTGTAGTGTTTTTATGTTTGCTCAAGTTCTCACTAGTTTTGTTGTTTTAGAGTCAAAAAACACTTTTCTGGTTGAACATAGATGTTCAACAGGTGGGTTGGGCAAGGGTGGTACAACCAAAGTATGTCCAAGATAGAAGAGGGAACAAGACAAGCGATGGGTGTCTGCATGTACACACTCAAGTGCAAAAGTGGGGTATGAAGGTCAAGGGTAGATAGGTGAATCCATATGTGTATGTCTTCTGAGGTTGTTTAGTCAAGAAGACCGATTTTTGCACTAATCAATATGTCTTCTTTAAGTGTACAAAGTGAAAAAATTATGGTGCAAAAGATTCTCTTTGAAGTGTTCTCCAATCTGATCGAGACGGCTCATCAATCAACGTTGTAATGGTCAAGATATGGTAGTATGAATGGAAAAATGGTTTGCAGATCCTCACTGGATGGACAAATGCAACTATGGCTTGAGGTATATGTGAGTTGATGTGACTAAAGTGCTTGATTTATGGAGCATGTTAGTCTTTTTGAATCTACAATCAAAGTCTGAATGATCAAATTAGGAGCTAAAGAAGGTTTAGTAGGGGACAACCTTGCAGTGGTTTTTTCGATTTGGAAAGCATGCCAAGGTGTTTTTCTTAGGCTTTTTAGATGTTTCAAAGCTAGAGAATAACATATGAAGTGTACAAGGAGTTATGGGTCATCAATTGGACTTTCAGGCACCATGTTATAGCGAGTTCAAGTCCGTAGGCTAGAGCAGTGGTAGAGGAGCAGATGGTTTTTCTTGATTTGATGCCCTCCATCTAAGGTCACATGAATGCTGAAATGTGGAGCAAGTGTTGGAGTTCAAAGACCAACACCTAGGTTTTCAAGTGAACTTTATAAGTTGGTAAGGGATCAAGATATACTTAGAGTTCCAAGGGGGCATGAACAAAATGATTTTTTAGGGGAGTTTGGATATTTTTTTTGAGTTTCAAAGGAAGCTTGATTGTGGGGTTTCCATGTGGTAAGGGAGATATCCCACATGTGCAGTGGAGGTGAAGTACTAAAGGGTATATATACCAGACCATGTTCCTTTATTATGTATCCAAGAGGGAGAGAAGATCTTATGGCTATGTCTCCCTCCCCCCTCCCATGCGAGGGTACTATGTGGTGGTCCTTGTGGACGCTCGCGCACATGCATTGGTGGTGCATAACATTGTGGTGGTTGTAGCCATTGCCGCTCATGGTGATGGTTGAGAATAATGGCACCACTACGGGGTAGGTTCACATAGCCCCCATTTTTGTTGAGGACGCTCCCACCCCTACTAGTGATGTTGCTAGTGCTAGAGGGGGGGGGGGGGGGGGGGGGGGGGGGGGGTGAGGGGCATGTGAGAGAGCAATGGCTAAGCAAGGAAGAGAACACATACTCCCAAGTTGGAGTTTCCATGCATATGCAAACCTTCAAAAATTAAGTTGTCCAATTTACAAACAAATGCTAAAAATATCTTGAGGTTTGCCATTGTTGGGGATTTTTTGCCTATTGAAAAGCCATTTGTGTGCACAGAGCAGGTTGTACATGTATTGTTAAAGCAAGAATCGAGTGAACTTGCCAATTCAAGTGGAACTTCTTCTTATCCCTCTTCTTTTCTATTGCTCTTGTGCTCCAAAATGCTAGTAGTGTGTGTGTGTGTGTGCCCTTAGGTCATTCATGTTTTGCAAAGAGAGAGAGAGAGAGAGAGAGAGAGAGAGAGAGAGAGAGAGAGAGAGAGAGAGAGAGAGAGAGAGAGAGAGAGAGAGAGAGAGAGGTTTTGTGTGTAGTGGAACTATTGTAATCTTGCAAAGTGTAAGTGCAATGGTTTGTGTGTAAACGGTGATTTTCCATCAGGAAGAATTTTCTTTGAAGGTGTCTAGAGAGGATAGGGGTGTTGTCAATATTCTGAGCTATATAGAGGCAAATGTGTGTGTTTTGGGCAAGTTTCCCATCCCCCCCCCCCCCCCCCCCCCCCAACTATGTGCTATCATTCTCTATTATTTGTGGTGCGTGATATGCAATGATGCCTGCACCACCTTAGAAGTGATCAAAACTAGATTTGGTATGCAGAAATAAATTTTGAGTATCAAGGATCAAGCCTATAGATTCGGAGAAACTCGGTGTTTTTTTGACGTTTTTTCCCACAAAAATACATGACAGGGGTCAAAACTTGCCAAAATTAGGCCTGAAAAGGTCAAAAAATGACTCAAAATGGCTTATTTTTTCCGCATCGCTCATGATGGTGTGAGTGTACAAGTTGAGGGATGGTGAGTGTGATCAAATATCATCACTTTCACCTCTCTCGATGGAAGACAAAGCAGGGTTTGTAGTGGTGGTCCTATGGAGTCTCAACTTGTTTGAGTCCTGTTCTCATCAATTTTTCACTTTGGAGAGTCTCTAAAAGTTTTAATGAGGGAGAAATTGAGGGAAGAAGGTGTGGCTTTCTCCACAACTGTGTGGCCTGGTATTGGTGCCATTAGGGTTGAGGCTACAACAAAGAGTCCAATGTAGTGGAGTTTGGTGAAGCTTTCGCAATGATTTGAGAGAGTCCTTTTGTGGCTTGAGTTTTTGTTTTTTTGGTGCTATTTCTTGAATCTTTTAATAGTCATTGAATGTGATTACAAGCCTTAATTAACTTGCCTCACTATATAACGTTTACAGGTTGGCAAGGACTTGTAGTTTGAGATGTTTGGAACTCAAATTGAGTTGAAGGGGAGGATTATCATTGAGCTCTTGAGTGATTGTGTGTGACGTGAGTATATCAAGGGATTTTTTTAATAAAAAAAAAGATGCAATGGGGTGTGAGTGTGTACACGGTGTCTTTTGCTCCATCATCTTTTGGCGATCCTACTAGGGAGTAAAATGTTACCAGTTGCACACCCAGGTTGTTGTGAAGTTTTTGCATTTTTGAATATAAATTGGTGGTGTAGTGCAATATTTCACTTTTGTGGAATTTCTCATGCAAAGGAGAAGCAACTCCAAAGAAATTTCATTGCTCGCAAAAGAAAACACACCAGAGCTTGGAATAGTTAGGAGTTTATTGGCGGAATATGTGCACTGACATTACTAACTATGCCACTTGGTACATACTGATTAGAGATATGATATTGTCAACATTCAACATGTGCAAGACAATCAAGTGATTTGGTTTGTGGTAGAACCAAACCACAAACCAGTGGTAACAGAATTAAAAGATAAGGGCAAACAACCATTCCCTACACCAACTCATGGATTCTGAAAAACAAAAGAAGGGAGGTTACTACTACTACAGAGCAAAGCACCGGGAATAGTCTAAGGGGTCCATTGGGCAAATCCACCAGGCAACGGCCACCACTACAGTCACAAACAACACCTAAATAATTTTTGGTTAAGAAGGAAAACCAATCTTACAACTACCAAAACAAAGGCAAATGGAAAATCCCAAAAACCAATCCAAAAGCACAATCAAGGTATGGGCACCAAAGAAGTTGACTGCTGCTCAAGGTCATCTATTGCAAATCTAGATTCCAAAGTGACACAACAAAGAAATCCCTTCAGTACAAACCCCTCAGATCCACCCCAAACCACAACCCTATCACATCATTATGAGATTCCCATCAAATTTTCATCATATTTGGATATCATTTGACCTCTAATTACCAAAAGATGGAAATCTGGACATACAAACACTTTTTATGGCTTTTGACATCCATTTTCAAGCTCAATTTCAAATGTGAGGCTATGGGCACCATGGACATGCCATACACATCTTATTCAGTGAGTTTCAAGCAATTTTGGATCAACAGACATCATACACGTATGATGTCTATTCACTCATACAGATGCCAAACTTGATATTTTTCATCACGAGCATGTTCACCATATAGTATAAAGGCCATGCATTCAATTTGGGCAAGTTTGAGCAAGGCAGACCACATGGAGCCCAAAAAAGGAAAATTTTGGTCTAGGACACAATCTATGGCCCCAACCAAATGAATCCATCTCCAAATCAAAATCTAAGATGATCAGAGGACCCATCACCTGGGGATACTATAGATCAAGTTTGAACCAAAAATCTCAACAAAGACATCATATGCGTATTATGTCTCCAGAGGTCAAAATGACCAATCTAGGAAAATTTCTCACTTACAATTCCATTATCCCATTATTGATTAGCTCACAACTCAAGTTCCATCAAGTTTAGGGTTTTATATCCATCTTAACCCAAGTTTCCAATCTTTGAAGCTCTATGCCTGATTTTTTGGCTTCAAACACATGAGAATGTTTCCAAATCAAAGTCTGATACCAAAGGACTCTACGCCATGCTAAAACCCAGCTCGGGCACAAGTTTGAGCCTTTTTGGGCAAAGTAGACACCATACGTGTATGATGTATTCCTAGCCAAAAAATGAACCTAGAAGCTAACATGACCTATTCTCAGCCTTCATCACATGATTGTGAGAGCACCTACTAAGCTTCACCCCATTTGAACCTCATTTGCTCAAGTCTAAGACAAAATCCAATTTCAAAGCCTGAAAAGAGTTCTAATGGTCACAACTTGCCCAAATGACATCCAAATTGAAATCCAAGCATATATACATGATGTATATGATATGACCTATGCACATATGAAAATTCACTTCATTAGGAGCACTTAAACATCATACACGCATGATGTCTCACAACATGAATCTGCACCCAAAATGAGCTTTTGACCCCATGCATAGCACCCTTAGGCCCTAATTAACTTGTTTTTCATATTTGAAGCCAAATGGATAGCTAAAAACTGAGAAAAAGCCAGATTGTGTGAACAACACTAACTTTTGCACTTGGAGTGCCTGCAATATCAATGGAAGCCAGCAAAGAAGAAGATGCTACTTGTAAGAGATATCATTGTAGCCATTGAGTCCTACACAATACCCAAAGAGACACTGAAGCCAGCCAAGGCTTGGGTGAATGAAGTGACATTGGAAATACAAGGATTGGCAGTGCACCAAGGTACATTCAAAGACCCACAAGGAAATGTCGTGGATATCCCAATGAATCCATGAGAAGTCATGGAATACGCAAACAAAGAAGAGATCCTCAACGATCTGGAGAGAGAAGATTTACATAATTTATTCACAACACAACCAGTAGGTGTGGATGCACAAAGAAGATCAGTTTGATCACTACATTTGAGCCTATGAATAATTTGCAAGAGTGATTGAACAAGAGGGTTTAAAGCCCTTCATAGTCGGGGTGCAATGTATTAAAAGAAAGCTAAAAGAGATGCCATATGGAGAGAAAAGAAATAGAAAAGACAAGTGAGCTAAGAAGGAGTGCATCACCACCAGAACCTTCCCTGGGGCTGTCCTCTAACCATTAAGTCCTGAACCCTCTATAGTGAAGCAAGTGAAATCACCAGAGAAGACATCAGAAGCACAACAAACACCAAGAGAAAAGGAACTGCATTGTAGGTCTACTTTTGATGACCTACTTAACATTGGGTACACACCACAAGAAGCCTTTGAAGTTGTCTATGGAACTCCAACTCCACCATGGGTTGCAAGGAAAGAGAAAGAAAAGGATGATATGTGAAGAGACCTATCAGGAGATGATGGGGCAAAAGAAAAATAGAAATACCAAGATACATAGAGAAGGGCATTATAAGTGTAATCCCCACAGCCTGGAGTACCAGGGTTGGTCTAGATTTGTGATGTGCCACAATGGAGACCCTTGGCCAACCCTTTGAGACCTCCTCCAGTGGGGGTATTCTTAATAATGGGACACCAAGTTCCATTTTCAAGCCAATTATGCAGACCATCGGCAAAAAGTCTGGTTGCAAAAAATGAAGAGGATGTGAGAGATGCACACCAAATACTAGCCAGAATCAGAATGCGGTCTCTCACACTAGTAAAGTAGAATAGCATGCTACACAAGAGGGAGGTAATATGCAAGAAGAGTATGTAAACCTCACAAGAACTTTCCAAATAATGAATCAAAGAGCCAAGGTGGCAGAACGAGAGCTTCAATCTCTCATTAGAACACTAAGAGATGCTAAAAGTGAACAAGACACACTTAAACTACAGATGGTAGAGATCTCGAGCGAAGTAAAGAGATTGCATGAAGAGAAAAAAAGCATGGAAGACGAGCTAGAAGCAGCCAAAGATGAGGCGATGGAGCTAAAAGTCAAGATAGAGCTCCAAGATTTTACAATACAAAGAATCAGAGAAACTCCAAGGGCTACTCAAGCAAGTACAGGAGCAGAGAGTCAAGATATACAAGCCTTGGAGTCCCAAGTCATTGCTCTACAGAAGGAATTATGGTTGGAACAAAGACAAAGAATGCATATGATAGAAGGTTCCCTGGCCGCAAAAGAGAGATTGATAGCCTGCCAACAAGAACTACAAAAAGATAATGAGCAACTCAAACTCCAACTAGAAAATATACAATAGATGTTAGTAGATCAAGCAAAAGAGGACATAAGGACAACCTGGTGCAACATGTTGACAAGGACGATCGAGACGAGAGAGAGAGAGAGAGAGAGAGAGAGAGAGAGAGAGAGAGAGAGAGAGAGAGAGAGAGAGAGAGAGAGAGAGAGAGAGAGAGAGAGAGAGAGAGAGAGAGAGAGAGAGATGACTCCAGACCTGTAAACACCAAAGTGTGGAGAGCACACACTGAGTACACATATATAGTGGGGACTCCTAGCTATATATATCATAGGGGCTGATATATATAGCTCCAACACCCCCACTCAAATAGGAGCCCCTAACTGTGGATGATAAACCCTTGGGGGTACAAAGGAAAAACCCATAGCACAATATACATGCACTGTTATATTAACAATTATCAAAGTTTACAAAAATCATTTTCAAGGAGCTACATCACTCCATAATATACAATGTGCACTTTTAAGCGTCTTTGGAAGTTTAATAACCCTACATATGCAATTGCATTGATGAAAATTCTTCAAGATCTTTCAGCAGCTTCAATATCTTTGAGCCCCTACACACACCGCTTGACGTGACTTTTATCATGTAAACAACACCAACTCAAGAAACATATCGAGACGTGAAGTTTAGAAAGAAAATCACATTGTCCTTATAGACGGTTTGCAATGCTGCTCTAGAGAGATGACATAGAAACAAATATATTAGGGCCCCAAAGATCTCAGCTGGGAGTTTTCATCATCATGGCTTTACGTACCATGGCATCACGGTATTCACCATGGCATTAGAGAAGCTTAGAAAAACTTTAAAATAGCAATCAACATGGCTTTATGTACCATGGCATGAGAGACGCTTTCTTCAAATCAAATAAAAATAGTAAATATTAATCATCATCATGGCTTTACGTACCATGGCATCAGAGACACTTTCTTCAAATCAAATACAAACTATAAAATAGTAATCATCGTCACACGGCTTTATGTACCATGACATCAGAGATGCTGTCAACAAATTTAAAAAAAATGGAATAGCAAATGTTGGAATAGCAATATAAGATGGAAATACCCATGATAATATGGATCCATGTTGTTACCATATTGCAGTTCAAAGTACCATAGATCCATGTTGTAACAATGCAGGCTCAAAGTACCCTGAAAAACAACTTTATCAATGTATGTCTTCACTATCATTAGGAATCATGGTCGCAATTGATAACAAATAAAGACTAATAATCACTAATAAAAGATTAATTGACATAGAAGTGACATAAAGATAATCAAGATTGAGTCTAAACAGTCAATTTCACTGGCCATAGATGAAGCATGAAATTTTTCAACACGTGCAAAGACCTTGGGCCATCAAACTTAATCCAACACTACAATATTATAGATGCTTTTTGTGGATGGGTTTCTAACCTCACTCCTATCTTATTGCAGACATAGCGAGAACCACAAACAACAATCCATGGGACAAAGCCGACTCACTAATGCATAGAGGCTACAAGAGGTTGTAAATATCTTGGAAAACAACAAACAACTCGCATCTAACTCATGCTACACTCAAATGACTGAAGTCACCAAAAGCTAATCGCTAATCAACAAACAAATCATAACCCTTACAGCATCAAATTACATCCAAACGTTATGAAACTTCTAGGACATGTTTATAAGACCTAAGCACACATGCTTATGGTCTCAAATTCATTTTAGGTCAAGTGAAAAAATCACGATTATGAATAGCAGTGAGTTTTTGACCTAGTTGTTTTTGACCCAGAATGCATCTCAATGCTTAGCAATGATGTCCCATATCCTGCTTGTGCTTATTTTGTGATTTCCTAGCTCAAATTCCTACTTATGATGAAATTAGGCCGCGGGTTGGCAATGCCAAAAGCTACAAATTACCATGAAATGTTTACGTCAATGGGTAGAGCTCTTATCTGCGGTTGCAATGCAACAGACGACATGACAATGTGACAATCAAGAAGGGAGTAGGAAGCACGAGAAGCAGAGAAGTGAGCGCGGTTAGCTCACGTAGTGTTTTTATTATCCAAAACTTGAAATCAACTTACAAAAATTGGCCTTTATACCTTAGCCAAGGTTTCTTTGGTCAAAAATTTAATAATCTAGGAGCTCTAACTAAGGATAAGTTGATACAATCTAAAAGCTTGTAGCCCCACCTCATCAATTACACTATCCATCTGGAAAATAGGAGTTATAACATTCCCAATTTATCAAAATAATAGGTATTTTTTACAATAAAAGCTCCAAAAATGTTATCAGAGTTAGCTTGCTGCTAACATTTCCCCCCTTCTCTTGACTGTGTCTTCCCTTGATACAGCTTCATGGGCTGAAGTAGTCTTCGGGTTGACGGCGGGCTCGCGAGGTGGTCTTTAAGCGCGTGTAGAGGTTTCTCATATCTGATTCATCTTTCTTTGTCAAGGACTTGCAAAAACTGAATGGTGACTTTGTTTTTAAGTTCAATGGCTGAATAGCCAACAAACCTTGATGTAAGGTTTCTGATCCATTGGCCCAAATATCTTCGTCCGCCATGTGAAGAAACCTGTACATAATGCCTCTTCAAATTCCAACATATTGCTTGATGGCAGAAACATACATTTGGTGTGGAAGTCATAGAGGACTTCTTCTGAAGGCTGTCCACTCAAATCGTAGCATAGACCTTTGTTGCCTTCTAGAAAAGACATTCATGGTGCACCGGCTTGTTCAGGCTCATGAAATGTTTGAATGCATGTAAGCAGCATTCTGCAGATTTTACAAAGCATTTCACATGAGAGACCAGGGAGGCTCTTGAAGAAGTTCATGGCACATGTTAGGGTTTTCACCATGTATTCCTCCATTGGTGGTCCCTGCTCTGGAGCTGGCAATCTTGGGTAGTTGAGCCATGTTGGTCTCTTCTTCCTCAATGCATCGTGTGCCTGCCATGTCCTTACCTCCCTTGGCACTGGACAAAATGTGGGGTCCTTTTGTAGTGTGGCAAGTGCTCGTGTAAACAGAATGAGGTATCTCGAATTCTTGTTCAGCCAGTTCTTTCTCCATTTGGGGTAGAGAGCATTTGAGCCTTCTGCCTGCATGTCCTTGTAAATTCTTTCTTTAACATGCAGTAGCTCCACCTTTATCAATGGGTAGGGCAGTGAATGCTAATGACATTGAACATTGGTTTGGTTGGGAGTGAGTTGAGTTACATTTACTGAGTGGAGAACTCTCAACTCCCAATCCATTGTTGATTTCCATTCAACATCTGCTTCTTGGAAAATCTGCTCTTTCAGTGCATCTTCCTCAGCTTTAGAAAGCTGGACCATTGGCACTTTCTCGGCATTAATGATTAGTACTTGAAACTCTGACTCTCGTGCTAGCCCTTCCGATGGCTGTGTTTCCATATCAACAAAAGAAATTGATGGTATGTTGATGGTTGGATGTGTAGAGGTTCTTACCTCCTCTCGAGTTTTTGTATGTCCCTCTCTTAGCAGTTGATTGGCTCTCTTCAATTCCTCTATTTTGTCGACAAATTTTTCTTCTCTTTGAACCCGCATCAATGCAAGGTCTTGTCTTTGTGTTTGTTCCAGCTTTAGCTCAAGTTCAAGGTCTATGTTCCTCTTTTCTAAAGTCTTGTAGACTTCATCCGTTCCCTTGATTGAGGCTACAACAGGGTTTTCTCTTATTTGTATTAGAAATGTTGCTTGATCATTGATTTGTTGCTCAGAGTATTGCAAGGAGGCATTAGCTACATCTAGCTGCACTTGGATCTTTTTTACTGATAGAGTAGTGGTTAAAAGTTCATCGGTTACTTTTGTCAGTTGTTGATCTTTGCTTTGGCATGCATCAAATAACTTTGTCAAGAGCTCTTCCATCTCTTTTTGTTGTTTCTCCCTAGAAATTTGGTGTTGTTTTGCTTCATTTTTCAGCTCTTTAATATATGCCTTTGAAGATCTTCAATGATGTTCATTCTGTCGTCTAGCTCTCCTTGTAGAGCATCAATGACTTGTTCCATATCTTTAGCCTTGGCACTGCAGCTAAGTGTTGTTGTTCTCATCTTGTCTGTCATCAGCTGCATTTGCTTTGCATACTCATTTACCTGCAAGATGACTTCATCATTGGTTTCCTAGTCTTCAGGTTCTACCTGGGGTTGTTTAGAAGTTTGTGCCATTTTGATTTGTGGCTCTTTTGTTGGTGCAAGAGTTTCTGCTTGTGGCCATGGAGGTGGTTCTATTGCTTCGTCTTGAGGCTTTGTAGGTGTAGCCGCTTCTTCTTCTTGAGGTTTCGTGGATGCCTCAGTTCTTTTTGCTTAAGCTGTTGTAGAGGAAGGTCCTGCTTCAGTTGTTTTTGCTTAAGCTATTGTAGAGGAAGGTCCTGCTTCAGTTGTTTTTGCTTAAGCTATTGTAGAGGAAGGTCCTGCTTCAGTTGTTTTGACTTCCTTGGGTTGCTTGAAATTAGCTTCTTCCTGTTTCTCACGTTCTTTTTCCTTTGTTGCATCACCTTCATTATATTTATCTGTTGGTGAAGGCCTTGGACCCGACATGGGCTAATCTTCTTGTTTTGTAGTTGGTGGAGAGGGTCTTAGAGACATCTCTCCTTGATCAGGATGTGACTTGCTTTGTTGTGAAGCTTCCGCTTGTCTTTGCTTCTCAACCACTTCTTTCATTGCTCTTCTTTGAGCTTCTAGAGCTTCTTTACTCTTTAAGGCTTTTGCTTCCGCATACATATGCTCGAGTAAAATATTTGGGATCCTCTCGGACCTTCTTTACAGGGTTCTTGGTTCTTGGTCCCTTTACTTGCCTTGGACTCCATTTTTTGGGGTCTTCACCTGTAGCTTGGCGACTCCTTTCGTATGTTTGATTTTCTCTTTCAATCTAGCCCTTTTTTGTTGTGGTTCCTCTTGGTGAGTCGCCACTGCTTTCTTTTTCATTGCTTCCCTCCTTGCCTTGGTTTCTTTGTTGCCAGAGCTTTCACTGCTGTGGGTTTCATGGAAATTTTTTGCAGATTCCTAATTTGATGTATACACTCTCTTTGTTGATCTAGTGGTCCGTGGAGATGGCAGCAAGTTGTCGGCCATTCCAATAACACAATATGCTATTCTTGTTAGCACTTCTAGAGCACCCAGATATGTGATCTTTTCCTCTTTCTTTGTATCCTTCAGTGTTGTAAGCACGTACTACGCGTTGTGAGCGGGATGGAAACACACAGAATACCTCTATAATGACCCGACACACACTCTTGGGATGATATAAACACACACACACACACACACACACACACACACACACACACACACACACACACACACACACACACACACACACACACACACACACACACACACACACACACACACACTATGGGGCACCATTCAGCTTACACAACCCACCTGGCCGAGACAGGGAACACACCTATGGAGTGAGAGGAGAGGGACTACCCATTTACCCACTCCACACAGAGACACACACACACACACACACACACACACACACACACACACACACACACCCAAAAAACTCATCTCAAAAGAGGAGAATTTCTGATGTTTAGATACAATTGAGCTTGGGCCAACACCAATGGGGCAAATAGCTCACACAACATGGGTAAAATATGCCAGATACAATCACAAATTGGAGCAGAAGCTTCGCTAATAGGAGAAACTTACACAACCAAAATAGCAGAAAAACAGTGAGGAATTTGGAAAAATGGACAGTGCCATCGCGTCTGGAGCGGCCCAAAACCCCAGTCTACAATGTCAAAGTGCTCAAATCCAACCTTGGATGAGCAGTTTACGGCCAAAACAGGCTCAAAAAATAGCAAAAACACAGTTGCGACTGTTCCTCCTCTTCTCTCCACGTTTTTCCTAGTCTTCTCTCTGTTTTTTTAGTTCCCACACTTAGCTTTATTACTTGGGCACCTTTGGCCTTTTATTTGACCTCAAACAGACCCCGAACAGGCCAAAAACTGGCCTCGCAGTGCATAGTTGTCACCCTGCTGCATCCATCCGCACACTTGCATCCATCCGCAGTGCATAGTTGTCACCCTGCTGCATCCATCTGCACACTTGGCACTCAACTTTTTCCAATAATTCATCCCACCACCACGTGAAGTGGCCCCCAAATACAGTTCTCATTATGACCTTTTTGCATAATTATCACAAGGAAACACCCACGTTGTGTCCGTACTTACCCACGTGCAAGTATTGACCCCATTCGGCCTCCTAACGCCACTAGATGCCATCTGATGCACCCGCTTACTTCATGTCATCGACCCACGGATAGCTTCCTCGAGAAGTTTTACGCGCTAGCAACTCCTCATTATTATAGAAAAAACACACTGATACTGGTGATAATGAAAATCGATGCACTATGTACATGCTGTCCTACCTGTACACATGTGGGCCCACGTAACCACCTGGCTCTGGAAAATGGGCAATCCTTTATTTGATGCACCATGCATGTGTATGTACATATGTGCAATACCTTGCTCCAAAAAACTCCTGACATAATTTTCCCATCTGCTAGCCTGCTAGATCATTCATGATCAGCTTCTTGATACCCTTACTTTTGACCTTTTCATTTATCTTTGCCAGAGCCCTATCTTGCATCTGCCCATAATGCTCCAATTTGCTCATCCTATCCAACTGAACCTCTTGTAACTGCAAGAGCCTCTCTTTCAATGCATCACTAGGCGGCCCAAGCAACTTCTCTAGCATCTTTACTGCAGGCAACTCTACCTCCACCGACAATAGTGCTTCTTTTCCATATACCAGATGAAATGGAGTAAACCCTGTACATGTCTTCACCGAAGTACGGTAAGACCATAATGCACTAGGCAATTCTAAATCCCAATTCTTTCCTTGGTGCTCTATCACTTTCGAAAGAATTTGTACCAACTCACCATTGAATCTTTCATTCAAGCCATTCCACTGTGGGTAATAAGGAGTGGTATGCTGATGCCTAATCTTCATCTTCGCGCATAAAAAGCCTAGCAGTTTAGCTCTAAATCTTGGCCCCTTATCTAAAAGTAGCTCTAGTGGCACCCCAAACTTGCAACATATTTCATCATACACAAATTTTTCCACATCCTTTGCAGTGATTTTTTTTACTGCTATAGCCTCTGCTCATCTAGAGAGATAGTCCACTGCAGTCAAAATATAGCTTTTGCCCCTGCTTGTGAGAGGTAATGGGCCTATTGCATCAATCCCCCACTTTTCAAACACATCAAATGCCATAATGGTTTTTCGTAGCTCTGGCTTCAACACTCTCTTCCCAAATGCTTGACACCTATTGCAAGACCTACACCAATGGTGAACATCCTTGTGCAAACTAGGCCATACATAACCCCCTTGCAAGATCTTATGCAAGGTGATCTTTAGAGCAAAATGGCCGCCACATGCGCCTTCATGATTCTCTTCCAACACTCTATAAAGCTCCTCCCGCCAAGGTAAACGTCTCAACACGAGATCATCCCCTTTCATGTATAAGACATCACCAATCAATTTGTACCTGGATGCTCTACGCACAAAGCCATACTTCTTAGACTTCTGAATGTCTTTCAGAACGATTCCTGTTAACAAAAACTCCTCTTCTTGAGGCAAACTTTCCCGGCCATGATAAAGAGGTAAATTGGTCCTCAACACAAATAGCTCCCCAATCATGCTTTGAGCTGCTTCATGTGCTTATCCATTTAGAGCACGTTCAATGTGTCTAATGCTCCATGCTTCAAACTTTTTTAACAGGCCTTTAATTCTGAAACACATTTCCTTCAATGAGGTGTTCTTGCTCCTCCACACACCCAGCACTTGCTTCACAACTAACAAGGCATCACCTTTTATGCTCAACATTCTAATCTCATGCTTCAAACAAATGTGTAATCCAGCTTCCAAAGCTGCATATTCAGCCTCATTGTTACTATGCGCGTCCAATTTGAACCCTCTCTAGCATACTAGCTTCCCCTCTGGATCATAAAGTGCTATACCCCCTGAAGCCGCATCATGGCTCTTTCTGTACGAACCATCAAAGAACAACACATGTGCATTGCTGATCTGTGGCACTTCTTCAACTACCCTTCTCACCACCTCTTCCTTAACAAGAAGGGGATTCTCCTTGTAAGTAAACAAATCGGCTAGGGTAGCTCTTGTACTCTCTTCCACTAGGAAAGAGAACTCAAACTCTTGCAGCTCAATTACCCATTTCTTCACCACATTTGACATGTTAGTGCCATTAATTAATTGTGGCAAAAAGGTGTAGCTCGTCAAGAAAACAAAAGGTCCTGGGAGCAAGTAATGACGAAATCATCAAAACAAGAAAATATTACGCTGGCCATCACTAGCTCTACTTCCGAGAATTTTCTCTCTGCTACCAGCTTCACTTGGCTTGCACAATACACTGGCCTCATATAATGGCCGCCCTTCCCCTTTTGCAATATCATTGCTCCAATGGCATCATCCCCTACTGATGGATTTACATAAAAGCTTTCTCGCAATCAGGAGCCTGCATGGCTGACAACCCCCCTAACACCTCTTTGACCTCTTGAAACACCTCTTCACACTTGTCATCCCATTGCAATGGATCATGATTTGCCACTTGTTGTAATGGATAAAGGAGCTGCAAAGACAATGGAATAAATCATGCCATGTACTTCACTTTGTGTATAAAGGTTTCCAATTACTTTGTACTCGTAGGTGATGGAAGAAGAATAATAGACTTAACCTTTTCTGGATCAGCCTCAATGCCATTTTCTGACACCATATGGCCCAATAACTTCACCCTTGGCTGTGCTAGATGACATTTCTTTGGATTTAGTTGTCCTCCACATTCATCATATCGAGCCAATACCATCTGCAACTTCTCATGGTGTTCAGCCCTACTGCTGTAGACACAAAAGTCGTCCATAAAAGCTTTAACACAACTACCAATGAATGGTTCCAATGCCCAATTTGCTCTCTCTTGATAGAACGATGGTCCATTTGACAACCCAAATGGCAATACCGTGTAGCACTAACAACCCCATGGCGTAATAAAAGTTGTCTTTGTGCGGTCTTTAAGAGCAATCTTCAATTGAAAATAGCCTGAAAAACCATCACACACATTGTACCTCTCATAATCCAAGATTTGATCAATGAATGAAAGGGGATATGGGTTCTTCTTAGTGGCTGCATTTAAGGGTTTAAAATCTACACAAATCCTCCATTTTCCATCCTTCTTTGGACTGACTACTACTGGACTTACCCATTCTGTGGTCTCCACTGGGACTATGAACCCTGCCTTCAATAACTTGTCCACCTCTTCCCGCAAGGCTTGCATCTTCTCTTGACCCATCCTTCTTAGCCTTTGCTGCACTGGCTTAGCACCTTCTTTCAGCTCTATATGCATCTCTTCTCCTTTGAACCCTCTGATCCTTCATATGAGGTAATGAACAAATCAGGAAAACTAGCTAGCATGTGCAAATATATCTCCTTCTCCATAGCTGAGAGGTCTCCACTGATCATTTGTGTCATCAATTCTTGCTTCTTCAATTCGACCTTGGTTTGCATCAGCCCTTGAATCACTTCATAAGGCCCTTCACTTTCATCTTCAACCTCATTTGCAAATGCAACTAAACCAGACTCCTGGATTTCTTTGTCCATCAAAAGAAATGCAACATCAACATCCTCATCACTACTGGTAGTACTATCACTGTCCTCGTCAGACACTGTGGAGTAGTCTTCATCACTAGACTCATCTTCATCTTCATAAATCTCCTCCAATTGTTTCCTTGTGTCCATATTATATAGCTTCTTGGCACCTGTCTTTCCGTAGAGGCTAATCGTACCACGTCGCCAATCTTGAACAGCTCCACTGCACGTAACCATGGTTTGCCCAATATAATAGGATATGCTCTCAACCCGGCTGGCATCACATGAAAATCAACCACCTCCTTTGCATCATACGCCTCCACTTCTAAGCTCTTTACAACACCCAAACATTTTACTTTTTGATGGTTGGCCAATTTGATCTGAAAGCCTGACACCCCAGTCACTGTAAGACCCATCTTCTCAACGCATGAGTGTGTTATGACACATATTTGGGCTCCGCCATCAACATAACCTTGTCCTAGTTTTTATTTTGCGCCACACATCTACTATTGGGCAAATGTCTGGTAGCTCATCCATCGCCAACACCTTTACTGAACCTCTCTCTGGCTCTTTCTCCATTGGGTTAGCCATCCTCTTCCACTGTCACTTTAGCTTAGGCACCATCTCTATAAGCTGCCCAAAAGTAACATCTGCCTTCCTGCGTGTCAGATCCTCCTTCAAGTCATAGCTTAATTGCCCATCCCCTAGTGGATAATCTGAAACATGAAACTTGCGACGAGCCCTTCTTTTCCTCTTGGCCTTGACATCTTCGCCTTCATGGCTCTTTCCCTTCTTCTTACTAGGACCTGGGGCACTTCTTCCTTCCTTGTCATCTGTGGTCCTCTTCCCAATAGACATCACTAATGTATCCTCTAGCTTTGATGCCTTCTCCAAGGTGACTACACTTATTACTTTTGTCTTTCCCTTTTCCTCTTGGGTTAATCCAATGGTTCCTTCTTCTCCCTTAATTTCGATGCCATAATCATTTGACCTAGTTAGCACCTGTCTTGGCAATGGGTACATGTCTCCCCCCCTCCTTGGTGGCTTATCACATTGCGGGCTGATGTGGCCCAACTCTCCACAATTATAACATGTGGACGTCTGCCTCCAGAACCTACCATTGATTTGTCCAACACCATCCCTAGGTCTTTCTTCACCTCCTGGCTGATTTGCAAACCTCCCTCGATTATTTCCCACTTGACCTAGCATGTTTAGGCTGAGATTCTTCATTAAATCTACCACTTGCCTCATGTCTTATCTTAGCCCATCATCTTGCACTGCTGTAGTGACCACTGCTGGCATAACCTAAGGAGTAACAGAAACCACTGGTTCATTATGAACCCCTGGCATGCGACCTTGTAAAGAATCCATAGGCTGAAATTCAGACCTCATGGGCAAAGACTCCATCCCTAATTGGCTCATTTTCCTCAACTTCCACTCTTTGTTCCTTGCTACCTTGAGTGCATCTTCATATGTCCTAGGCTTCTTTAGCTCTATTCTCCCAAAGACCAGCCAAGAACCTGTCCTTCTTCATCATGTCAGGCGGGGGTACTTGTGGTGCTGAGGCCTTGCACATCCTCTCCCATGCCAATGAAAACTTGCGTATGTACGCATCTACTGGCTCACCTTCCTTCTGCACCAAACCTTGCACTTCTTGCCACACTTTGTCGGGATCTTCCGTCTTCAAAAACTCCACTTCCAATCCATGCCTTAGATTGTCCCAACTCAATCTTACAGGTGGATCAGCTGTACGCAACTCCTCTTCAAATGATTTGGACCAAACACATGCATCACTCTTCAAACATATTTGGAGAAGACGTAACATCTGCGCCGGGTCATGGATCTGGTTGCTAATGCAGGCAACCTTCATCTTTTCCAAAAAGTCTTCCACATCTTCATCACTTCTTCCATGAAATTCCGGATAAGAGAAAGGCATGGCTACCCAAGTTCCAATGCTTTGAGAACCCCTTCCAACACACGTGCAAGAACCCAAAACTTTTGACTGACTCAATTCCCAGAAACTTCAATGGAGCGTATCTTTAGATAAGGACAAACACGTGCACATCAAATGAATTTTCATAGTTAATCACATCGAATTACAACAGGCAAGGGATATTCCAGTATCTCTCTTAATCTTCTTGGCCCGAACATAAAGACTATGCGCTGCTAGAAAAAATTCTTCCTGGACACATGAACATTTACTTGGATTCTCTGAGTTAAATGAAAAGGAGTGAATTGAGGGCCATTTTGATCATTCATTAAAGCCAACCATGAAGCTCCCAAGAAGGCACACCTGACTTATCCTCTGATTTTACCAGAATTTTAGCAGCATAACAGCATAAATGGCTTAAAAGACTAAAAAACCAGCCATCACAACTTGGAAAAATTTTGGCAGAGTTTCCCCAGAAGTAGAGCAGTAAGAACCCAAAATATAGACTGTATATGTATGCATAAACTACCAACAATAGAACCCGAGCATCAAGTAGGAATCACTAGTACATACCCTATGGCGAGGTTGATCTCACATTTGAGAATCCCCCAACTCAATAAAACCTCATGCTATTGACCCTCTCACGAAACCTTATGCAAATATCGTATAGTCAAGTCTTAGAAACGAGACCAAGTCTCAGAAATGGGTGGGACTGCCAAATAAAACCAAGTATGGCTCCACAAAGGCATACAATGGTAGTTTCCACAAGTAACGTACAACACCAACAGACAATGTGCTCAAACAGGCACCAAATGATGCATACCCACGGCAACTACAAGTGACTCCCACTTGCCAGTGTATCACTCTATTCCAGCTGCTTGTACCTGGCCCTGTAACCTGTAACCTGTAATCTGCAACCTGTAATCCCGAAGCTGAAGGTACTCGAAGAAGATCCTCCATGGGGGTGCCAAAAGAATGTGAGCGGGATGGAAACACACAGAACGCCTCTATAATGACCCGACACACACTCTTGGGATGATACACACACACACACACACACACACACACACACACACACACACACACACACACACACACACACACACACACACACACACACACACACACACACACACTATGGGGCACCACTCGGCTTACACAACCCACCTGGCTGAGACAGGGAACACACTTATGGAGTGAGAGGAGAGAGACTACCCATTTACCCACTCCACACAGAGACACACACACACACACACAAAAAACTCAGCTCAAAAGAGGAGAATTTCTCATGTTTAGATACAATTGAGCTTGGGCCAACACCAATGGGGCAAATAGCTCACACAACATGGGTAAAATATGCCAGATACAATCACAAATTGGAGCAGAAGCTTCGCTGATATGAGAAACTTACACAACCAAAATAGCAGAAAAACAGTGAGGAATTTGGCAAAATGGACAGTGCCATCACGTTTGGAGCGGCCCAAAACCCCAGTCTACAATGTCAAAGTGCTCAAATCCGACCTTGGATGAGCAGTTTACGGCCAAAACAGGCTCTAAAAACAGCAAAAACACAGTTGTGACTGTTCCTCCTCTTCTCTCTATTTTTTTAGTTCCCACACTTAGCTTTATTACTTGGTCACCTTTGGCCTTTTAGTTGACCTCAAACGGACCTCGAACAGGCCAAAAACTGGCCTCGCAGTGCATAGTTGTCACCCTGCTGCATCCATCCGCACACTTGGCACTCAACTTTTTCCAATAATGCATCCCACCACCACGTGAAGTGGCCCCCAAATAAAGTTCTCATGATGACCTTTTTGCATAATTATCACAAGGAAACACCGATGTTGTGTCCGCACTTACCCACATACAAGTATTGACCCCATTCGGCCTCCTGACGCCACTAGATGCCATCTGAAGCACCCGCTTACCTCATGTCGTTCACCCACCGATAGCTTCCTCAAGAAGTTTTACGTGCTACCAACTCCTCATTATTATAGAAAACACACACTGATACTGGTGATAATGAAAATCGATGCACTATGTACATGCTGTTCTACCTGTACACATGTGGGCCCCACGTAACCACCTGGCTCTAGAAAATGGGCAATCCTTTATTTGATGCACCATGCATGTGTATGTACATATGCACAATACCTTGCTCCAAAAAACTCCTGACAACGTGATCTATTGCTTGCCTCTTTGTCGAATTCAATACTTGAGTGAAAGTAGTCGCAACTTCATGGTTTGGAGTTGTGTACCGTGGTGGTCTCTTTGAGAGGAAGTGGAAATGTTGAACTTGGGAATGTGTTGCTTAAGGGAGTAGACTCGAACTAAGTCCCCTTTTTGAAGATTTTTGTGACTAGATGGGAATCAAAAAACTGTTTCTGTTTTCGCTTTTGTGCAAGATGTGAGCTACAGCTGTTAGCCTTTGCTCATCAAGTTTTTCTAAATCTTTGAGCCTCTCTAATAGTTCATGTCCAGTCCATTTAAGATCCTTAGCTACCCTTACTGCTAGCAATAGAAGTTTTGTCGGCAGTATGGCATCAAGACCATAAACAAGGTCAAAGAGTGTAGCATTTAAAGCTGTCTTGAATGAAACTCTAGAAGCCCATAGAGCGGCATGGAGATTAATTTTGCAATCAGTCCATCTTGAACTAACCACTTTAGTCAATACCGAGCTGAGAAATTTATTCATGTGCTTAGCTTGTCCATTTTCTTAGCTTGTCCATTTACAAATGAGTGAACGTCACTCCTCATGGTTGGCCAAAATACTCCAAGTTTCAAGATCTGCTGCATAGTTTGTTGTTCCGCAAAGTGAAGTCCTACTATGGTAATATGTGTTTGACTTAGGTATTGGGTTTTCTCCTTTGGATTAATACACATAAGAAATATTCCATCTCGGTTTATTTTGTATAACCTTCCAGTTAGTAATTGATATATAGATGATTGCTCAATTAATTCGGGAGTGGTACTTGTGATTCCACTTGTGTTGTGGTCATCAATGATACCATATTTTTCGACCATCACGGTATCATTTCCACTGAGAATAGATATGCATGTGGTAGATCATCGTCTACCCCTTTCGGTGTTTCTCCTGAAATAATCCTTGACAAATGATTTTCTCTTTGGTGAGTGGTGCCCTTTTTGACAATCACAGTGAAATAAAATTCCAAAAGAATGATGAACCATCTCACTATTCGTCCTGTGTTGCATGGCTTGTTGACCAAGTACAATAAGGCTTGGTGGTCCACAAAGAACACAAGTTTGTTAGCTAATAGGTAATGTATATACTTTTTTATGGCATAGATCATTCCTAATCCTTACCTTTCAGTGGTTGTATAGTTTTTCTCTGCCATATTCAACTGTAGCATAAGAAATAGGAAAATCAAATTTTATGTCTCACGGTTGAGCTAGTATGCACCCAATGAAAAATTTGGAAGCATCAACATATATGTGAAATATCTTTTTCCAATCAGGTGCTTTCAACATTGGGGCTGAAGTGAGAGCTTGCTTAAGCTTCATGAAGGATTCTTCACACTCATCAGTCCATTCAAAGAGTGTAATCAACCTGTACATGGGTTTTGCAATTATAACATACATGTAAATGAATCGTCTATAATATCGACAATGTCCCATGCAATCTTGAACCCCTTTGACTGTTGTTGGTCTAGGCAATTCAACAATAACATGAATTTTATCTATATCAGTAGCTATGCCATTTTTAGACATTATATGTCCAAGAAATTTTCCTTGTCTGCCTATAAATATGCACTTTTCACGAATTAGGAAAATCCTATAATGTCTACATTTTTCCAATACCTTTTTGAGGTGTTCAAAATGATCAGCCCGGATTGACAAATGTACACATAGATCATCCATGTATACTTCCAAGAAATTTCAAAGATATTCTTAAAAGCATGGCTCATCAATCTTTGAAAGGTGGCAGGCGTATTAGTTAACCCAAAAGGCATAACCCGATAGGCAAAAATATCCCATTCAGTTGCAAAGGTAGTTTTATGCAAATCTTTGGGGTCAACCAAAATTTGATTGTATCCTGAAAAGCCATCTTAAAAGTTGTAAGCTTCTTTTACTACCAGTCGTTCTAAAACGTGCTCAGTGATTGGAAGAGGAAAGTTGTCTCTAATGGTAGCTGCATTCACGTTCTTAAGATTGACACACACTCTTAATTTTCCATTTTTCTTGGGTACTTGTTACTAGAAAGCTAACACGAATACCATTTTTTGAAGTTCTCATCCGTGTAAACACTTATTATTTTGATAAATCAGGAATATTGTAACTCTTATTTTCTCGGATAAACTCTGTAATTAATGAGCTGAGGCTACAAGTTTCCAGATTGTATCAACCCGTCATTATTCATCTTTGGTAGAACTCCCAGATTATTAGTTTTGACCATCAAAAACCTTGGCTAAGGTATAAAATCCAATTTTTGTAAGTTATTTTCAAGTTTTGGATAATGAAATACACAGGGTGAGCTAACGATGCTCACTCCTCTCCTTCTTGCGCTTCCTACTCCCTCCCTGGTTGTCACATTGCAGTTGCGTTTGTTGCATTGCAACTGCTGGTAAGAGCTCTACGCATTGATGTAAGCAGTTCACAGTATTTCGTAGCTTTTTGGCATCGCCGACCCGTGGCCTAATTTTATCATAGCTAGGAATTTACACTCAAATAAAAACTAAGCATAGGTGGGGTATTGGGGCATCATTACTAAGCATTTAGATGCATTCTGGGTCGAAAACGACAAGGTCAAAAATCCACTATTGTTAATAATCACGATTTTGGAACTTGACCTAAAGTTGGGTTTGAGACCATAAGCATGTGTGCTTACGTCTTATAAACATGTCCTAGAAGTTTCATTATGTTTGGATGTCATTGATGTTGTAACGGATGTGATTTGTTTGCCGATGAGCGATTGGCTTTTGGTGATTTCAGTCACTTGAGTGTAGCTTGTCCCATGAATTGATAATTTAATCGTGGTTCTCGCTAATACTGCAATAAGATAGAATGGTGAGGTTAGACATGCATCCCACATTTGGCACCGCTGTCGGGGATCGAAGAGACCTAAACTAGGGAAAAACACGAGTGTTTTGTGAAGTTATCCTTTAACTTCCTCTAGGATCGCCTACAATTCAAAACTTTCTTTTAGAAACTGCATAGCTTAAGATTGTCCTCTTTTGCTGTGTAGAGGTAGCTTGGAAGTAATCGTACTTGCTGAGTGCCTTTAGGATTGTAGGATTGTAGAAATAGATTAGGATTTTGAGGATGATAGGTAGACGAGACAAGTCTTAAGATCAATGCTCAGAAAACCATAAAAGACAAGAAAACGAGTGTTTATGGACACTTTCCACAACCCCATTGCATGAGAATCTAGGAGTAGGGTGAGTAGGATCCGAGTTGGATTTCAGAACATTGCTCTCTCTAAAAGAATCAAGTGTGAGTTGTTATTGGAAGTTGCAAAAATTCAGGTCTATGGCTAGAAATGGCACAAAAAAACTTGAAACCACTCCATCCGATTGGAGAGTAAGCTTACAAGTTGTTTGAACCAGTGGTAAGCTCAAGGACACTTCGAGATAAAAATTTCAAGAGTTGGTCAAAACTCAAATTATTTACTTTTTCTTGAAATTTTAGGCCAAATTAAGTTTTGACTTGATTCATAGGCTTAAAATAGCTCATGTCATAATAATCAATATCTAATGCTCCTAAATGATTTTCTCATGTTAAACTAATTATTTAATATGGGGAAGTGCTAGGGGAGAAAACGCTAGAATATTGGTTAAGCTAGCAGACCAGCCACATTAGGGATCCAAAGGAGGAAAATAGGGATCCAAAGGGGGGGCCATCTGCAAAAGAGCTATGTGCAACAATGGGCTCAAAAGACCCTAAGGTTCAACCCATAAAGACTTCCAAAATGCTAAGGTTCCAAAATTCAAAGGTTGTGTCCAAAGGTCAAACATTAGAGGAATTGGATGCTTTGAGTGTGTCCCAAAACGTCTTTGTCAAGCCCTACATAGGAGGGGGCGAGCCCAAGAAGTAGGGGATGAGAGAGAAACACCCACACACACTCACAAGCTTCATTTGTACACAAGGGGAAAGAGGGACACATGTCAGCTCCCTAGGCCAGATGCCCACAAGGTGTACTCAAATCCTATTGGATGGCCATGGAGGTGGACTAATGAGAATTAGGCTAGAGTAAATCTAGTTTAATTAATTTAAAA
This sequence comes from Adiantum capillus-veneris, assembly GCF_014529385.1. Taxonomy (NCBI): domain Eukaryota; kingdom Viridiplantae; phylum Streptophyta; class Polypodiopsida; order Polypodiales; family Pteridaceae; genus Adiantum; species Adiantum capillus-veneris. Next base: position 59,569,581 of record NC_140956.1, read on the forward strand.
ACACTTAATAAAAGAACCCATAAGAATTAAGCTCTCTAGAAGACTATTGAACAGTCTCCCAAGGGGACCAATGAGCATTCAACAACCCAATGGCTTGCCTGATTCCTATTGGCCAAGAGGCAAGGGGGTCCAATGAGATTTTAGTTGCATTTATTAATTAGCTAAAGCTCTAACAAAAGGGAAAAGGGGGACACATGTCAGAAGGCTATCACTTATGATGCTTAATTTCCATTGGCTGAGGCTAGGGAGGTTCCAATAGGGCTATAGCATGAGTAATTAGCAAGGGAGGTCGACCAAGAGAGAGAGGGGGTTGATTTTTGCAAGGAATTATCACACATACACTCACACAATCTCATGTGTGAAGCAAAGAATACTCTCTCTCTCTTTCAAGCTTTAATGGAAAGCTTACCACCTACTCCAAGCTTGTGAGAAGGGAGGCCTACACCAATAACTCTTGGCTTTGTGATGCAAATCCAACCAACAGCCAAGCTTCAATGCATGCTCATCTTCTCTACCATGCTAATTACTAAGCTAAGCTATGCTAATATGAGTGATTATGTGAGGAGATGTACATCTTTTTCGTAAGAATACTCCTTCTTTATCTCAATCTACTCTCATACCCCGCTAGCTCTCACCATCTTCGAAGGTGTGTGAGGTCTTGGGTCTGAGACCGTGAGGGAATTGATGTCGTGTTTGATAAGTGTTTTGCTTAGTGCATGAAGTTTCCATCTTCATTGCACTAGCTAGTATTGAAGGAACACAAATAATTGTATTGTAAAATGTCTCTCTTGATGGGAGAAAGCATAATACAAAGCCTTTTGGAGGGGGGACCGGCTCCATGCAAATCCGGTCCTCACAATGTTGTCAATTGCTTGATTTCTCTCTCTTTTGAAGTATTGCTCATGCTATCTAACTAGGTGTTATGCGTTTTGTTGCTCTCTCCACCCAAGCACTCTTGTTAATCTCATTAGGAATCTATTCTAATGAAATGCTCACTATGTTCATGCTATTTTCCGCTACACACAAGTTACTAGGCCAGTAAATGTTACATTGGTATCAGAGCACAAGGTTTCTCTTTTCTTGCTCAAGAAGGGAGGTCCTCAAGCTAGCTATAAATGGTTGGTACTATTAATTGCATGTGAGTAAGAAGAATAGGGATTTTTCAGCCTTGCAGTGCGCCTGCCTTTGTGCAGTTAACGGGGCATCACCGTTGAGAGCTATGGTCTTAATAGTTGAGTCCTATGGGGCTTGTCTACATCTTAACCACCATTGAGCTATTAGAAGCTTGACAGGAGCCGGTGTTGTTTTGGTGTTGAACGACCCTCTCTTCTATTCCTTGCAATTAATGGTATTCGAGCCACGGGTACAGTAGCTTGAGTGCTTTTTCTAAAGAGGTAAAGAGGAGTAGCAACTAGGGCTTAAAGTGCCAAAGTACACCTAAAAGGTTTACACCTAAAAGTTGTTAGAATGGCTGACAATAGTAAAGAGAGTGAAATTAATGTTGATAACTTTGATTTTGCTAATGAGCAAGCTACTAATGATGCCCCGATGCTTGTTAACTATCTTGTTTCTAGGCTTCAATAAGCCATGGGCAATCCATCCCTCCAAAGTGAAGTGCAACAACAGCTTCGTGCTCATGGGATTCTCCAAGCTCCCCACCATGACAAGAGAACACCTAGGAAGCCTCCTTGCGAGACTTCCAAAAGAGGTCTCTCTCCGATTCAGGAAGAAGAAGAGGATCCCTATGAAGGGCTCAAAAATTTTCTCCTTGATGACACACATCTCCTTCTCAAAGGAGAACTCAAGAGCCTCCACTGTATGAGTGAGAAAGAAATGAGTCTCCCGCCACCTCGACGGAGATGGCTCCACAAAGACGGCGGGCTAAACGCTCTCCACCATCGCCTCCAAAATAGAGACGACCATCGCATACTTCGCCACACCATACTATAAAGAGGGATGACAAAAAGCAAGAGAAGAAAAAGATGAGAAAGAGGACACCCTTTTCTCCGTCTTCTTTTTCCTCTTCCTCTTATGAAAGTGATGGGTGAAGACAACAAAGATCAAGGCAAGAAAAAGGCAAGAAAGAGGTCACCCTCTTCTCCATCTTCCTCATGTTCTTCATCTTCTGAAGAAAGTGATGGTGCAACCTTTGAACCATAAAAAAGAAGAGACCATAGGAAATCCTATGCCGCGTGGGAAGAGGTCATCCAAGCTCAAGAAGTTCAAAGAGGGAGGGAAGAGCATCTCTTTCCTTACCTACAATGGCACTTTTGGTGCTACGGACAAATTCTTGGCGTTTATCCAACAATTCAATGCGGCGTTTGGAGATGAGGGCTTCACGGAGTCCTCTAAGCTACACCATGTAGCTACACACTTTCAAAAGTCCACCAGGCAATGGTGGTCTAGCCTACGAGCCAACGGTGAAGCTCCACGAACATGGAAAGCTTTAAGAGCTTCCATTATGAAGCAGTTTTTGGCCACCGATGTCAAACACAAAGTACTCACCGAATGGCAAAGCTTAAAGCCCTCTCCTTACGAATCCATTCGCAAATATGTAGACAAGTTTTGGGACCTACAACTCAAAGCCACTATCTTCAAAAAAGCAGGATTTTGGAGAGCAAAAGCAACAATTTTGTGCGGGCTTAACTAAAGAAATGGCGGAGTATGTCAACTCCCAAAGGCCACACACCATATTGGTGGTTATACACCATACTATGGTGGCCTCTTCAATCAATTTCCAAATGAGGGCTAACAGAAATTCCAAGCCCATGAAAAACAAGGGTTCCAATGAGCCTAAGGGGAAGGACAATGTCCAAAAGTCTCCTAAGGGCAACCCCAACACAGCTAAAGAGAAGGGAGTTTATAAAGGAAAAAATAAACTCTCTCCTAAAGAGCTCAAGCATTGTTGCAAGGATAACAGCTGTTTCAAGTGCAGCCAAGGCCATGCGTACCGTGCTTGTCCCCAAAAGAACACCCGCCATGAACCTCCTAGAGCTACCTTGGTTGAAATCCAAGGGGAGGAAATTCACCACAAAGGATCTCCTCTATGCCATGCTTGGGGAAAGGTAAGAGAACATGATGCTTTTATTCTCTTTGACCCTGGTTCTACTCACAATTTTATATCTATAGAGTTGGCCACCAAGCTAGGCATACATGCCTACGAGATGGGAGATGTCCTACCCGCAGATGGTGTTTTCAAGGGGCAAGAAGCTTCAGTCACTCCCTTAATCAGGAAATTAAGGCTCCATGTCCAAAGCTATGTGGACTAAGAGGACTTCTTTATCTCTCCTCTCAAGCATGAGGATGTAATCCTAGGGGCACCATGGTTTGATCGCATGGCTGCCAATGTTAAATTCCCTGAAAGGAGAATCTTGTTTAAGTTCAGGGAAAAAGAATGCATATAGATGCTAAGGAAATGGGTAACACTATACCCATTGTACATACACAAGCTGTCAACAAGTCAATAAAGAGCTCTATTTCCATGTACATGATTTTTGTTAAAGATTCTCAAAATGAGTCTAATGTTTTAGCAAAAGAAAATATACACAATCAAAAGGAATTAGAGTTATCCAATTTTCTCAAGGGGTTTCAAGATGTCTTTATTGACGACATCCCTTGTGAGCTACCTCCTAAACGAGGCAATGATGACCATGCAATTGAACTTCTTTCCAGGAAGTTCACCGCCTAACAAACCTCCTTATAGAGTTTCTCAAGCTCAACAAGAGGAGATTATGCGGCAAGTGCATGAGTTAGTTGAGAAGGGCATGGTTAGGTCTAGCTCATCTCCATTTTGTTCTCCTGTGCTACTAGTGCAAAAGAAAGACGGCACATATCGTATGTGTGTCGACTATAGAGCACTAAATAGGATCACTATCAAAAATAGGTTTCCCGTTCCACGGGTAGAAGAACTATTTGAATAGCTACAAGCGTCCACCTACTTCAGTAGGATCGACCTAAAAAGTGGCTATCATCAAATAAGGATAATTGATCAAGACATTGTAAAGACTGCATTTCACACTACATTTGGTCTTTATGAATACATTGTCATGCCTTTTGGATTGACCAATGCACCAGCCACATGCAACCGCTTGATGGAGAATCTATGCAGGCCTCACTAAACCTTTACTAGAGTGTGCTTTGATGATATCATCATCTACTCTAATTCATTAGACGAACACAAGGAACATCTCCAGGTAACATTTCAAGTTCTAAGAGAGAATAAACTTTATGTTAATCGAAAGAAAAATGATTTTTTCTTACAAGAGATTCAATATTTAGGTCACATTATCTCTCAAGATGGCATCCAAATGGATCCATCAAAGTTAGAGGTAATAAAAGGATGTCCTAAACCAAGGAATCTTTATGAGTTAAGAAGCTTTATAGGTATGTGTGCATACTATAGACAATTCATAGAAAAGTTCTCACTAATAGCAGGACCATTACATGACCTAACAAAGAAAAATGTTAGGTACACATGGTCTACCAAGGAGAACAATGCTTTCGAAAAGCTTAAAGAAAAGCTTATCTCTCAACCTGTGCTTACACTACCGGATCTCTCAAAGCCATTTGAGGTCCAATGTGACACTTGTGGTGATTGCATGGAGCTGTTTTGCTTCAAGAAGGGCACGCTATAGGCTATGAAAGTCGAAGGCTCGACCCTATTGAGCAAGCTCTAGGCATATATGGAAAGGAACTCCTTGCAGTTCTACATGCCTTAGACTCATGGAAGCACTATTTATTGGGGACTCCTTTCATTCTGCGAACGGATGACCAAAGTCTTAAGTACTTCATGATGCAGACCAAGCTCTCCGACAAACAAATGAGGTGGGCAAATTTCCTTTCGCAATTTCATTTTCATATTGCTCACATTGCTGGCAAACGTAATCAAGTAGCCGATGCACTCTCAAGACGGCCGAGAGTGAATGCGGTTTCCATAGCAACTCACAATGATCTATCTTCTATGATAGATGAGTATGCTATTGATCCCGATTTTAGAGATGTAATTTCAGCCCTTGCATTAGGGAAGAAAGGGGAACCATTTACTCTACAAGATGATTATCTTCTCTATGAAAATAGACTATGTGTTACTAACTCCCTACGTGAGAAAGTAATGTATGAATCTCATGCTCCTCCTTATGTGGGGCATAGAGGGATTCAGTCTACCCTAAAAGGGATTGAAACATATTTCTATTGGCCTACCATGAAAGCAAACATACAAGAGTATGTTTCTAAATGTGTTGTATGCCAAAAGACAAAGTTTCATAGAGGAAGGCAACTTGGATTGCTTCAACCTTTGCCAATCCCTAATTCGCCATGGGAGAGCATATCCATGGATTTCATCTTTTGATTTCCTTTTGAAGATGCTAGATGGATGCAGGCATACAATTAAAGGATAAGCTAAACCTTATCAATGCTTACAATGATTCCCTAGAGTAAGCAAATGTACAAATGTTTAAATTGAACAAATTTTTTGTCTTATAAGACTCTCTTTTTCTTTATTGTGCACAAAAATGAAGTAGTATGCATGCTTATATCAAGTTTGTGGAGATGACGTCTCCCGAAAACCAAGTAGAGCTTGTCACTCTACTATGAAAGATTGATAGGACTAATGTGCAGACATGCTTGCGGCAGCTTAGGCTCTCAAGCGCCAAATTGACTAGTCATCCATTCTGGAACGATGTCGTAGGGTAACATAGGGATCCTCTACCCGCTACGAAAAGGACTAATGAATATGCTTTATCTTCTCTATCCCATAGTCGAGGACGACTATGATTTCAAGAGAAAGGTAATGTCATAATAATCAATATCTAATTCTTCTAAATGATTTTCTCATGTTAAACTGATCATTTGATATGGGGAAGTGCAAGGGGAGAAAAAGCTAGAATATTGGTTAAGCTAGCAAACCGGCCACTGTAGGGATCCAAAGGAGGGAAAATAGTGATCCAAAGGGGGACCCATCTGCAAAAGAGCTATGTGCAAAAATGGGCTGAAAAGACCCTAATGTTCAGTCCATTAAGACTTCCAAACTGCTAAGGTTCCAAAATTCAAAGGTTGTGTCCAAAGGTCAAACATTAGGGGAATTGGATGCTTTGAGTGTGTCCCAAAAAATCCTTGTCAAGCCCTACATAGGAGGGGGCGAGCCCAAGAAGTAGGGGATGAGAGAGAAACACCCACACACACTCACAAGATTCATTTGTACACAAGGGGAAAGAGGGACACATGTCAGCTCCCTAGGCCAGATGCCCACAAGGTGTACTCAAATCCTATTGGATGGCCATGGAGGTGGACCAATGAGAATTAGGCTAGAGTAAATCTAGTTTAATTAATTTAAAAACACTTAATAAAAGAACCCATAAGAATTAAGCTCTCTAGAAGACTATTGAACAGTCTCCCAAGGGGACCAATGAGCATTCAACAACCCAATGGCTTGCCTGATTCTTATTGGCCAAGAGGCAAAGGGGTCCAATGAGATTTTAGTTGCATTTATTAATTAGCTAAAGCTCTAACAAAAGGGGAAAGGGGGACACATGTCCGAAGGCTATCACTTATGCTGCTTAATTTCCATTGGCTGAGGCTAGGGAGGTTCCAATAGGGCTGTAGCATGAGTAATTAGCAAGGGAGGTCGACCAAGAGAGAGAGGGGGTTGATTTTTGCAAGGAATTATCACACACACACTCACACAATCTCATGTTTGAAGCAAAGAATACTCTCTCTCTTTTTCAAGCTTTAATGGAAAGCTTACCACCTACTCCAAGCTTGTGAGAAGGGAGGCCTACACCAACAACTCTTGGCTTTGTGATGCAAATCCAACCAACAGCCAAGCTTCAATGCATGCTCATCTTCTCTACCATGCTAATTACTAAGCTAAGCTATGCTAATATGAGTGATTATGTGAGGAGATGTACATCTTTCTCGTAAGAATACTCCTTCTTTCTCTCAATCTCCTCTCATACCCTGCTAGCTCTCACCATCTTCGAAGGTGTGTGAGGTCTTGGGTCTGAGACCGTGAGGGAATTGATGTCGTGTTTGATAAGTGTTTTGATTAGTGCATGAAGTTTCCATCTTCATTGCACTAGCTAGTATTGAAGGAACACAAATAATTGTATTGTAAAATGTCTCTCTTGATGGGAGAAAGCATAATACAAAGCCTTTTGGATGGGGGACCGGCTCCATGCAAATCCGGTCCTCACAATGTTGTCAATTGCTTGATTTCTCTCTCTTTTGAAGTATTGCTCATGCTATCTAACTAGGTGTTATGATTTTTGTTGCTCTCTCCACCGAAGCACTCTTGTTAATCTCATTACGAATCTATTCTAATGAAATGCTCACTATGTTCATGCTATTTTCCGCTACACACAAGTTACTAGGCCATTAAATGTTACAGCTCGTGCAAAGACTATCTTTGAAAAAATTGCAAAAAAGTGTTCATTTCAAGCGTAAAGCTAATAATCACGATTATTAACTTTTATCTCAGATTTGACCAAGGTTCATACCGGTGACTCATTGCATGTGTACAAACAACTTTTGTAAAGGCAGAAAAGATTTGGATCACCAAACTAGCCAGAAACTGGGTAAAAACTAAAGTTTGTACTGACTTTTTGAATCTTGAGTGTAAAATTGGGGAAAATTTGTCCAAACTTGTTGAAAATTGATTCATAGGCTTATATTGATGTGATAAACATGTGTACATGCTCAGTTGACCAAAAAGATGCAAAAAGTTGCCAGTTGTAAATAATCACGATTATTTACATCTACCCCATTTTTCAACCTTTTTGACCAAGTCAGTATACCACTAGTTTTACCATGTTGTAATAAGCCCACAAACCAAATTTGGTAAGATTTGAATCACTGGATTGAAAATTGTGACTAAATTTGCAAAGTTAGTCTGCGGACAGAAACTTGATGACCATTTGACCAAAAATTGTCCAAACTTGATAAAACTTGGCTAGTGACCTTAACTTGAGATTTGTGTCAAAGTTGGGACAAAAAATTGCAAAAATATAGATGGAGTAAATAATCGCGATTATTTACACCTGCTACAAAACTTGAAAATTTTGCAGATTTGAGTATACCACAAGGTCAAGCATATCAAGAAGACCTCACAAATCAATTTTGGTGAAATTTGGACCACAAAAGTGAGACTTAAGCCAGATTCTTGAAATCAGAGTCTGCGGACACAAAACAGTTGATAAACTTGATCAAAATTTGTCAAACTTGTTGAAACTTGTCCAGGGACTTTAACAGGTTGTATACTTACCAAACCAATCTAAAAAGTGCAAAAAACTAGCAAAAGAAAATAATCACGATTATTTACTACTACTACCCAAGGACATCATTTCTTACTTTTGAACTTGTACAGTTTTAGACTAGCATAATACAAAGCCACCGGGAAATTTTGGGTTCAATCGGATACAAATTGGTACATGTTCACTCATGTTCCAGGTTGCAGATTAAACCTTTGATTTTTTGCTAAAGTCAAATCTGAAACTCAGTTTGACTCCCATAGCTCGATTTGAAGTGGGAGTTAGCAATCACGAGAGTTAGCAAAAACTCTACTGTCTTTATAGAAGAATAGCTAACTTGATCAAATTTGTACATTAATCAGGTTGCAGACGAGGAATCAGTAGCTTGACAAAGAGTTGCAATCGAATATAGTCGAAATTGACGACATGTCAATCCAAAGGTAAGTACTCTATCCATGGGCTTCATAAGTCTATATGAACCTTAGATCTGATCGTGTACTAGAAAATCAGGGCATACTCGGAGAAACCTCCATTAAAGTGTCCACCAAAGAAAGCATGAATCAAGGCAATTCCTTGTACATAATCCTTGAAGAAGTCTCATATACTTTTTCAGATTCAACATCTGAAATGTCTTCTTACTCGACTCACTCGAAAATCGGAACAACAATGCGCTATAAGCATATAATCTCTTTTTATAAGACTAACCGCCATGGAGCCCATGTTTACCTAGACCTTAACGAGGAGTATGCTATTCGCATTGATAACCATGGTAGTGAGTTCAAAGAAGAGATTAGGGCAAACAAACAAGGAAAAATGTATATGGACAGAAACGGAACTCAGTATGTACAAGTCGAAAACCCCAATGTGATAGACAAATGGGGGTTAGAAGTAAACACCATAATCTTAGATATGTCAGCAAAATAAGGACCACCTTAGTACGGATAATCCTAGGATCGGAGTCTATTGTTGGGAGGATAGAAACATAAAATATCTTCTATGGACTTCACATGCCAAATTAGGACAACTAACGGCCATGAAGATCATTTATATCTTCAAGATCAAAGATAAGGGACCAACATATATACCTACCAACCTACCTATTTAGGGATTGTTATAACAACAACTTTGTTATGATGACTCCTGAGGAGGTAGAACAAACCAAATACCAAGGGTATTCCATAAGGGATTGGATATTGGGACAAGGATTAGAAACAATTCCAAGAGATGAACACCGTGAGAGATCATTTGAGAGTTAAGAAACCAGAAACCACCTCATCACATAGAAAACCGGGTGACACTAGGGCCAGTCCAAGGCTACACGAGTCACTATTTTCAACAGACTGGTTTGAAGGACTTGGAATAGGACCAAGTGCTAGGAGATCGGGAGTTGAACGAAACAGACGTGTCAGACCAGTTGATTTTCAGAAATGCGTCAAAAAATACAGTGGATCAGGGGATCCATACGACCACTTAGCAAGCTTTAAGCAAGTGCTAAGAGCAGAACGTATATTTGACTTCCACACTCAATTCGAGGGGTTTGGAATGACATTAGAAGGAAAAACATTGACATGGTTCCAAAACATTTCACCAAGGTCAATAATGGACTTGAATACATTAGCTCAAGGATTTGTAGCTGCTTGTTCAAAAACATGGATCAAACATAATACGGTAGCCCAAATCTACAGCTTTAAACAGAAACATGGTGAGTCTATTAGGGATTGTGCAACTCAAATGAAACAATACATTGCAAGATGTCCAGGGCTAGAGATACCTGCAAAAGAACGACTTGTATATTTGTTTCTAGAGGGACTGCTAAACAAAGAACTTCATGCTATACTCTATAGTTAAAAGCATACAACCCTAGAAGAGTGTGTCAGATGCTATTGACTTAGAAGACAATTGTGATGTTTTTAACAAAGAAGATGTCCCTAAGGATAACCAAAGTGAGAACACAACATCCACTAAACCAGCACAAGTGGGAACGGCTGTTGCAGCGCCACTTTTAGCCATAGAAGATATGCTCAAAAGGATGAACAACATGCAAAAAGAACCTATGAGGGGACCAGGACAAGGGATACCTCAACAGGGACAACCAATTAGGTCAAAAAAATGGTGTGCATTTGAGGGTAAATGGACCAACCATGATACTCACGAGTGCTACTTCAGACGGAAGTATGATGGGAATATTCAGTACGTGCCAATGAGGCCAAGGACAACCCATGTACAGATATCAGCCTAATATGGCCCAAGCTTAAAGACCACCAATGGATATGGAAAGACCTCAACCTGTGTTGGGTCAACAACTTCCGTACCCAGGACATAATGCAGTGTCTGTAAAGTACATGCACTCCGAAGGAGTCATAGATGAACAAGCATTAGTGCCTGTTACACCCTATGCAGAGCCTAGTCCATCTACAGTAATGGTAGAAGGAGATTGGTATAATTCACATCCACCACCAATGGAAGAAACCGCGACTTATGCTCCACCAGAGCTCGCACCAATGTATTATGTAGCTAATCAAGGTGTCAGACATCCCATGGTAAGACCCATGATTAAGCCAAGAACGGGAAACTGTCACAACTGTGGTGCAAATGATCATTGGAAAATGAATGTCCAGAGCCTGACAAAAACCTCAAGCGAGTTGAAGCCTATTGCATACAATATTGCAAAAGGGAGGACACTTTCTAGAAGATTGTTCTAAAAATCCTTTAAACAAGGGTAAAGTAGTAGTAAACGTAGTCCAAGTGATACCTAGTAGCTCATCAGAGAGTGAACCGATTGTTCCAATCAAGGTAATCACTAGAGCCCAGGCCAAGAAAATGAAACACAACTCCTCTGATGATTCAAAAAATATGAAAGTTTTCTCTCAAAGAATCAAAAGAAGCAGAAGCAAAAGATATGAGATGAGAAAACAAAAACAATAGGTTGAAATCGAGGAGAAAGCAAAAAAGCTATTCCAGGAAAAGTTGAAAGAAACTGGAAGTGAAATCTGGAGGATCCATTTGGGTTAATAAAATTTTTGAGCCTATTAATGCCGCCTTGGAAGCCTACCAAGTAGGACTTAGAGCAGGCCAAAACATGGAAAACAAATGGAAAAACTATCCTTCTCCAGACATGGAAGCAGCTAAGCTGGAAGCTTATCAAAATTTGATAAGAATCACGTAAGAAATTTTGGAAAAACAAAAACCCAAGCTTGAAAGTATCGTAAAACCTGAGGAGCTTGTGGTAAGAGACACTAAAGAAAAATGTGGTGGCAAAACTCCACCTTGAAACAAAAGAACCAAAACTTATAGTGCCAAACAGAGAGGATGCCTTAGATGGAATTCCATTCATAGAGGAGGACTGGCCAGGACACTTATGGTAAAAAGTTAGAGAGATCAATGATGGGAGCCTAACTTTAAAATCAGCTCCTATAGAGGAAGTCTGGTTGGATAACCTACCTTCTGATATGAACATGGATTGTTGGGTTAAAGGCCTAAATAACCCCTTTTTGTACATTTTTATACTTTGTCCAGGTTCATATTGAACCTGGACACATTTTATTAAGGTCACTTATAATAAAAGTGGGAAAACCCAAAACTCACTTATTGAGTTTTCCCCAAAAACGTGAGCTCTCTCTCTCTCTCCCTCTTTGTTCTGCTAGAGCTTCCCTTCTGCAGCACAGTGCCTCCGCTTCAAGCCTCAAGGCCTGCACATCTTCGCGTGCTCTATCACTTGCACACACCGCCACACGCTCATCAACTGGTATCAGAGCCCAATTAGGGTTTGCTCCCAAACCTGAAAACACTGATTTTCAGCCAAGGAGGTCAACTTTCACGTGAGATTTTGCAATTTCATCGCCAAAGGACTCGTCCTCGGACACTAGAGAGCTCCCGGCAAGTCAAATTGATCTAAAATAGGCTGAAATTAGGTCTAAGTCCCCGCTACCCGAAACACTGAAATTGCCGAAAAACAGGTCCCAAAACAGGTGTTTTCAGCAAATTTCAGATTCACGCAGGCTTTTGCAAGTGTTTTTATGATGCGACTACATTGGGGAAAGTACAAATTGATGCAATCTACGCATGTTTGATAAATTTTGTCTATGTATGACCATTTGTGGCTCAATTTGGTGCAATTTGATGCTACAAATTGGGGCTTTTGCTCTTACATGCTTCTAAAGGCTGTGCATTAGCCTTATGTATGTTCTGTGAGGCTAAAAACAACTAAATTTGTTGTTTTTGAGCACAAATTCGCTCGCTGAAATTTTCTACGCATAGCTTTCAGAAATTGTTTTTTGTGCCCAATCGACCTATTTTGCCCCAAATTGCTCTTGTGACCATTTGGAGCTGTAGTGCACCCCTTTGTGAGGCTATACTCCGATTTTTGTGCATTTTGACAAAAAATTCAACGTATTAGCCCTCTTATTCGTGCACCTATGGCCTCATCTTCTTCGGATGCGAAGAATCTCTTCGAGATTAGGAGGTGTGATGGAACTAGTTTCGATCTTTGGAAAGACAGGATCCAGGGAATCCTATTTCTTAAGGATTGTGAAGGGGCACTTGAACAGGTAAAGCCACAGAATATGACGGATGAAGCATGGGTTAGCCTGAACAGGAAGGCTGTTACATACATTAAAATGGCCATGATGGATGAGACAGTCATTGATGTGAAAGGTCTCACAAGTGCTTTTGATGTGTGGGAGAAGTTAAAGGGAATGTATGAGAATAACAACGCTTGTCAACCAAGTGCATTTGATGCGAAACCTTGTTGGCATGCAACTAGATGAGTCCAAGAGTGCTGCAGAACACTTGTTATTGTTCGCAGGTACTTTGTCGGAGTTACAGGATCCAGGCTTGCCCCCTTTTGATGATAAGCTGAAAGCTATCTTCTTGCTTATGACCTTACCTGAGTCATGGAAAACATTGGTGGTTTCATTGTCAAATAACCCCAATTTGACCTTTGATGGTGTTAGGGGTTCTATCTTGAATGAGAAAATCAGGAGGAAAGCAAGTGGAGAGGGAGGAAACTCTGCCAACATGGTTAGAGGTGTTGGAATTAGGGTTGCAGAGAAACACACACAGCTTGGAGAAGACGAAGGAAGCTCAAGGCACACAGTAGAGAGTGTGTTACTTAGTGTGCAATGGAAAGATTGATAACCCTAGAGTGATGGGCGTATATACAATGCACGAGGGAAAAAACCTCCTAAAGAGGGAAAAAATGCCACGGCGGTCCTAGTGTGTTCACACACATCACTACCACATGTATATGGTAACAAATCCCCCCTGGAGTGATGCGGTGAACGAGAGCTGGCACATGAGTAAAGGGAAGTGCCATGCCCTGAGGACAGGATCAGTCGACAAAGGGGAGTAACCCCAAAGCTTTGCGGAAAGCTTCAAGCTTCTCACGAGACAATGCCTTTGTGAAAAGATCTGCAAGGTTGTCCTGTGTTGGCACATAAGCGCTGATCTCTCCTCCTGAGAGCCTCTCCATGACATAGTGGTAATGCACCTCGATGTGCTTTGTGCGAGCATGAAAAACTGGGTTCCTCACAACTGCCAATGTGCTCTGACTGTCAGTGTAGATAGTGTTGGCAATGTCATGTCCAACACCCAAATCAGCCATAAGGCGTCTGAGCCATACACACTCAACCGTAGCTGTGAAGACTGCCCTGTACTCAGCCTCACAACTCGAAGTGTCCACAGTAGGTTGCTTCTTGCTCAACCATGATATACATGAACTACCAAGCATGAAACAAAAACCACTTGTGGACACTCGCGTGTCAAAACAACCAGCCCAATCTGAGTCCGAAAAAGCATGTAAGTTTGGCGGCAATGATCCCCCCTTGGGATAAAACAAGCCAAGATGTAAAGTGCCACTAAGGTAGCGGAAAATCCTCTTGACAGCTTGCCAATTCTTAGACCCTGGGCTATGCATAAATCTGCTGACCTGTGAGACTGCAAACTGAATATCGGGCCTCGTGTTGCATACATAAATGAGGTAGCCAACAACAGTTTGGTAAAGAGTGACATCAGCAGGATCGCCAACATCATGTAGACTTAACTTCAAACCCGTTTCCATGGGAGTGGCAATAGGTTTGCAATCCTCAAGTCCAAACTTACATAGCAATGTCTCTATGTAACTTTTTTGACACAAGGCAATACCACCATCACACTGCTTAAACTGTATACCCAAGTAATGATGCAACAGCCCCAAATCTTTCATCTTGAAAGTAGCATTCAAATCAACCTTAAATTCACCAATATGTCTCTCATTTGGTCCAGTGATCAGCAAATCATCAACATAAAGAACCACAATGAGAAGTACATCACCCTCACGCTTTACATACAATGTGCTTTCTGTTGGACTGTTACGAAAGCCTTGTTTGACCAAATGAGTGTCAGCTTTCTCATACCAAGCACGAGGAGATTGCTTCAAACCATAGAAAGCCTTCTTACATCTCCACACTTTGTCCTCTTGTCCTTTTATGACAAAACCGCGAGGCTGCGTTACATAAACTTCCTCAAATATGTCACCATTCAAGAAAGCAGTAACAATTCTGATTGATGTACATCCCAACCAAAATGAGCTGCCAATGCACATAGAAAACGCACAGTAGTCATACGACAAGTGGGAGCAAAAGTCTCTTCATAATCTATGCCTTTTTGTTGTGCATAACCCTTTGCAACAAGTCGAGCCTTATGGCGATCGATCTCACCATCCGGATTACGTTTCAACTTGTAAACCCACTTCATACCAATGGCCTTTTTGCCAGGAGGCAAATCACATAAAGTCCATGTGTCATTTTCTATAAGTGCATCATATTCTGATTGCATGGCAACCATCCAATTTTTTGAATTCTGTGCTTCATCAAAAGACAGAGGCTCCTCACCATCATGTAAACTAGACACAGCCAAAGCATAACAATCTGATGCAAAAGATGCATGGCGAGAGCCTGAACGAGTACGACTAGACAAAGTTGCATCCAATTTACTGTCACACAAAGTGTGCACCAGCCATTTTGGCATACCTCTAGCCTGCTCATTTTCAGCCCTTTCCTCATCAAGTACATCATGTACATCTGCATCAGTAATAGGCTGATCTAGAACATTTTCAGAAACCCCCATAGGCTGTACATTTGTCTCATTGGAACTTACATTCGTATTTCCACCACTGAAAAGAGGCAACAAAGTGTCATAAATGTCCTGTGAGCTTACATTACTGTCTCTAGTACATGACAACAAGGGCTGAACATCCCGTGAAACCAGAATACGTTTTGTTTGTGTATGATACAACCTGTAACCTTTGATTTCAGCACTATAACCAACAAAAATACATTTGACAGCCTTATCATCCAATTTTCTGCGTTGCACTTGTGGCACCAAAGCATATGCCAATAGCCTAAAACACGCATGTGCTCAATAGAAGGATTTCTATCATGCCATGCTTCACATGGAGTAATAGACTGCAAAGCTTTCGTAGGACACATGTTAAGTACATAGGTGGCACACATAATGGCCTCAAGCCAAAAAGAATGCGGCAAAGCTTGACTTTTGACCATACATCGTGCCATTTCTTTCAGTGAACTGTTTTTCCTCTCAGCAACACCATTTTGCTGAGGCGTATAAGGCACTGTACATTGGTGTTTTATCCCACGACTAGCCAGAAATGCATTAAATTCATGAGACATATACTCCCCCCCTCGATCGGAACGGAGGGTGCCCATAGTACATTTCGAGACATTTGCAACCATAGCCAGAAATTGTTTGAAGCACATAAAAACTTCGGACTTCTCTTTAAGCGGAAATACCCATGCATGCCTGGAGTAATCATCAATGAAAGTCACGAAGTACAGGTAATTGCCCAAGGATGGAGTTTGCATCGGCCCACAAACATCACTATGCACAAGCTGCAACCTGCATGTGGCCCGAACTGAACCATCCTTTGGAAACTTAGAACCCTGTATCTTACCCAAAATACAGCCTTCACAAACATGTTTGACAGGTGCTTCAAGAGGTGGCAAAGAAGCAACCATATCAGATTTTTGCAAACGCAGCAAACTAGCAAAATTCAGATGACCAAAACGTGCATGCCAAATTTTTGCATCTGAAATAGCCCTTGAATCTGCAACAGCATTTGAAAAATTTTGTCCACACTTGTCATACAAAGTGAGCTTATACAGCCCACGGTACAAAAGCCCAGATGCAACAATTTCATCACGAAAACTGAGATCATGAACTGTACATCTGTCATCCACAAATTTGACTACAAGTCCAAGCCTAGCAAGTGCGGATACAGACAAGAGATTCTTCTTGATCCCAGGTACATAAAGTGCATCAAAAAGTGTGAAGGAACTGCCATTAGCAGCAGTGAGCACAATCTATCCAACTCCCTGAACTGGATAAGAGGCGTTGTTGGCACAAGTGGCTGAATTTCCATGAGGGACAGACTCAAGAGAGGTAAACAATTCACGATGTGAGGTAATGTGCTTTGTAGCACCACTGTCGAAATACCACACATGTGAATCTGCAGCAACTGACAAGCATGCATCATGGACAGCAGGATTGTAAGTGCACTCTGTGCTAAAAGCCCATTCTGCATCAACATCAGCAACACAGTCTCCTTTCACAGAAGACTCAACAATGGCTGCATTTGTAGTGGAACCAACATTTGCAGTGAAACCACCCTCTTTCTTCTTAGCCTCTTTGGCCTTCAACTTAGGACACGACTTGATCAAGTGATCATTGGCTTTACAATAATGGCAACGCATCTTCTTTTTGCCCTTATCACCAGAATTTCCAGACGAAGTACTGCCAGCAGAAGCATTTGGAACAGAATTTTTGCCACTCGCAGCAGAACCATAAGAAGTGGCTGCATTACTGTTACCACCCTTTCTTTGAGAAGCAATGAAAGCCTGTTCAACTGCACGCTGCCTAGTCCTGTTTTTTCTAGAAAGTGACTCTTGCAATAGCAATGTGCATAATGCATCAAGCTTGACAACGTCTTTAGGATTTCCTTGGGTCATCAGTCTCCAAGTACGAGCAAAAGTCTGGTAGGAATCTGGTAAGGCATCAAGAACAGTCTGCACAAGGGAACTGTCTGAAATGACTTCACCTGCAGAAATAAGATGCTCATTGATATCCTTGACACTAGCAAGGAAAGTGTCCATATCATCTTCCTCATGCATAATCTTAGACTCTAGCTCTTTACGCAGCAAAGCAATTTTAGCCTCATTGCGGCTTGCATAAAGACCTGCTAGAATATCCCAAGCCTGTTTTGCAGATTTTGCTGAACGGATGTGAGGAACAATGGTGCGCTTCACAGACAACGCAATCAATGCATGAGCCCGTGCATCCTTAACATCCCAACAAGCTTGTTCTGCCGTAGGCAAAACAACTCTAACAGCTGCAATCCTTGCTGCAAGACCTGCAACATCCTCAACATCGCCTACATCCTTAGAACCAGGACGTACATCAATGCCCTGCACAATGTTCCAGACACCCTTTGACACAAGAACATGTTGCATCATATAAGCCCACATAGGGTAGTTGTCCCCATCCAACCTGTCCTCAGCAACAAA
The DNA here is from genome assembly GCF_014529385.1 of Adiantum capillus-veneris. NCBI lineage: Eukaryota > Viridiplantae > Streptophyta > Polypodiopsida > Polypodiales > Pteridaceae > Adiantum > Adiantum capillus-veneris. Next base: position 59,587,381 of record NC_140956.1, read on the forward strand.
CATCTTGAACACATCTGTGTTGTTGTTGTCAGCCATGGTAAATGCTGCACCTGATGTGAAAACTGTCCGAAAATAGGAGAAACGGAGCGAGAACAACCTGTGCTATATAGCACAAACCGTAGAAGACTATAAGGCACCTGTTATGCAGAAAACGGCACTGACAAAAATTCTACACAAAATGACGAAATAGCTTGTGTAGTACTGCCTGTAGTGGAAACGGAGGCCGAAATGAGCCCAAATCAAAATTCTGAGTAGACCAAGCTCTTTGACCTTTCCCAAAATATTTGTCGACCTTCGAATGCTCGCCAAAGCTCACTGAAATTGGAGAAAGTGAGCAGGCGTGTGCTGGAGCAGCTGGCGACTAAGCCTGGGAGGACGTGACCTGCTCTGATACCAATTGTTGGAATTAGGGTTGCAGAGAAACACACACAGCTTGGAGAAGATGAAGGAAGCTCAAGGCACACAATAGAGAGTGTGTTACTTAGTTTGCAATGGAAAGATTGACAGCCCTAGAGTGATGGGCGTATATACAATGCACGGGGGAAAAAACCTCCTAAAGAGGGAAAAAATGCCCCGGCGGTCCTAGTGTGTTCACACACATCACTACCACATGTATATGGTAACAAGAGGCAGGACTGAAAAGAAGAATGCCTATGCACAAAGGAGTAAGAATAAGAGTAAGGAAAGAGGAAATGGCAGCAAAGGCAAGGGTGATGTGACTTGCTATCAGTGTGGTAGGAAAGGTCAAAGAAACCCGATTGTTGCAGGTACTACAAAGCCGAGTTAGAACGGAAAAAGAATGGCAGATGCACAGGATAGCTCAAAGGACAAAGAGAAGGCCAATGTGGCTTCTAGTGGTGTGATTGAGGAGCTCTCAGATGTAGAGGACATCTTGTGTGCCACTTTGTCAAATGATGATGCTTATGACATTGATGCCTCTCTTAATGTTCATTCACAGGACATGTAGATCAACAAGAGTGATTTTATCGAATCTTTGTTGACTGTCAATGATGCATTATCCCAGACTTGGATAGTTGATTCCGGTGCTTCATTTCATGTGACTCCTATCAAGGAGTGTTTCTCTACTTTTGATGCAGGCAAGCATGGTCATGTATACCTTGGAAACAATCATGCATGTTCCATTGAGGGTATTGGCACTATGCATCTCTCCATAGATGGCACAAATGAGCTTGTCTTGCATGATGTTAGATATGTGCCAGGAATCAAGAAGAAGAGTCTGCTTTCTATTGGTCAGATGGATATGCATGGTTACAACATCTTGTTTGAGAGAGGATCATGGAAAATGACTAAAGGCTCAAGGATGATTGTAAAGGGCACAAAGAAAGGGACATTTTACTGCATGCATGGAAAGGCCGTGTTGGGCAAGTTTATTGCATTGGCTGAAATTAACTCTCACATGGAGTTGTGGCACAAGAGGCTTGGCCATATGAGCCAAAAGGGCCTTTATAAACTTTGTACTTTGAACAAGCTTGATGCTAAAGGCACAAAGCTTGACTTTTGTAATGAATGTTAATATGGCAAGCAAGTAAAGCGTTCTTATTACTCTGGTGTCTCTCGTAAATCTTGTGTGCTTGATCTTGTACATTCTGATGTATGTAGCATGCCTACTAAGTCTATGGGAGGTGCATGCTATTTTGTCTCCTTTGTTGATGATCATTCTAGAAAAATTTGGGTTTATTTTTTTAAATCTAAGGATGAAGCCTTTGCTGTGTTTAAGAGATTTCATGCATTTGTGACCACCCAAACATGTAGAAAGCTAAAATGCTTGTGTACGGACAATGAGGGGAAGTTCACAAGTACTGAATTGAACAAATTTTGTGAAAATTTGGGCATTAAGAGGGAGGTTACTGTGCCATATAGCCCCTCTTCTAATGGTGTGGCTGAAAGATTCAATAGGACACTTTGTGGTAGGGTGAGATACATGCTGTCCACATTTAATCTCTCTCCATGGATTTTGGGGAGAAGCTTTGAAAACTACAGTGCATATATGCAATCGATCCCCTCACATGTCTTTGAAAGGTGACATCCCTGAGGTTTGGTCTGGCAAGCCTGCTTCATATGATCACTTACACATTTTTGGTTGTGAGGCTTTTGTGCATGTCTGACCCGAGTTGAGGAGTAAACTAGATGCCAAATCCATTAAAGGCATTTTCATGGGATATGGTGAAGAAGGCAAAATGGGTTACAGGATCTGGTTACCTCAGATCAAAAGGGTTGTACGCAGTTGGGATGTTGTTTTTAATGAGGAAAGGCTGCTTTAAAACAATTGTGCCTCAAAGCATGACCATAAAGGGGTCAAATTTCAGCATGACCAGTCACCTGTTAGGCCTATTTTTGACCCTCAGGATGCGCCACACATGGCTGAAAATGTAGATGATCCAGTGGTGTTTGAGCCAAATGATGTTGGATAGCAAATTGAGGCTCCTGAAGGGCATTTGCAGCCACGAAACAATGCTGAAAATGATGTACAACAGCCCATTGTTAATGATTTTATTATGCCAGCTGATGTAGACCCATTACGGATAATGTAGATCATTGGGTGAGGCGGTCTACTCGTCCAAGATGAATTGTGAGTAGATATGATCCCTCTTTGCATTACCTTATGTTGACAGATGTGGGAGAGCCTCTTACATATAAAGAGGCAAAGACATGTGAGTCAAGCAGTAAGTGGGAGCTTGCAATGCAAGAGGAAATGAAATCCTTGTATGCAAATGATACGTGGGATCTTGTGCCATTGCATAAAGGGAGAAAGGCTCTTCCTAACAAATGGGTATACAAGATTAAGATTGTGGATGAAAAACCCAAGTACAAGGCAAGATTGGTTGCAAAAGGATATGCACAGAAAGAAGGAATTGATTTTCAAGAAATTTTTTCTCCCGTTGTAAAGCTTACAACTTTACGTGTCCTTTTTTCTCTCGTTGTGGTGCTTGATTTGAATTGAATCAAATGGATGTAAAGACAACGTTTTTGCACGGTGACATTGAAGAGGACATATACATGAAACAACCTGAAGGTTTTGTAGTTCCTACACATGAGGAACTTGTATGCAAACTGAAAAGGGCTCTGTATGGTTTGAGACAATCATCACGGCAGTGGTATAAGAAGTTTGACACTTTTATGCTGTCTCAAGGCTTTAAATGCAGCCATGCAGATCATTGTTTGTATACAAAAAGGGATGAAGATGGTAGTCCCATCGTACTTGTTCTCTATGTTGATGACATGCTGCTTGCCGGGAAACATAAGACTAGTCTTGATGCTCTGAAACATAAGCTAAACTCAACATTTGCTATGAAGGATTTGGGTGATGCAGAGCATATTTTGGGCATGCGTATTAAAAGAGATAGAAATCTGAATTGTTGTTTTTATCTCAAGAAAGGTACATTGCAAAAATACTTGACAATTCTCACTAAAACCTTGACTTGTATGGTAAAGAAAAATCAGATAAACTTCATCTATTTGGTCAGCAGGTGGACCGGCGCTCAATAAGTCTAGAAGACGACTTGTAAACATACCTTATGTCTCCAGTAGGTAAGGCTCAAATCAAGACTCAAGGCCTACAAGAGCACCGAGTAAGTGCTTCAAGAAGGAAAATTGGAAGGCCAAATCTTTAGGAGGTCGCATCTGCCTTGGCAACTAAGCCCAAGGATCCAATTTGAAGAGTACCTACTCTCCATGGAGTAGTGAAGACTGGCAAATCTTTTCGGTAGCCGCATACTTCCGTGTAATCAACCGAGATTCACAACGAAGTGGACCTTCGTCGCCATCCAAGAAGGAACAAGCACGAAGACATACAAATCAGCTTTCAAAGAAGCAGTGGGAATCAATGCAACTTGGTTCTCACACTAAAGACAAGTGCTGCATCGTCACTGCAACATCAGGTATGATATCTGGAACAGAAAAGTTCCTCGGCATGGATCAACACAGCAATGTGGTCTATGCCACTTTATGTATATTCTTACCCTCAAGCCCCATCAAAAGTGCCAAGCGGACTTGATACCCCGGGGGATTCACTCTATATACAAAACAAGATGCCATCTGCGCGAGCGGACAAATTTGATAAAACCCCTATCTACGACTCATATTAGGAAATATGACCCCCCTTTCTACGCTTATATGAAAATCAATGCAGAAAACTATCATACCCCTATCTTACATATAAAATTTAGGTCTCACATGATCTAACTGAGTAAAACTAGTCAACGAGAGTGTAGTATAATGATTGGTAACGTTCTAAGGAACCACTTCTTTTGATAACTAGATGTACCCTCAATGTGTCTTAGTTTGAATTTCAAACTAATTGCCCATTCAGCCTGCACTCTAGCTACTGGTCCAATTCTGACCCATCTAAATTACTCAAAAAAGATGGTTATAAAGCCATGTTAAGTTCTCCGTGTAAATTTGCATCCATACAAACTCTTTATAGCTTTCATCCCTCAACAAATGAATTACAATCACAATAGTTCTTGCATGTATCTTTGTAGCTATTGATTCACAAGTTTGAGGGCAGACTCTTTTGGGAAGCCATAATTTTTAAACACAAAAACTTCCTCTCATTTTTTCCTTTTCTCGCTCCCTCCCTCCCCAAATATGATACCCCCTCCTTATTTTTAACTGAGAGATAAATTATTGGGGGCCTGTCCCTAACTTATACGCTTATGTAACTTGTGAAGAAACCCCCTCCCCTACACTTACGTGGTGCGGTATGTTTTCCATGGTGAATTCCCCGGGCTTGGTACTCACAATTTTCTGCCTTTCAACCAACACTTCCTTCTTGATAAGACCGCTTATGCAACCCATTTTGGATTTAGTAGACACACTATGTTCTACACTCTCCAAAGCATTAACCAGGAAAATTCCTGCCCTACTGATGCTACTCTCGGAATGAGAGTTTTCTAAGGGGGGGGTATGTTCGAATCCGCTCGAGCGGGGGTCTCTGGGCTGACAGTGGAACGCGACCACCCGATCTTGACAAACCATAGCTCAATGCCACGGGGTGCACAATGGACCTGGTTTAGGGACGAAGGACGATGGGACATAGTCCTGACCTTCATTTTCTCCTCAACTCACTATTTGGCTACTATGAATAAGTGAGTGGGTTTGAGAGCGCCCGGGTACGGGATTGTCCCCCTCCACTTCAGAACGTGGAGGTATCGGGGGAGTCCGCCTCGCACAGGGACTCCATGACCCTGTTTCGGGGCCATCGGCTCTTTGTCGGTGGTGGGTCTCATCGACGAGCGCCGGCTCGGCGCTACACGCGGACCGGTTGTTCGTTTTGGATGTTTAGGTACTCCACCCGGATTAGCCCAAAGTAGCCTAAGAGAGTTCCAGAGGGACCTCTTAGACATGTGCTCAAGGCCCAAATAGCCTCTTTCGCTCAACATAATCTTAAAGACGCTTTCGCACTCAACTTAAACTTCATGAACGTGCAGTGCCAAGAAGGCTCCCGCGTGCATCGAGCTATACGTGATCTCGGGCCGTTTTCTGGACGAGCCCATCAACGAGCCGCTAAAGGGGACTCAAATCAGCTAGACGCGACCCTCCCAGTCCGCGTGCTCTAAGTTGTGTACGCTCGGCCGCTTGGTGAAGGTGTCACCTTGAGTGTCTCGGACACACCTATAACAATGCTGACATTTGTGTACCTCTCTCTTTAAAAAGAGCCATTGAATATTGGGTCAGCCACAATCTTTCTTGTTCTCTTCCACCTTTTCTTTTCTCAATTTGTTACAATGGTTCCAAGTGTTTTTTCAAACATTATTTTTTATGTTTTTAAAATATATTATTTAAATAATTTAAATTGATTATATTTTGTTGTGATAACGAATGTTTTAAGAAATTAGTCTCACTTTCTTGTTTTCTCTCACAAAGAAATCTTTTATTAGTAAATTATCCTCATGGCCTTCTGAAGGCCAAATCTTTTATTAGTGAATTATTCTCATAGCCTTCTGCAGGCCATAGTGAACTTCCACCTTGTTTGTTAAGTGCAAAGTAATGATGAGTTTCTAATGCATAGTGATTTCTCTTCATTCAATAGTACCATTACTCTGAGTTGGATTGCTTACAATAGTTGGATTTTGGTTTTAGTTTTACGAAGACATGATGAGGTTCATTTTAAGACTAGTATATGACCCGCGCGTTGCTGCGGCTAAGAAGCAATCATGGTACTCTCCTCTTCCACTTCCCCCAAAGGTGGCAACATGTACATATATCCAGTAGTATGTGACCCGTGCATTGTTGTGGTCGTGAAGAATTAACTGTGGCACTCTCCTCCCTCACCTTCTTCGAAGGTGGCAACATAGATATATATATATATATGTGTGTGTGTGTGTGTGTGTGTGTGTGTGTGTGTGTGTGTGTAAATACATACACACACGCGCACGCACACGCACGCATGCCCATGCATTGACAACGGCCTAGCCATGATCTTAGAAGACGATTCACACAATCAAATGCACTCTTGTCAAATCTGATAATGGGATTTCCACAAACCTACTCTCTTTACCAACTCTCTCTCTCTCTCTCTCTCTCTCTCTCTCTCTCTCTCTCTCTCCATGACAAACTTGAATTACATTTGGAGTTGGTATGTGGGTGGGTGTATTTATATATTTATATATATATATATATATATATATATACATATATATATATATATATATGTATATACAC